>NC_046336.1:32555076-32924850 GCF_000738735.6 Corvus cornix cornix | reverse complement strand
CCCCAACTCTCTGCCAAGAGTATATTGCTAAAATTCTATCTCCCATCCGTGCCAAAGCAGAGAAAGCCATCATCCTGCATTACATGGATGATGTGCTGGTGTGTGCTCCCAATAATCAGTATCTCGAGCAGACACTTAACATGGTGGTTGAGGCCCTAGAGGCCAAGGGCTTTGAATTACAACCTGAAAAAATGCAGAGAACAAGCCCTTGGAAATACCTCGGACTCAAAATCACAGAAACCTCTATCACCCCAACACCTGTCACCATTAATAATAACCCAAAAACATTAGAGGAAGTGCAACAGATCTGTGGGACACTGAAGTATTTAAGGTCCTGGTTAGGACTCACCACAGAGGATGTAGCTCCTATTGCAAACCTAGTAAAAGGGGAAGGCGGTCCAGCATCCCCTAGATCCCTGACAGAAGAGGCAAGGCAGTCTCTCAAAAAGATACAAGAGCTCATTTCCACCAGACAAGCGCACAGGTATCAGCCCTCCCTACCCTTTAAGCTTGTCATTCTAGGGAAGGTACCACGCTTTCATGGCCTCATATTTCAGTGGGACAAAGAGCAGAAGGAACCCCTCATCATAATTGAATGGGTATTCCTTCCACTCCAACCTCCTAAAACCATCACACAGCCACAAGAACTAATGGCAAAAATTATCATGAAGGGTAGAGCAAGGCTCCGCACCCTGGCAGGATGTGACTTTGCATGCATCTATTTACCTGTAACAACTGACGCATTAGATCACCTACTCCAAAATAATATAAATTTACAATTTGCATTAGATAGTTACTCAGGCCAAATCTCAAATCATTACCCAAAACATGACATGTTTAATCTGCCATTCTTTCATCCCTCGAGAGATTCAAAGTAGAAAACCCCTCGATGCGATTACCGTTTTTACTGATGCCTCAGGAAAAAGTAAAAAGTCGTGGTCACATGGAAAAATCCAAAGACGCAAAAGTGGGAATCTGACATCGAGGTAATCCAGGGATCACCACAAGTAGCTGAATTAGCAGCTGTTGTTAGAGCATTTGAGAGGTTCAAAGAACCCTTTAATTTGGTCACAGACTCAGCATATGTAGCTGGAGTAACTGTTAGAGCTGAGCATGCTCTCCTAAAAGAAATCTCAAACAAGAAAATTTATGATTTACTCTCAAAATTAATTTATCTGGTTTCCCACAGAGAGCATCCCTATTTTGTCATGCATGTGAGGTCACATACAAACCTGCCAGGATTTATTGCGGAGGTAATCGTAGAGCTGATGCTCTGGCTATGCCAGCAGACATAGTTCTATCAGCCGACTTACCAAAGCTCCCCCAAGTTTTTGAACAAGCAAAATTGAGCCATGCCATGTACCATCAAAATATTCCTGCTCTTATCCGCATGTTCCATCTGTCGCGGACACAGGCAAAAGCAATAGTGGCAACATGTCCCAACTGCCAGAAGCTACAGCTTCCATCACTGGGCATGGGGGTCAATCCCAGAGGCATTAATAGCGGTGAAGTGTGGCAAATGGACGTCACACATTTCCCTGAATTTGGGAGATTAAAATACGTTCATGTTTCTATTGATACCTTCTCTGGTGCTATGTATGCCTCTGCACATGCAGGTGAAAAGGCTAAGGATGTTGAAAAACATCTTGTCCAAGCTTTTGCTGTGCTCGGTATACCTGAGGAGATAAAAACTGATAATGGACCTGCCTACACCTCCCAGGAGTTTAAAAACTTTCGTCAGCAGTGGGGATTTCGACATGTTACAGGTATTCCTCACTCCCCAACTGGACAAGGCATTGTTGAACGTGCCCATCAAACCCTCAAGCGAATGCTGCTACAACAATCAGGGACCACCAAACTCAACTCACCTGTCCTCAGACTCAGCAAAGCACTGTTTACCATAAACTTCCTGAATGGCACCTTTGAGGATCCAAACCCTCCCATCTATCGTCATTTCCAGAACACCAGGAGACAGAAACTGCAGGAAAATCCAGAAGTCCTGATCCGGGACCCAGAGACTCAAAAAATCCAAGGACCGTACAAACTTGTAACTTGGGGACGTGGGTATGCCAGTGTATCTACCCCCTTCAAGGACTGAGATGGATCCCAGGGAAGTGGGTAAACCTTATGTCACTTCCTCAAAAGTTAAGGAGGTTAAAACTGCCTCTGGAAGAGACGCCGTAAAAAGAATCCTGATTTTTGCCCTTCATGTAAACCCCTACTGCAGATTTTGATGTTAATCCCTTAAGTTAAGTCGCACTGTTTGCATCAGGTTTTGCACTGTATTTTGTAAATCTTCGTCCTGATACTCCATACATAGATGTCCTGACTAAACCCTGAAGTTTTAACTGGGGAGCTAGTTTAAGCATCCTGGGTACTGTCGAGTTGTAGGGACGATAGATTCCAATTATATTTGCCACTGTTGTTTTGTTACTGTTCTATGCACTTTTAAGTGACTAAGAGTTACAACCCAGCTTTAAAGAAAAAAAAATAGGAATTGTTGCTGGCCTGTTCTGAGCTTCCCCTCCCCCTCCAAAGACATGTGCTCCGAGCTCCTTTGTTCCAAGTGCGGGGCAAAGCCAAATATAACTCAGACTCTTCAGCAGTGTTGATTGGCGCTCCACCCGGGTCCGCCCCCAGTCCCTCCCCTTTCCCCGTTCTCCTAATAAAAGATGGTCGAGGGAGGCTACGCCCTCTCACTCAGCTCAGCGACTTTCCTGCGAACGTCTCGGTTGTCTGTCTCATTTGAAAGCTTCTAACTGCAGGGAATTGAGCGAGCAGGGAGCTATATTTCTCCCTCTTTGGCTTCTGCTGATGGTATTTGCTCTGCAGCTGATTCAGGTACCGATTTTAGAGCTACTAAAGTGCTAGATCGCCCTTGCTACCTCTCAAGGCTGCTCGAGGCTTTCTAAGGCATTGAAATACAAGCGCTAGCCGGTATAAAGCTGAAAAGATACCTTCCACATGTTAGGAAGAAATTCTTCGCCATGGGGGTGGTGAGGCCCTGGCACAGGTTGCCCAGAGAAGCTGTGGCTGCCCCTGGATCCCTGGAAGTGTCCAAGGCCAGGCTGGATGAGGCTTGGAGCACCCTGGTCTAGTGGAAGGTGTCCCTGCCCATGGCAGGGGGAGTGGAACTGGATGATCTTTAAGGTTTCTTCCACCCCAAACCAGTCTGTGGTGATTTTATGACAGGATTCCCTTTGGAGTCTCTTCCATGTCCGCATCAGGGACTTGGGATGCGCAATACCCAGCACAACCCCTCGCTCCCGACTGCTGTGCCCAGCTCTCCTGCAGCTCAGGCCTTTGGAGGGTGTTGTTTGGGCACTGAGCTGTGTGCCATAGCCTTGTCCCCAATCCAGGGTCAAAGCACTTCGGTTACTCCCAGTGCTGCAGGAGTGCCAGGGACACGGAGCCCATCAGAGCTGCGTGGTGTAAATGCCAGCAAACAATGCTTCCCACGTGCTGGAGCCAAGAGATGACATTGCAGAAACAGTCTAGTCAAAATAAATTACTTTCTGGCATTCTGAGATTATCTAAACCCTTCTTTTCCTCAGGATGAAAGGGAACAAAGGCTCTTGCCTGCTCAGGAAAGAGCCTGGAATACCATTTTCTGCGAGCCATGAGAGCTTATTGGGGGTGAAGGTAAACAAAGAGATTTGGGGTTAATTTACTCAGGATGGGGAGGAGGGAAGCAGAAGCTGTTGGATTTTAAAGCCTGCCATTCTCATGTCAATACCAGCAGGTTGCTGGTGTGGTTGTCACAGGCTACAGTGTCTTTCCAGGGTATTGACTGGCAGCCCTGGGTGCTTTCTCTAATGGCACATTGATCTTCCTTGGATCCCTTCCAGCTCCACAGCTGCCCAGTGGATTAAAGTGGTGGCAGTGCTACCCTCTCACTTCTGACGGGGCTGGAGGGGGCTCTGACTCAGCCCTGGCTGCTGGGAGGGATTTTTTTTCCTGGAAGGAGCATCCTGTGGCCTTTTTCCACTCCCACATTTGCTGTGTTTCCCAGCTCACACTCCCAAGGTAGCTTCCTCTGCTCCTGCTGTCTCTCCAACAGCACCTGCCAGACCATCTTTGGAGACAGAGGATGATGGATGTTTCAGAGCTAGCAGGCTCTGAATCCACCAACGAATCCCCATTCTGGGTGAATACAGAGGTTGGCAGATGCTGGAAGCTGTTGGTACCTCTGATGGTGGCACTGGTGTTGCCCTTCTCTCTGCTGAGGTACAAAATCATACAGAAAAAGCAACTTACCAACCTAGATGTGGATTAAAAATAATTTGAAATTTTAAAGGGAATGACTCCTCTGGGACAGGTGGCAAAACTTTGCCAGAGTAGTGTTCTGAGCCTCCACAGCTGGGCATTTTCTCTGAAGTTTTGTAAAATCCTCATTTTTTTCATAGAATCATAGAATGGTTTGGGTTGGGAAGTGACCTTAAAGATCATCTCATCACAACCCCCATGCCTTGTGCAGGGATTCATGCCTCTGGCTGCTGCAGCCAGGTGACAGAAAAGATTCGTAGGCTTTGTTGTAACACAGAGAAGTTTGCTCTGCTGGGTTTGGAAAGTGGAGAGACATCTAGAGAGAAAACCAGATTTTTAAAAAATTCTTAAGGGTTTGGAATGATGACAATTAGTCATAGTGGAAGCCTTTTTTTCAAAAAGCACGTTAGTTCCATGTTACTGCAGTCCACGGAGAACCACAGCATGAAGGGAGAATTCCTTATTCCTTGCTGTTGCAGTGGGGATCCTGCAACACGCATATATCAAACCAGGAGTCCCGTGGAAAGGAAATATATATGGACAGACAGATTCTTGATAGCTGTTTCAGAGATGTTTATTTCTCCAGCCGCATGGCCGGAGCTCTGCTGAGGAACTGTCCCAGTCACGGGACCAAGGGTCCTTCTGCCCGTGCAGGGAACACAAACCAACCCATGGGAACGAGGCTGAGCAGGGGCAGGGAAACCCCGTGTCTGTGCCCTCAGGGCCCCTCTCCCAGGGCTAAACGGCGGGGGAGGGACCCCAACACCTCACCCGTTTTATTTTAATAAAAGGAGAATGAAGACAACTGGATAAACGTAACAAGAACAGTTTCAAAACAAAACAAGCCACCCTCCTGAGCCTTTAAATGTCCAAACAGATTCTGTGGAACATCTTAGGGCTGACAGACGGGAGACAGAAATCTCTGAGCATGCTTTGTGGGGAAACTGAGGCAGGAGAGGGTTTAACTTCTTCCCTCCCCCTTTTCATCCCCCACTCGGCATTGGAAAGGGATTTTTGGGGGAAACAATTGGCAAAAGCATGGTTTTGTGAGGGAAACCATGGATGAAAAAACGGATTGGGAATACACTGGGGGTAATAGGACATAGGGTAAAAGGGAAAGATGGGATTAGGAAAGGGAGACTGTAGGGGGGTTTACAATGGAGATATTGTCTAACATGACTACGATTTTTAGCATATATACTGCCTTTTACAGGAACACCATCAGGCCAGTGACCTGCGATGCTTGTAACCCTTTTCTACCTCGTATAATTTTGAATTCCACTACCTCTCCATCTCCCAAGCTTGGGATGCATTTTTCAGGGTTGTTCTTTTTAATAGCAGTTCTATGCACGAATATGTCTTGCTGGTTGTCACACCTTGTTATAAAACCATAATTTTGCTTAACATTATACCATTTTACTATCCCTAAGATCTTAGGTACTATGATCTTTTCCTTTTTCCGAGTGGCTGCTGTTTTCTGTCTCGCTGCGTCTTTGCTCTCTCTTTCGGTCGCTCCCGTGTTGGAATTGTCGGGGCTGCTCGTGCCTGTGTGCTCTTCCCGGGGTCACGTTCGGGGCTGCGCGGGCCGGGCCGGGCCGCGCCGCTCAGTTCTCCGTGCGTCGCCTCCTCTGGTCGCAGCTTCGCTGCCGATGCCGGGCGCTGCACCCACATCTCGGCCGGGCCCGCGAGCGACGACCCCCCCGCGCCCTGCTCCAGCGCGCGTCTCGGCTGGGCGCGGCTCCATTCCACCACCATCGCCGCCAGCCGCCGCCCGCGCGCCGCCCCTCTCGGTCGGGCGTTCATGGGGCTCGCTCCACCACGCGCTGCGCTGGGCCGGGCGGGCACCGCTGGGGTCCCGCCACGCCTCGCTCCGCCGCCGACACTGCGGCTCGCTTGGCTCCGCCCGCACGCGGGAACTGCCTCGCTGCTGCTCGCAGAACGCTCGGTGCACGTGGCCTGGGCCGCACGGTCCCTGCGCCAGGCTTCCCTTCGCCAAGACACAGCTGACATTGCTCAACAGTCTTGGTAATTAAATAATATTCACGAAAATATTCTTCCATCGGCATATATTTTGACTCAGAAATTAACTGTGTCCAAACGGTTTTCCAAAAGCCCTTGGTAAGAATTAAATCCCAAGAAACATAGAAAAAGTTCTTAAACAACCATGCCAGGAAGTGCTTCAGTTCTTTTTGAGCTTGAATCAAGCTAAAATTTACAAATCGTTGTTCAAGAATCATTTTAAGTTTAAGATAAATGTCCATATGCGGCTCTGAGAGCCAAGAGTCTTCCCATGGTTCCTCCATAGTTTAGATATGGAACAGCAAAACAAAACCAAGAAGAGGAATCCAAAGTTTCCAGGGTTTACTCACACAAATCAGTCGCTTAGGGATCGGGGATCGTTCTGCCCGCATTATCCACCATTATGTTGCAGTGGGGATCCTGCACCACGCATATATCAAACCAGGAGTCCCATGGAAAGGAAATATATATGGACAGACAGATTCTTGATAGCTGTTTCAGAGATGTTTATTTCTCCAGCCGCATGGCCGGAGCTCTGCCGAGGAACTGTTCCAGTCACGGGACCAAGGGTCCTTCTGCCCGCGCAGGGAACACAAACCAACCAATGGGAACGAGGCTGAGCAGGGGCAGGGAAACCCCGTGTCTGTGCCCTCAGGGCCCCTCTCCCAGGGCTACACGGCGGGGGAGGAGACCCCAACACCTTGCCATGAGTTTCCAAGCTGTGAAGTGTATAAAATCCCTGCATCCTCTTTCCTGTTTGGTTTTTTTTTTTCCTTTTTCCCCCCTGCTGTTTCTTCTTGTTTGTTTTCTCCCTATTTCTCCCCTGATTTCCTTTTTTCCCTTTTTTTTTCCTGAGTTCACTTTAGTAAGTGCTTTCCTCCTGCTTGGGCATTAAAGGAGAAGGGTCTGTAGCTTAAAGATATATCTTTAGGTCCCCACAGCTCCTGTTGGGGTGCTGGCAAGAGCAGCTTGAATGGTGTTTGTATCCACCAGAGCAGGGTTGACCTGCCTTTCCCCTTTGGAAGGAAGCCTTTGACTTCCAGAGGAAACCTGATGCAAAATTGAGAGCACTTTGATTTATCCATGGAAATACCTTGTTTTAGCAAAGAAAAATCTAAAAACTTATTTTCTCCCTCCTCCCTTGGCCCCCCCCCTCCCCCCCACATTTGTAATAGCACAGCAGATTTGCCTGCTGCTCCAGCTTCTTCCAGCTGCCTGTGGGATTCCTGAGGAGGAAAGGCCATGCTTCCCACCTCTTTTGTAGAGCTGTGAATACCTGTGTGTGTTGGTTCAACAGCAAACATCTGCAGCTTCCCCCTCTCCCGTGGCAGAGCTGTATCGTGCATGGCAGGAGCAGCACGGAGCAGGTGGATGGGCTGCCTGGTCCCTTGCCAGGTGAGTTGGCAGGAACCTGCACATTATTCCTTGAAATTCTCTGTGGGGTTTGATGGATGTTCACTGCTCAGAACATTTTGGTTCTGTTTAATTGGCAGGTTTTGATGAGCAGCCGCTGGGGCAGGAGGTTCTCACCTCTCCCTTAGGGAATTCCCAGGGCTGGCAGAAGCCATGAGGATAATCCTTTGAGTTCTTTTATTTGGAGCAAACATTTGCATGTGGGCTGAATTTTAAAAGGGTCATCCTTGGTTATCATCACCCAATGGTAAAAGGTAAAACTTGGCTCTTTCCACCTTCACCTTGGGCAGATGAAGCCATGTTAGAAATGACCCCTTAATTTTATCCCTCAGTGTGTGAAAACAAAAACCTGCTGGGGGACTGAAGCTGAAAGTCACCTTTTTGGGTGGACTCAGAGCTTCCAGAGAGAATCCCAGTTCTCATCCAAAGCTAATAGAGAGAAAATTTCCCTAGGAAATAGGGACACAGGCCTGAGAGCATTAAACTGGAACTTTATGCCAATTAATAGCCAGATAATTACAACCCGTTCCCTCCTACTTACTGCTGACTTCCCCACGTAATTTTCTTCTAATTTTTGCTTATTAGGCACGCAGAAAAGATGAGTTACTCAGCGTGCTGCTTGCATTTGATACGTGGTAGACTCCACAGTAGGGAAGACTGATGTTGTCCATCCATCCTGGATCAGCCTCTTGGGAGCAAGGAGCATGCTGGACAGACTGATGGTGCTTCTCAGCTTGTCAAGGGATGGAGAAACTTAAGGAAAATGGTGGAGGAAAAAAGTCAAGGCTGGACAGAAAAGGCAAAATGGTGAGTAGAGCGGGGTGCTGCTTCAACAGGATCATAGATTTTCCTCAGTCTTCCCCCAGGCCCTTACTCTGCTCTGAGTCTGTTGTAGCAGCCAGAACCCTCTGGTCTTGCTCATTTTCAAATCTGAAAATGCAAAACTGGCATCTTCTCCACCCATAAGAGTTGCCCTCTCCCTTGCAAAGGGAGGAGTCGTTGGCCCTGGCACAGGTTGCCCAGAGAAGCTGTGGCTACCCCTGGATCCCTGAAGTGTCCAAGGCCAGGTTGGAAGGGCTTAAAGCAATCTGGGATAGAGGAAGGTGTCCCTGCCTATGGCAGGGGGATGGAATGAGATGGTCTTTAAGGTCCCTTCTCACCCAAACTATTCTGTGATCTTATGATACCATGCCAGCCCTGACATAAAAGGCAGAGAAACTTCCACCAGCAATGCTCTGTCATACCAATTCCAAGGAGAAAAAGAAAAAGAAGAAATCAGCATTGCAGACTTTTATGAGCATTAAATTAAAACAGTGCACGGGGTCTGTTTTGGTTCCCAGGCACAAACATTGTCTCAACTCTCCCCCTGCCTGCTCTCTAATAACGGTGGTACCCACAGGTTAAGCTCAGCCTGGGGGTGATATGCAAAAAGAAGGGAAATAAATAAAAAGCACCAGCCTTGTGGAGCCTGGTAAATGTAATTTCAGGTGTCTTGGCCTCTCTCATTACTCCTGTTCCCTGGCTTCCAGGAAATTAATCCTGCAGAAGGAAACCCCCAAATGTCTGAGTCACATTACCCTGGAAGTGGTGGGAGCTGGGAGCTGCTCAGCAAACTCACCTGTGTTAGACAGTGGGCCCTACACAGGGAGCAGGGATTTCAGCAAGTCATGGAGTGGTCTGGGTCGAATCTTTAAAGCTCATCATGTTTTAAACCCCCTGCCATAGGCAGGGGCACCTTCCAGGGTGCTCCAAGCCCTGTCCAACCTGGACACTTCCAGGGATGAGGCAGCCACAACTTCTTCTGAACAACCTGTGCCAGGGCCTCCCCACTCTCACAGTGAAGAATTCCTTCCCAATATCCCATCTGACCATGCTTTCTGGCAGTGGGAAGCCATTCGCCCTTGTCCTGTCACTCCATGCCCTTGTCCAAAGTCCCTCTCAACCTCTCTTGGAGCCTCTTTGGGCACTGGAAGGGGCTCTAAGTTCTCCCTGAAGCTTCTCTTCTCCAGGCTGAACAATCACAATTCTCTCAGCCTTTCCCTATAGGATAGGTGTTCCTTCCCTCTAATCATCTTCACGGCTCTCTCCTGGACTTGCTCCAAAGATCCCATCCTGTCCCTTATCCGAGGGCAGCTCGTTTCCCTGCTGCTCCACAGGGTTTGATACCTCTCCCTGATGGGCTTGTTAAGGTAATTAGATAACTGCTGCCAACACTCATGTTCACTTAATAAGTATGCTAATTGGTATTGACCAGTGTGTGGCAGGCACTTTGTCACGTGCCAATTAGGAGTGCCTAAGAGGTGCTCCAGAGCCTGGTGATTAGACCTCCGGGTGGGGATCCAAGGAAATGCCCAGGCAGGACCTAAAAGGGGTGGAGTGAGCACAGGGGTGTGTCAGGCCCTGATAATCAGCCTTGAAATCATTCAGGGCTTGCTTGTGATGGATTAATGTGATCTGTATCAACCACACACAGTCGTTTTAGTTATGCCACCAGGGGTGTGGGAGGTGGGTAAAACAGTTGGATACACAAGGCAGGGTTAGGGCAGACAAACAGGATCGTGGCTGTGGAGGAGAGTTGTTGGAGTTCAGCTGCACATGGTGGTGGAGCTTATGCTGAGCACTGAAGAGGGATGAATGGTCAGCCACAGCTGCTGTTGCTCCCCTGGGATGCTTCGTGCTGGCCCATCCTCCTCTTGCAGCCCCATTTCACTTAGTGTATCCAAAAAAAGCAAGTGTTAGCTCTTCCCCATTTATTCCTTCCCCAGAAACGTACTGCAAAACGCTCTGCTTTCCCTATATTTGTCTTCTATTGTGCTGGCGGCTGCTCTCATTTGTCTGGAGTGGTTTATTTATTGCCACCATTAATTAATTTCATTTGGGTAGGAAGGACACATCCTCTGGGATTGTCTGTGTGCTGGAGACCATTACTGCATTGGTGTCACAAAAGTCCCTGGCTGCTCCTGGCCTGGCACAATTAATCAAGTGGCGCCACTCAGGTCCGTGTATAACAAGGCTGGCCCTGGGATCTTTTCCCAAGAAAGAGCCCAGGCATTGCATGGAAAAGGCCACCTATTTCTCCAGCTGGTACTCAGGAGCTCCTACCTCCCTCCCACCCCAAAATGGGAGCTCCTGCTCCTGCCTTCTGCTGTGGGATTGGCTAAGAGCTGAGCTGAAAAGCCAAAGCAGAAGTTTGTGATGGTCCCTCTTGACTTGGCCCGAATTCACCAATTTAAAAAGAGAACAGCCCTTGCCTTCTCCAGGCTGTGCCACTGTCTCAGCACATGTAGCCAGTCCTGGAGCACCACAGGAAGCCTGAAGGAGCAGGGGCTGGTTGGTTTCAGGAGCACATTTCTCAGAAATACAGTGACCTAATCTCACTCCTATTGATTTTGAGCTATATTTATACATACGCATGGGGACAGACAAGTGCTGCTGAGAATACAAAATCCTGTACTCCTGGAAGGGCAAAAAATTGTTTCCTCCAGGTTTGTTTTCAAGCCTAAGGAAATAAAGGACCAGGCAGAGAGCCTGACCCAGTTTCTGGTGGGTCTGTGAGACGGGTCCCCATTCCCAGCCCCTGCCAGCACTGCAGGAGCATGGTCCAGGTTGTATTAAGGAGGTGCTCCTTCCCAATCCCAAAGGTATCCAGCTGCCAAAAAGCATCACCTTCTGTTATTACTGCCTCCCTCCCTGGGGTATGTAAAGTGGGAAGAGAAAAAGCCCCAGAAAATTAGGCAGAGCAGTTTATCTGACAGGCCAGCACTCTCCCAGATAAAGGAACAAACAGAGTTTGTCTCATGGTCAGGGTGATGCTTAGCCACAAAAGAAGAACAGGGAGAAGTTAATTAAACTCTGAAGAAGCCATTTATTAGGGAGGGGAAGTAAGACATGGCTTTTCTTCAATACTGCAGAAAGGTTCATTATAGAGGAAACCCATCCTTTAGTAGTTAATAAAATATTTTCTCCCACCTGGCTTTGAGGGATGGCTACTGGAGGGCCCATGGCTCATTTTAATGGGCACTTTTCCAAAGTGTCCATGGCCCATTGGCTAAAAGGGTTTAGAAAACAGCCGTTTCTGAAAACCAGGGAACCACAGAACTTGGCAGGGCTGTAAACAAAGGCAGAGGAGCCTTTTGTGGAGCCTTTTCCATTTGCCATTTCCATCTCCAGTGCTTCTGTGCTCCGTTCTGCTGGACATGCTGGTGGCCCATTCTGTCGCTGGGAAAAAAGGGTTTTTCTCTGTTCATCCCTTCAGTGAGAGAACAGGAGCCTTCATCAAGGACACCCTTTTCCTGCTGAGGCTTGACAGATTAAAGAATTCATAGCCACTGTATATATTTTTCAGAATAAAAAAACCTCAACTAAACCTGATTTTAGATGATGAAGCCCCAGCAGCTCTAAAGCCCCAGAACCCCCATGCTGGGAAACCCTTTAAATCCTGAGTCTGTGTTTGCTCCTAGCTGCGCTCGACTTACCCTGGTAACTCCCTCCCCTGGGGTGGGAAACTAAAACCTCTTGTTTTCCCCAGGCTCTGAAATCACCCATTTTCAGAGTTGCTGGTAAACATCACAGTTACAACTCCAGAGGAGAATTTAAAAGGAATTTGAAAAGACTACTTGTTTTAGAGAGGCTTTTTCTCATTTCAGCTTGTGTTAGCTATGCTAAAATTCAACAGTTATTGAGTTATTATCTATAAAGCCACTGTGCATGGTGGTAGATGTGACTTTGTCACCTGCATCCTCTACCCTGTGGAGCCTTGAGAAGATGCTTTTGCACTTACTTAGTGACAATTTAATATTGACAGGCCTTTTATTGTGCATCAGTCCCCTGAATCTGGGGAGTCCAGGTGGGTCTGGGAGAAAATTTAAAAAAAAGAACATTTGATGGCAATGCTTAGTTAATACCAAAAAGATTAAAACACAGCCAACCTCCAAGAATGGGAAAAGGACCTTATGATATTTAGTGAGCAGATAATAAAACAGCAGATGAAATTCAAGGATGCTAAATGAAAAACAGTGCACGGGGGGAAATCATTGGTCTCTGAACTGGCTGTTACTGCTCAGGAAGGAGATCTGACAGTTATGCCGGAAATAATCAAAATGACACTGCTGGTCCATGGTAGTCCAAAAAAAAACCAGGGAGGTAAGAGAGGCCAAAATGGGAAATGTTTTTGTGCTGCTTAATGAATGTCTGGTATCTCCTGCCTTGAGTAATTTGTGAGTAGCCCACAAAAAATGGATGGGAAGAAGCCTAGAAAATTATCCACAGAAGGCAAGGATTGATAAAGGCAGGGCCAGACACAAAATTGTTTGTGTTGTAAAGCTGAAGAATTAATCAGCAATGATGGCTTAGTCCAATAAACACTTTGAATCAGGAGTGTTACAGAATCCCAGAATGGTTTGGGCTGGAAGGGACCTTAGAGATCATCCAATTCCAACCCCCTGCCATGGGCAGGGACACCTTCCACTAGCCCAGGTTGCTCCAAGCCCCATCCAACCTGGCATTGGATACTTCACTTGTTGAACTTCATGAGGTTCACACAGTCCCACCTTTCCACCTGTCCCTCGAGATGCCATCCCTTCTGTTCTAGATACTGGGAAGATCTAGAGAACTTCCAAGAAGCAAAGACAAACTCTTTACCCAGCAGCCTGGTAGAAAGTAGGACTCATTGCCACAGGAAATTTTAGGTACTGGAAGCTTACATAGACTTGGAAAGTGATTAGATATTTTCACAGGGGGAAAAAAAATAAGGGATTAAATGGTTGTTTCTCCCCATCCTGTTCCAGAGCAGTTGGTGTGAGAAGACAAAGGGAGCTTTGCCAGAGGCTCACTAGGACCTGTCTTGTGTCCCATCCAGTTGGTGGCTTGGACTCTCTGCCTTTTCTACCTCCATCAAAACCCACTGAACTGCTTTCTGAGGATTCTGAGTGGACTGAAACAGCCTCTGGAACAGCTTTGTTAGCCGAACACAGAATTAAACTCATTATTTTTACTGTGAATATTTAAACCGTGTGCTGAAGGTGCCCGTGGTGTTTTCCCTGTATTGCAAATCCACCAGGAGCAACCCCTCAGGCTGCTTGGCTGCCCAGCTGCCCTCTCCCCAGGGGATTTGTGGGATCTGGGTCTTGTTCCTTACCGCAGAGGGAATCAGCCAGGGTTTTGCAGGCACAATACCCTTGGAGCTGGGAGGTGATGCTTCATTCCTCAGCAGAGCCTGGCTGCTGGAAATAATCTGCCCAATGGTCCCCTTTATGGCCGGGCAGACAGGCTGAAATTCACAGCCACCACTTACCAAAGAATAATGGAACATTTCCTGAGATGGCAATAAATATCCCCTGCCATGACAACCCTCACCAGAGCCTCTTCGATCCAGGGAAATACTTTAAAACTCAGCAAAGTGAGACTTTTTTTTTTTAATGCCTCTTTACTTGCTGGTTGCAGCTGTTCCCAGTCAGGGTGAGGGAGCATGGATGGGGTTTGTGGCTCCCTGGGGAGTTCCAACACTGGCCCAAGTGGCCCTGTAAGGCAGAGGATGACTCTGAGGAAAATTCCTTCTCCCCAGGCTGATGGAAGGGGAGAGGTTTGCAGCTGCTGTTCCCTACCAAGAGGTTTGTTCTGGTCCAGAGCAGCTCTTTCCCACCATGAGAAGGTGATGACACCACGGTCTGCTGGAAATATAGTGTGGTCTCAACACAGCCAGCTTGGCTCCTTTTCCCCAGGACAGTTTTCCAGTAGTGGGGGTGCTCAGCATGGCCTCTTGGTTGTTGGGCTGATGCAGATTGCAAAGAAAACCCATCAACTGGTAGAAAAATGCTCTCTGAGGGTGTCTGGGCCCAGCCAAATGTGGTTGAGTCCTCTTTATGCAGCAGCAGGTCTGACTGTACTGGATGCAAAGCAGTCTGTGCTGGTTTCCCCAAAGGGCTGGGCTTCCCTCACTCTACAAAAACAGAATTGCCACAGCCAGGAGAATGCTCCATGACAGGGACTCATCCTGCCTCTGCTGCTCTGATGAAAACCAGCCTGGAGCCCAGACATGATGGCTAAACCTGAGGCCTCATGCACAGGCTGAAACCAGGAAGAGATGGGGATGTGGCAGCACCAGGCTGGGGGAGCTTTGCCACTTCCGATCTGGATGAGAGCCTAGGCACAGCAACCCTAGGGAAGAAATGCTCTTAGCAGCCCTGGCCACAGAGGGAAAAGGAGGTGTTTGATAGTGGAAGAAAAGCTGATGGTGGGAAAAGCGATAGATTTTTCAAATGCAGCCAGTGAATCAGTCTCATGGCTGTGGTCACTTTAAAATGGATCAGCAGAAATAAAGTGGGTTTAGATCTACAGTGGGAACATGCAGCAAGGAGCAATGGGAAGCGGGAGACATCAGATGGCAGCACCCAGCAGAGAAGATTGACTTAATGGGATCAGCCCTCATTTTGTTCTTATTATCAGCGCCTTGGGAGTGCAGCTTCTCTTAATTAATTCCTTTGGTCTCTCACACATGCAGCTGAGGTCTGTGTCCCATCACTGGCTGCTTGGGCTGGTGCCTGTGGGTCAGGGCAGGTAGGAAAGCACAGAGGTCCCTGTGCAGTCAGTGCCAGCATCCCAGAATGGTTTAGGTTGGAAGGGACCTTAAAGCTCATCCCATTCCATGGGGAATGAGGCAGGGACGCCTCCCACTAGACCAGGTTGTTTAGAAGAGTTCTTAATCGTGATTGGGAAAGAGTGGCTTTTCCCCCAAGACACTTGTGGAACATTCCAAAATCAGCATCTATTTTGAATGCATTTGATTGTAATATAGAATTCTCTTACTGGCTGCATAACTGGGCTGAAATACAGACAAATCTCGCCCTCCCTTCTCCTGCCATGGCGTTGCAAACAATTCACTAGTTTTTGGGGAAAAGTATTTCCCTCAGTCTCCCTTCGATGGTTCACTGTGTTTTTAATGTGGAGCAGGAAGAAAGAAAGAAAGAAAGAGTGAGCTCAATTTATGTTCTTGGTATCACTCAGCATTTTCTACACCTATGGTTAAGTTGTGATTGCTATCAAGGCTATCAAAATCTCCAGAGGCTGAAAATCAAGGTGAAAGCTTGCTTTCATGGATTATTTCCAGTCACTTTTCTTCTGGCTATGCTAAAAATAACGCAGGAATAGCTTTCTTCGAACATTCCTATTCCCTCCTGGCTGGAACAGAGAAGGTCAGGAGGATGAAAGTGAACAGCAGTGTGAGGAAGGAGTCACGGCAAACTCTTTGCTTCTGTGGGTTTGGATGAGATTTGTTTGCTGGTTTGTTTGAGTTTTTCACTTTGATCTCAACTTGATTAACTTTCCTCCTGCATTTCTTCCCTTTAGCCCATGGTGGGGAAAGCTGGGTGTTTTGGTCCTACTGAAGCAAAATACTTGCTGGTTTTAACCATTTCTGTTTGAAAATCTATGAGAAACATCCCCAAATCTAGATGGGGATGATAATATTGCCTCCAGTGTTTTAGGATCTTTTTAGGATTTTAGGATTTTATCCAAGACCTTGGGATGATGCTGTGTTCTGTATCTTGTGTCAGGATAGCTGACCTTTCCCTTGCAATGGTTATGGATTTTCTTAATTACTGGTTTGGTCCCTAAATTTTCTGCATCTTTTTAGTCTGGAGTTTTTCGTAGGATCTAACAGGAGATACTGGTACTCCAGGAGACAGCCAAGGTGTTATCTCAGGGTGGGCATCCAGGAGAGGAGAGCTCCTGGAGGCCACTCAGAGGAGGAGATCCCACTGCAAGGCAGCTGGAGAGGGAATTTCTGCCATGGCTTGGCTAAGGAGAGCCTGACCCCATTGCTTGGATGGACCTCAAGTTGATTAGAGGGGGAAACAGCCTTTCATTTGCAGATGATATGCATTTCCTGCTGGTTTGCTGCTTGCCCTGAGCTGGCACAGCAGCGAGAAGGAGCTCTCAGGGGGTCCTAGCCTTCTTTCCCCAAAATTTCTGCTTTTGAGGTGCTCTGAGGACACCCAAAGAGCTGGCTCCCACATGGAGGAGATGCTCCCAAAAGAAATTTGCAGCAGGGTGGCCCCTGTGGAGCCAAAAGAGCCCTGCTGGTCCCACAGGAAAGCTGTTACAGGGATTTCTTTGGGTTGGTGCCAATTCCAAGTCCCAAGTTTCTTTGATCCTGGGCTATTGGTACAACCACAGGAGTTTCTGCCTTGTGTTGTCCCAACTTTTTCAAGGAAGGCTTTCCAGAAACAGTCCCAGGATACAAGTTGTGGGATGATAACCTTGGAAAACCAAAAGGAGAAGCGTGTATTTCTCCAAGGCTTGTGATACAAACCCTGACTCAGGCAGGGCTTCCTTACAGGCCTTTTCCAGCTTTCCAAGTGGCTTTCCAAGCCAGTTTTCCCTATTCTGGGAGAAAGGTTTAGGTTTTGAAGCAGCGTGTGTAGATGTATAAGACAAGGATCCTTGAGGGTGTTAGAGATGGTCCAGGGAGAACTAGAAGGGAGCAACAGCCAATCCTGAGGCAGCAATAATCCCTGCAGCTCTGGAAGGCACCAGGACATAACCCAGGGCAGAGGCAGCATCAGGGGAGTGCTTCCCAAGGCAGCTGGGAGTATCAGGTGGGGTACCAGGGACAAGAGCTCAGGTAGACTTTAGAAAGAATTTTTTTAAAAAGCAGCATATGGAAGCATTTGGCAAAATTCCTACTGAAAGGAGGAAATACATACTTATATTTATGTGTTTAGATATAATTCAGCAGCTCTGCCAAAACTGTGATCCCCTTGTTTTTCAAAGGGGAAGACAGCCCACCTGACAGGTAAAGTAAGGCAAATGCAATGCTGCATTTTTAGGGGGGGAAGCATTGCTGTGTTGAAGAGTTAAGCTGGAGCTGCAGCCTGGAATATGTTCCCAAAGATAAGGATCAGACAGGCACTTACAGAATGGAATCTGACAGGCCCTTACAGAATGGAATCCTCAAATAGTTTGGGTTGGAAGGGACCATAAAGACGACTCAGTTTCAGCCCTGAAATGGGCAGGGACACTTTCCACTAGACCAGGTTGCTCCAGACAGCTGGATCCAAAACTCTGCAGTAAAATTAAATATCATTGTCTTGTAATGTAGTTCTCTACCTCATTCTTAGACCAGGAAACTTTATCTTCATAATAACTTTTTATGTTATTCTAGGGTGCAGGAGGCTTCTTTTATATTTATCAATTTTCTTCTCATCTCCTAAGCGAGGTGCTGGCAGGCAGAGGAGGGAATTCAGCCCCAATCCTGAGGCTCGTGCTCTCATCCTGAGTGTGTAAATAATCCAAGCACTGATGGGATGGCAAAGGCTTGGCATTAAGGATGGCCTTGAGGGGATGTTCAGCCTGAGATCCTGCTCAGTGGGCACTGAGCCAGCATTAGCCCATGGATCATCTGGGGTGGTCACTCCAGCTGTTTGTTATTCCTTATTGGGAGCGTGTGACTGATCACCAGCATTACCCGCTCTGGCTTCTGTGCTCTGATTAGATTCCTGCAATTTTGTGAGAAGTGGGATAATAAATAACAAATCCTGAGGAGTGAATAACAAGTGCCTCTGTGCCAAGGGGTCCTTCTTTGCATGCCCAAACGAGGATTTTTCTGCTCTTGCTCTTCTCTGCCTGCAACTTTTTATTGGTGTGATGGCTTTGGGGGTGTTGTCCCACTGGAACTGGAAGCAAAGAGCTGTTTGGATGTGCATTAGCCAGGCGAGGTGGCAGCATTTTGGACAGGTTGCCCAGAGAAATTGTGGGTGATCCATCTGTGGAAGTGTTCAAGGGTGGAGCTTTCATCAGTGGAAGGCATCCCTGCCCATGGCAGGGAGTGGAACAAGATGAGCTTTAAGATCCCTTCCAACCCAAACCATTCTGGGATTCAGCCAACTCAGAATGCCACTGCTGTCATAGCTCTGGCCATGTGCTGGGAATGTGTTGGGTTGTTTTTTCCTCTGGTGCTCTCTGCCTGCTGCTTCCAGCTGCTGGGATGGAGTCACCTCCTTTATCACCCCTGCTCTGGTGTCCTTTCAAAGCTGGCAGTGTCACCTTTTCAGAGTGCGAGTGCGAAGCTGAAACTCTTCTACAGCTTTGCTGGAATGCTGGGGGAAAGTGGCAGGAAGGGTAAGGGACATAAATTTCCTTTTCCTGCCCATCAGAAAAAAAAACTGGTCTCCATGATGCCAGCTTGGTGTGCTGGGGACAGGATGCCACACTGGAGTTTTGGGGTGGCTGCAACCATGTTTGCCTTTTTTTAAGGCTGTTATGCATGCTGAGCATTTGCAAGGGCAATGCTGGAGGTACCAGTGATGCTTGTGAGGCAGCTCCCTGGAAACCCAAACCATTCCCAGCCCCTTTCCTACCAGCAGGGAGTTAAAGCACTTGCAAACCCCCGTGTCTTGCTCTGGGGGTTTGTGCATGGTAACAGCATTGCAGGCTCCTTTTCCCTCCTATTTGATTCTGCCCCCCCCCCCCCCCCCTTCTTATTTTCCCTAAGGACTTTTGAAATATTCTGTTGATTTTTTGGTCCCCCTCTACTTTTGAAAAGGCCATGAGGAAGGTCTTGTCAGCAATTTAATGGGGAGATAAAAGAAGATAGAAAAAGGGGATTGTGAGCAGAGGCAGAGTGCCTGACATCTGGACAGGGCTAATGTGTGATAAGACGGGAGGGTCGTAGGAAATCCTCTGTGCTTGATCTCTCGCCAAGGCAGGGCTTGGACCTGACGGCTTTAAAGCCAGGTCCATGTGGATAGAGTCTGGGTTGCCCAAATCCCTGGCGGTGCCTGCGGATCAGGTAGATGGAGGCCTGGGGTCCTGCTTGCTCAAGTTAAAAGTCTCTTCTGATTGACTTCAAAGGGATATAAGCCCAGATTATCTGCACTGTCCATTTTGACTGGGGAGATAAAGAATTAAATAAATTTGCTGCTGCTTCCAATCTGAGTCCCCGGAAGATGGAAAATGATTGTAGGACCAGCCAGAGGCTTGGGGGTACTGATGTCCTTCCAGAAATCTTTGTGATCCACCCAAATCTGCATATGGAGGTGGTTAGAACAGGCACTAGGAAGAGCAGTCATTACTTTTTTAGTTATTGAGCTTGTTAATGATTTGATTTGTCTCGGTGTTTTTCCATTCCTCCAAGGACTTGTGGATGGAGCAGCTGGTTTTCAGTAAAAACCAGGCAACCAAACAGGGGTATGTTTGGATGTTGCTTTGGGGCTTCAAACACCCTTTGGCTCCTGCAGAATTGAGCGCCAGTACTTCAGCTAACAGAGTTTGTAGCAGAACCCTCACCTTGTCCTCAGCCCAGCATGGATCTGGGGGACAGCTCCAAATCCAGGCTCGGTTTTACCACTTAGGCCCCATTTTGGGTTTCTGCTGGTCTCCTTCTGCAAAGTTTTGCTCTGTGCCAGAGAAAAACCCAATGACAAAAGCTCAGCTTTTGGGGAAGGAGTTTTACCATGAGTGCAGAAGTTTGTGTGCAAGAAGAGCAAAGAAATTGTAGTCAAATGCACAATATCTCTTTTTTTTGTCCAAGATAGCATTTAAAAAAATTTTTTTTTTTAATGACAAAGAAGGCAATGATGAGGCACAGAAATAATTAGAGCTACTGCCTGTGTAGTAGAGATGCTGGCTCAAATGTTTCTTTCTCTCCATCCACAGGTGAGAATAACTTCAAAACTTAAATCCAATATAGAAAGGCAGAGAGGGAAAGGTTTAATTGTCCCAACTCTGCTGCAGGCTGATAAGCTCCCATTGATTTTCTGTAGTCAAGTCTCCAGAGTGAACGTGGGTGATGTTTGTGCAAGTAAGTGCACGAAAGTTTCTCACTCCTTAGGTATTCCTAATTCTCCATTTCCTATTTCTCATGGAGAGAGCTTGGTGCTTCCTCCAGAAAATGACCATTTGCAACACAAATTTTTTAGGGTTTGGGTTTTTCTCACTTCCTTTTTATGCTTTCTATTGGTTTCCTATGAACTTCCCATCAGAGTGGGGAGAGAGGTCTTAGGAAAAATGTCCCTTCAACAACATGTGTCCCTCAACCTGAAGCTCAAAGCAGCTTCATGTTCACCCTGTCCTTTAAAACCATCTGTTCCAGTGGTCTAATCCCTGCCTGTTTCTGCCTGCAAACTCGGACAGAGGGAGTAACACAAAGGCAGTACCCAACTGGGGATTTCTCAGTAACTTGAACTATTTCGTTCTGAAAAGCAAAAAAATATCCACTTGACTCTTTATCTATTTATTTTGAGGGTTTGTTGGAAAGAAAAATAAATGAACACAGGAAGAAGAGATGATCCAGCAAGTTTTTTGTTCATTTCAGAAGCCTACAAGCTCCAAAAATTTTGGGTGTCTACCTGGAACCTGGCTGCTTATCTCACCTGAGCCTCCAAACCCACTGAGATTTTTTTTCCTCAGTGCTAATTATAAAAAATTGGTTTGTAGTGCTGGAGAAATGTCCAAAGGAGCCAAAAAGGAGACAAGCAGCATTCAGATTGGGGGGGGGGGGATAGAAAGAAGAGAAAGCACCAACCTCCCTGGAGATGTAATAGGCTTAGTAGTCCTGCTTGACACATGTCGGATAAAATAAAAAAAACCCACAACAATGTTTATAAGAAGATTAGCTTGAACATGGTGTAATTTCTCCAGGGACTGGCCATGTTTGAAGCTCAAACCACCAACTCCCAGAGCCTTATCAGAGTAATGAATTTCCACCACTTTGGGCCATTAAAAATCCTCATGCCAGCCCCCTTCCCTACCTGAAACATCTTGGATTTGGGGCACATCTGCTGGGGATGGTTGGATTTGTGCTGTGCCCCTCCTTGCCAGGCTGGAGGTGCGTCGTTGGAAGTTAACTCACTGGAAATAACCGGATGTGACTGTCTAATTTGTGGCTGCCATCCCTCTGGGAAAAAAATCCCTGTTTCTGGGCAGCAGATTATCCTTGGGCTCATTACAACATTGTTCCCAAACAAATCCCCCAGGCTTCTGCCTGTAATCACTTTTACATATGTGTAGGCAAATATCCCTCCATCCATGTCCGCAGGTGGGGATGGAGCTGGAGCCACATGATAAATGGGAGAAGGGATGCGGCCACAACCCCTTGGACAGTGTCTGGAAACCACCAGTGCTGACCAACTGGTCAAATTTGACCACTGGTCAAATTTCAAATCAGGTTTGATTTCCCTGAAAACCAGTAGACATAGGGTTTTTGGCCTTTTTCGTGGTTCACTGAGTTTGGAGTTTTTTTAAGAAAAGCAACTAAACAGCAAATGTAAAGCAAGTGGCTTTTAAACATTCAGCCGAAATTCTCAGCAGGTATCAGTCTGGGGGAGAGCAGAGAGGTTATCCTGTACTTCCCGTGGCTATTTTAGCCCCATCCAGCAGTGCCATGGAGCTGCTCCAGTGCTCGGTCCCTGCAAGCATTGCCTGGGGCTATGTTCCTTAAGCCCACTTTTCCCATGAGTGGTCTTCTGGTAAAATCCATAATTCTCATGGTTTTAACCCATATATTTTGGAGTATCAGAACCAAGACGCAACAGCCAGGTGGCTCTTTTATATCTGCTTAATTAGGGGGATGTGCTGGCGATGGTGCCAACCCCAAAAGCAGGATGGTCACCTGTAGCCAGTCTTTAGAGCCTGTTTGGGGACCTCTTTGGTGATATTTTGGTGACAATCTCTGGGGGAACATGTCAGGGTACTGGTGGGGTTGATGAGGTGTTTTGTAGATGCGTAGTGATGGTGATGATATTTGTGGGGTATGGGGTGAGCAGTTTGTGAGATTTGGGATGTTTGTGAGATATGGAGGGCAGGCTTGTGGTACTCAGGGAATTTGGATGGGATTTGTGATATTTGTGCATTCCAGTTTGGAAGGTCTGAAAGAGCTTGTGGCATTTTGGAAATGCCCAGATCCACACTGGAGCAGCTGGTGGGGGAAGATCCTATGCCAGCAGGCAGCACTTGTATTCCACTTACCCACCCCTGGCAACCTCCTTCCATGGGATTACAAGTGATTAATCAGGTGTGGAAACACAGCCACCCTCACTTGGCAGGCAGAGGCAGGAGCAAAAGTGAGGAATCCCCTCACCCTTCTTCCCATCTTTCCCCCTGCTCTCCTGGTCATCCACGGGGATGCATTTCCTGCTGGCCCTCCAGACTCATATGGAAGAGTCATGCAAAGGGCTAGGAAGTTGTCCTTGCTTTAAAAATTTGCAAGAATTCTCTATGGCCAAAGCGCACTTGCTAGAGCAGATACTTGAATTTGCGTGGTGCTCCATGAGAAACTCCCTGAGAGATCTCTGCCTTTACCTCCTTTCCATGACTTACGATCCTCCTCTTGTCATTTCCCTGCTCCACATGGTGAGGAAATTATTTATTTATGAAGGGAGGGGCTGTTAAGGGAGATGGATTATTCATTTGTGCTTTAAATACAGGGGAAAGGGAGAAAATACTCTTCTTCCTTCTTCTTCCCTCCCCCTCCATCTCCCATGGTGGGCTTGGGCCTACATCCCCTATTTTTCATCCAAATGGAACGGTTTATTTTTATCTCTCTTGAAAAATAAGCGTTAAAAGATCCAAGATGGATCACCCACATGCAGATCTTCCAGGGCTGCAGGGGAAGGAGGCTGTGGGGAATATCACGGCTGAGAGGAAGCCAAAAGATTAAGTCAGGAATATGTGTGGAACTGAAGGGTGGCTGGACCATTCATTCCCATTAGGGAGAGGTGCAGCACCATTAATAATCATTTTAACAACAGCAGACCTGAGCCAGCAGGGCTGGGCTGCATTTCTGGAGAGGGAATTTTTGTTTAATAAAAGAAATAATGTCATGCATACAAATGAGAAGGGGCAGCGGGGCTCACTTCTCCTACCTGATATTTATTATTGCTCCACCTGCCTTGAAATAGGAACATTTATTTGGCTAACAAATATTAAAAGGGCTGTGTGTGCCATATTTCCTTTCCTACCCCAGAATCTTTGGGTTTAAAGCTCCAAAAGTGCTGGTTTCTGAGCAGCTGTAACCCTTTCAGGGAGGAAAAGACCATCTCACCTGGCTGAAAGCATCTAACCAGCAGAAATCCCATGTTTTCAGGGGGTTTTTACACATCTCAGAAGCCTGAACAGTGAGGCTGGAGTTGGCCAAAAGGTCTCATTTTGCTCAGGTGTGCTCTTTGGAGCCCATTTTTTTCTGTAAAATCAACAGAGTGCAGGTCCCAGAGATGGAGTGTCACTGCATACTTTACCCATACCCCCAAATGGTTTAAAATAGATAAGGCGCTCCTTTTTAAAGGAATAAAGGAGTAGAAACCTTTGGGTCTTTTATGAGGCAGCCATCGGGAAGAAAGCTTTTAATCTTGGTGATTTAAGAGGGCAGGGGAATTAGCTTTTAACCAGGCACTCCTTGCCTACTCTATTTTTTAGGGAAAAAAGCAGCAAGGTAAAGAGCCAAACCTGAGAAGGGATTGGGAGCTGAGCGAACTGCTACAATCCCTGCTCCAGCTATCTTCACAAGGTGGTGGGATGTGGGACGGGAGCTCTCCCTGCTCTCAAATCATCCGTGCTCCCAAATTTTGTCAGAGTCCTGATATTTGTGTCCACACATGCCAAGGCAGGGATGTGGGGATGTACAGCCATTGGATCCTACTGATGGGGTGGGCTGTGATGCCTGGAAGTGCCACTGGGAAAGGTTCAAAAGGGCAGAGAGGTTGGGCAATGCAAAGTTCATTTAGACATGAAGGCTGTGTGTGAGAAACCTCTTCCAAACAGGAAAACTCTGGAGAAGGACTATCCCAGGGAACTTTTCAGGCCATGGTGGGGCCAGAACAGTCCTGTTCTCCTGGCACCTGATTCAGTGCCACCTCGATGGGCAGGCTCTTCTCAAAGACCAACCTATAGCTCCATTAAGGTACTTGGATTTGGATACAGTTTGCCTGATGCTGCTGGCATTAGGATTCCAATGTGAATTTAACCAGTTTGTCCTGAGGAAAGTGTGGGGGTTTAATGAATACAGAGAAAAAAGTGAGAACACAACATCAGCTGGACTCCTGCCATGTCTGACAGCTTCATCTTCCCCTCCTGGGGAAGCTCTTGGCCGGGCTGTCTAGGGAACATGTTTGATGTTTCCTTCTCTAGATGGGCAGGGATAACTGATGATGGTCTCCTGCTGAGCACAGGGAGCCACCCCTGAGGTGACAGACCCACTGGGACATCCACACTGGGGCTGGTACAGACAGCAAACCCCTTATTCCAGGTAAAAAACCCTCTTTTCCCAGCTTGTTTCCCTGTTAGGACCCAGTTATCCAAGCATTAGGCTTTGGGAGGTGACTCGCTGTGGTGAGGACAGTGTATCTGGCTGAGGAGAGTGGAGGTTTGGATAGTGCCAAGCTGTTCTTTGGAAATGAAGGTGATCTGAAGAGCTGAGGGACAGGGATGGCTTGCTTTCATTAGTCACCGCTAAGACCTTGGTTCCTGGATCTCATAAAGGCCAGGAGAGGCTGAGGATTTGCTCTTTTCACAGTGTGGCAGCAGTAGATGCTGCAGGCTCAGTATCCAATGGGAAGTGGAGAGTGGAGGAACTATCTCCCTGGAGGATCCAAGGAGATGGGGAGATATCTTCTCCTCCTCATTTAGCTGAGCCACTTCAATCCTCTTTCTAGAAAAACCCTTTCCCATGGTACTACCTTTGTTTTGCCTTTAGCAGGGACACACAGGAACAGCTTCTCACAGCATTTGCCCCAAATTCAGAGAATCAGAACCATGGAATGGTTTGGGTTGGAAGTGACATAAAAAATCATCTTGTTCCAACCCCCTGGAAAGGGCAGGGACACCTTCCACTAGACCAGGTTGCTCAGGGCTCCATCCAGCCTGGCCTTGAGCACTTCCAGGTATGAGGCATCCACAGTTTCTCTGGGCAGTCTGTTCCACCTGTTATGGGGATTTGCTACTTTGAGGGCAGCGGCCTCTCCACAGATTTCCTTTAAAAGAAAACAGAGTGAAAAGCCAATAGCAGGGGTCAGGCAGACAGGAGGGGGATCCCACGTGCCTTTTCTCCTTAGGAAATGAGAAAAAAAAATGTAAATTACTGAGATTTAGGTTTCCTCTCTGATGATCCACAGCCTCCTGCCTCACCCAGTACCCCAGCTCTTATCTCATACCTGCTCTTTCCATCTTGGAGATTTTGGAAATTCAGTTCCATCTGGTTCTTTCTGATGGAAAGATAGTGTATCACAGGCAAGGCAGGCAGGGCTCTGTTAATTAATGGTAATCCCTTAATCCCAGGGAGATGTGAGAGACTGAGCTGCCCATTGAGTGCACAGAGGTGTCAGACCCAGACCAGGAAAACTGTCCATCCAAGATGGCACCAGAGAGGTTTTTTCCCCTCTGATTATCTATATTTCTATTATCTATAGTTCAATAATTAGGTGTTATCACAAGAATTTTTCCCCCACCGTTGGTTGTCATCATCTCGTGAAACCACTTTTGCCAGCAAAAAGAAAAGGAAAATTATTTCTTTTGCAGTTTTAAGGGGAATCAGAGGTGAAGTTTGCTAGGACAGCTTTTCTTCCCATCTGCCTTTCCTCCTGGCATCAACATTTTTATCTAGAGAAAAGCCCTGATGCCAAAAAGCACCATTTCACTTGGACAATTTACCATGTTTAATCTGGAACATTCCTCAGTGCTTTCATCCAGTCAGCCAAAACTGTTCAGCTCTCAGCTTTGCAACATAAAAATACCCCTTTCCTTTTTTAAAAAAAATTTTGTGTATGTCAGTTCTTCAACACCAAAAACAAGCAAGAGCAGAAAACATCCAGATCATGTAATTCCCATGGAAAATTGCATTTGAATGAAAAAATTTTTCTTCCTAGAATGTTAGTATTCATTAAAAAAAATTAAAATAACATATATATTGACTGGTTCTGCTTCTGCTGGTGCCTGTGTTTCCTTCTCCAGCAGGAAAGCACCACATCCCACTGCATGCCAGGAGGCACAACTGGGCTGTAGGATTAAGGCCACAGTGACACATCCTACATCGTTTACCTCTCCTACTTCCCACTGGCAGACTTTGAGCTTTCAAAGTCACTGGCCCAGCAGGAAACAGCAGGGCAGTGTTTTGATGGCCTAAATTTCTTCTGAGTCACCTTAGCAGTGCCCTTCTTCTCTTTATTTGCTCTGGGTTTGTTGTGTTGCCTGTTTCTGTGTTTTCCATTGTCACTCAGCCTTGGGTTGAGGCCAACATTAAGGCTCCAAAGGAGCTTGTTGGGCCTGGCAGAAGGGTGAGTTTTATCCCTGGATTGTGCTGACCTGGAATTTAAAAAGCTAGGAGATCTCCCCAGCTGGGGAGTGATGGAGCTGTGCCCAGGGTGGATGCTCACACCTGCTCTGACTCCTGTGGGCTGTCATGAGGTCAAGCAAAGCAGAGCATGAAAAGGAGGGTGATGTTTTGCTAAAATTTGTTATCTCGTGATGTGAAGCTCCTTGGGGTGGCTCACACACTTTCCAAGGATTCTCGATAGACCTTCTTCTCTAGGGTGGTCTGTGCCCTCTGCCAGACTCCTCAGGAGGGGAGGATCCATCCTGGATTTGCTGGGGTGTAAGATTTAGGAGCTTTTACTTTTTTCTCAGTATTAGCAGGGTTGTAGGAAATCTAAAATCTGGGCTTCAAATTAAAAATTTACACCAAAACCATTCCTGGTGCATGCCATTAAAAAAATGCTGGGTTAAACAGGTACAGCACAATTCCACACACCCAGCAGTGCTATTCCAGGTCTAATGAAACCTTTCCCTCAAACACAGGGAAGTCTGACTGTTTCCTCAAAGCACTCTCCTTAATAAATCCATCTCTGCTGTAAACTCTGGTTGTCTTCGAGGGTCTCTGACCTTCCTTTGCTTCTCAGCTGCAGGGAGATGGGATGGGATAACAGGTGAGGCACATTCCCTGCTAAGGCCATTTTGTTGAGTGGACCCAGTTGCTGGGGGATAAAAGCGACCACCTGAGCAGCTCCAGGATGGTATAAGCTCCTCTTTGCTGGGTCTCTGCAGGAGGAGCTCAAGCTCTGCTGTATTTAAGGCTCGTATTTACTATCCCCTACTCCACTTTTTCCTTTATTTTACGAGCTAAAGGACTCTCTGGCTTTCTGCAGCTCTTCTTTCATGGCATAGGAGAAGATTTTGGGAAAGTAGAGCTCATCTTTTCATCAGTTGTTAAGAGAGTTGAAAGCACCAGCTTTTCTTTCTCTTTGGTGCTTGAATTCCCTTATCTTGTGGTGCTTGGAGCAGCCTTTTGGCTTATGAAAGCTGTATGTGGGGATGGCTGGGAAGCCACAAAAGGTGCCTGATAGGAAGCCAGGAAAGATGCCTGCTGAAAAGCATCTTGGCCTGAGCATAGGAATAGCAGCAATCCTTCATATGGGAAGGAAAAAATAATGCTGGTGCTGTGATATGTGCTGATGCTGTGTGTGTGTAATTGCTGGGATGTTGATAAAACCCCAGCTGTGTTTAGCTTTAGTTTTATATTTCTTTGGATGGCTGAACCGGAAAAGGAAAGAAATGAAGAAAGAGCTGCACATGCATAAAAAAATAGAGATGGATAAGACCTAG
The DNA here is from genome assembly GCF_000738735.6 of Corvus cornix cornix. NCBI lineage: Eukaryota > Metazoa > Chordata > Aves > Passeriformes > Corvidae > Corvus > Corvus cornix. The sequence goes on along the minus strand of NC_046336.1, from coordinate 32,896,569 downwards.
GTCATCTGCTCAGTACTTTCCTGCCACCAGATGATTGTGCCTGGACTCAAATCTCTGCTCTAAGTTGTGGCTGGGAATACATTAACCTTTAAAACAATAGTATTAGAATTTTATATATTTTCTTTAGCCAAAATGCTGGAAACCTGGTAAATGTGAAGGGCAGGTTGTGTTGAGCGAGTGATACCTCAGGAAACTGGATTTCAGGGGGTTTATTCATGAAGGAGTACTCAGCCTGTTAGAATTCCCTTGGAGGTGGTGCTGACCTGGGGGACTGGGCTCTGTCCTTCCAGGACTTTGTGGCCACCAGTGAAGCCCAGGCAAAGCCAACGGGGTCCCTGTGACAGCACTGGTTCTGCTGTCTGGTCTGTCCATGGGAATTCCAGCTGGAGCTGTAGGAACAGCTCATGATAGTACAGGGAGTAGAGAAAGTGTTGCCTCAAGGCATATAGTTTTTTTAAGCTCTCATGTAGACTAATTAAATGGTATTCGGGAGCTGTAGAGCTCCTGTGTGATTTCCGCAGCTGTTCCCTGGAGTTGGGTGGCAGGGAAATCATGGAATGGTTGGGGTTGGAAGGGACCTGAAAGAGCAACTAATTCCACCCCCCTGCCATGGGCAGGGACACCTTCCACTAGACCAGGCTGCTCCAAGCCCTGTCCAGCCTGGCTGTGAACACTCCAGGGATCCAGGGGTAGTCACAGTTGCTCTGGGCAACCTGTGCCAGGGCCTCATCACCCTACATGTAACAATTTATTCCAAATGTCCCATTTAACTCTGCCCTCTGTCAGATTGAAGCCATTCTCCCTTGCCCCATCACTCCATCCTTTGTCCCAAGTCTCTAGCTCTCCTGGAGCCCCTTTAGGCCCTGGAAGGGGCTCTAAGCTCTCCCCAGAGCCTTCTCCAGGTGAGCACCCCCAGCTCTCTCAGCCTGGCTCCAGAGCAGAGGGACTCCAGCCCTCTCAGCATCTCCATGGCCTCCTCTGGACTCCCTCCAGTAGTTCCACGTCCTTATGTTACCTTTCTTCCTCTTTCCTCATTTCACAGCAGCATGGCAACCAGCAAGGAGTGTGTCTCCTTGAGTTTTGTTAGTGCCCAGGGAGTGACTTCAGTAGGAATGATTTGTCTGTGGCTTTCAAAGTGGTGCCATTAAATTTCCATCACTGTTTTTGCTTGTTTCACAGGCAAGACAACCAGTATACCAGATTGGAGGAGCTCTGTCTGGTGCCTCATCCTCTGTGCATTTCTTATCCTGAGCCTCTGCTACTGAATTCTTGTGTGCTGAGATGGTGCTGCAATTTTAAGTGGCTGGAAACCTCTTCCAAAGGAAGAGCAGGTCCAACTTGGAAACAACATATTTTTTAATCTTCTCTTTGGACTGTTGTCTGCTGCTTTTCTGAGTTATTCAGCAAGTTCCAACACAAAGACACAAAGAGAAATGTACTGTTATTATTGGTGGTTGTTGTTCCTAAGTCTTTATTGATTTTTATGAAAGAAATAATAACAATGTGCATGCAGTATCCAGCTAACAAAAGAGGTCTTGCAGTACTGATCTCAAATTAAATATAGAGAAGGAGAATCCAACTGGGATATTGACAGGCAAATACAAAGCCTTGTGTTTCAGGGCAGTGCTGGAGTGAAAGCAGGACTTTGCCTTGTCACAGCCCACCTTGATGAGAAGACAGCCAGCATTGTTCTTCTCTACAGCTCCTCAACAAACATGTCCAAAACATCTCCTGAGGCCAGAAAGAAGGATGTTATCAGTAGGAGGGAGCTGCTCCCTGAGACTCGACTTGACTTTGGGCTGATCTGTGATACCTGGGGGAAACTGGGGTGCCCCCAGGGCAGCAGGAGTGGGGTGTGAGCCTTGTAATGCCTTAAGGTACCTCAGTCAAACTGCTGTGCTTGAGCACACAGATGGGTTTCTGTAGAGGGTTTCCTCTTTGTCCGAGTTGCTGGTGTACATCAAAGCCAGGCTGCAGGGGGCTTGGAGAAACCTGGGATAGTAGAAGGTGTTCCCTGCCTATAGCAGGGGGTTGGATCTAGGTGATCTTAAAGGTCCTTTCCAACCCAAACCATTCCACAATTCCATGGGGAGCTCAGGGCATCCTTTCAGCAATGAGAAAGTCATGAGGAGGGAAAGCAAAGAGAAAATCTGTTCCTCATGGTTGGTCTGACTTTCTTCCTGTTGGATTAGCTTGCCAATTCTGAGTCAAGGGTCGACTCATCCCAAGTAGGGAAGGGTGTAAGGGACCAGCTCTGACATTGCTGCTGATCTGAACTCCATCCTCTTTATCCAACCCTAACAGATGGCCTGGAAAAGATCTCTCTCCTTTTTTTCTCTCCTTCCTTTCTTTCTGCATGTTCTCACACATGTCAAGATGTAACTTACATGAGAGAGATGGTGTTGCTGATGTTCCACCTGAGAACAGGAGCTACTAGATGCCACATGAAAAAGTGTCAGTCTTTGTTGCTGGATTCTCACCCCAAAAATGGTAAGTTCAATGAGGCTCAGGTAATGTCAGAATTTGTCTCTCCCTTGACTTTACAAGGAATTCCTGAGCACAATATTGAATCACAACCATATTGAATCACAACTGTATCTCTGCTCTTAAATAATTTCCTCTAGCAAAACATCACCCCACAGAGGCAGTCCTTTCAGTGAAGACAAAAGTGAAAGTGTTTATTGGTTTGAAAAGATCCCTCTGTGTGCCAGAATCAGTGTGAGAGAGAATGGAGTGTGAGTGCCTCTGGCAATGCCTTCACAGGGCGGTTTATCATGCTGGCATGAGAAGGAGCTGAGCAAACACAAATATTAAACTAATATTTTTGGCGCGCAGTGAATTTTGATTGTCAGCTTGCGGTGCCCGAGGCAGCAAACAGGAATGAGATGCATTATCCTTAAGCTTTGTATTCATGGCTGAATTGATGCTCCTTTTCTATTTATTTATAAGTGTGTGTGACTCTAGGTATTGCTATTTATATGTTGTGTGAGGGAGAGATGCTAATGAGGACCCAGCTGAGGCTGCCGAGTCAAGAGGTAAAACAGCAAAACCAATGAGGTTTGGTCCTCAGGATACCTAAATCTACACCAAATTGATGATGTGGCAATTTTCTGCTCAAATGTGACTGGAGAGAGGGCCAAGGATGGTTAGGATGAGTGGAAAAGACTCCACATTTTCCAGATCTCTGCAGTTCAGTGTCAAGAATCCTTCATCCTACCAAGATGTGGGGCAAAAAGGAAAGCTGAGGATTGGTTGATCACCAGAAGGTCAAGGCTAATTCAGAGGCTTTTGCTCAGCTGTGGGATGGAAACCTGTCTTCTGCCTCCAGCTGTGCCCCAAATTGGTGCTGCCAGACTTGACTTCAAGGAGCCGGGATGATATTTTTTGGTGTGTTGTTTTCTTTTTTTTTTTTTTTTTTTCCCCCGTTCTTTTTTTTTTTTTCTTTGGACAGACACTGAGGGAAAAAAAACAAGATTGTCAACCCATGACCCTTCTGAAAAGATGGGACCACCTTTCGAGCTCCAAAGAGCCCTGCTGTTGGTTGAGAGGCATTTTGTGGAGACTGTACCAATTATGTGGGATTTTTCAGAGTGTGGGAGCTGTTATTTTCTTGAGTGAGCAATGAAGAGGCTGAGAGGTATGAGAGGTGATAGACAGCTTTGCAAGGGAACTGCAGTTAACCTGGAGTTAAATTGAACTCCCTGGGAGCATTGGGAGCCAAAGACAAGTTCTGTGTGTTGCTGCACATGGGAAGAAGCACTTCCCAGGTCACTGCATGTGGCTTCACAGAGGGAGCTTGTCCAGCACCAGGTTTGTTCATCTCCCGGGTCATCCTTGTGGGAAAATGCAAGAACCAAGCTCCTTCCTGTGGGGAGATTCAAGAAAATTTCCATGTTGTGCTCCTTATTCAAACCTGGTTAAAAAAATGAGCTGAATGGCAAAGAGAAAAAGGACAAGCAGTTCTCTTTTTTTTTTTTTTTTCTTCTTAGCCATCTTTGAGGGTGATTCACCTTCCCCAAATTCCTGACAATTTCTCAAAATGACCAGCAGCTCTATCTTGTAGTTTCTGACTCATAAACTGCTGGAAGTTTCTTGGGCTGAATTCAGACTAAGAAAAATGTAAGCATTGGGTTTGATCCTGCATGAAGTTGTTTTGTAGAGGGCAAGGGGCAAACCAAGAGGGGAAAAAGCAGAAGATGTAGTGAGAAAGAGGTAAAGATGAAGGAACAAGAGGTAAAACCCAAAAAGGAAACCTGTATGTGGATTTTGAGCAATGGAGAAAAAAAATAATCTGTTCTGAGGCCAAACAAATGTGCAAAATTATGAATGATGCAAAACTCGGAGCTGTGGTTGGTTTCCTATTGTGGCAGTGATATTAGTAATAAAATCAATACCAATACTTAGCTAGGCCTAATAACTACACAGATCAGATTGGATTAGATGGATATTACTTATCCTAATAACCTGCTTTTGTTGCCATTGCACTCTAGGTAGGGATAGGGATCATGTCTCTTACTTGTAGTCGTAACTGGAAATGGTTGGTCCATACCCCAGCAATTCAACCTGTCCTGAAATGAAAAGAAAGACAGATTCCATGGAGAATCCTCTGCCTGACAGCCTTGGTGCTATGGCACATGTGACAACCCAGTGCAAGGCACTGAGAATCAAGGTAATTAAGACCAGGCTTGCCCTGAGCTTTGGACCACTAAACCTCTCCCAAAATAGGCTTTGCAGCAATTTTTGGAGGTTCTGACATCAGGTTCCAAGGCTCCATTTGATGTTGGAGCACCACCAAAAGCCCTCGACAGGTTTGTTGAAGAAGGCTGTGTTGAAATGTCTGCTTCCAGGTGAGGCAGGTCAGGCTGGGGGTCATCACCCCTTCCAGCTCAGGGTGACCACTGCGCCCCACGTCTCATCTTGGAAACCTTCCTGGCAAACTTCTGGCCTTAATCAATACTCTTCCATGAGGAACACCAGCTTAGAGAAAACAGCATATTTAAAAGCAAAAGGCACGCTGGGGTTTCTTGAATTTGTTCCAAACAGTTCTACATTCAATCACCCAGAAACTGTCTCCCTGCAGGCAACAATATCTTTTACTAATGAGGGTGTGGAATAGCTGGGCTTGTACTTCACAAGTTCTTTGCTCTGACTCTGCACCTGCCCTGTTGGGGCTCCTCCCTCCTTTTTTGGGTCTTTTTCGGCTACTTTGTGTCAATGAAATCATCAGCAAAAGGAGGGGAAGGAAAAACCAAGGGGCGAGGTCACTTTAGATCTGAAATGAGAAGGATGTTCACCTCAAATCTGGGCCCTCTGAGCTGGGAAACAGGAATTTGGCTTGCTCTCCAAGTGGCACCAAGGGGGCTGCTGGGTGTCAATTCCGGACGCTTTGGAATTAACTCCAGCCTTGGGACAACTTTGGCCCTGCTCCACAATGTGCAGGGGGTGGGTGAAGGATGCTCTAAAAATCTCTTCATGGGCATCCCCCCCTGAATATGCACCCACATCAGTGCCTGCGGGGTGTCCCTGCTGAGCAGGGACACAGGGACCCAACAGCATCATCCCCACTGCATTGCTGCTGCCTCATTTCAGCTGGCCTGGAAGTGCTTTCAGCCTAAAAATAGACAGATTGTCCACTTCAGCTGTAATTACCAGCTAAAAAGAACTGGTGGGCAACAGGAAGGCTGGAAGATGTAGAAGGGAGGACAGAGAAGGAAAAGAGGAAAGGGAGAAAGTAACAAAGAAATGCATTGCTGGGTGTGATTGTATCCATCATCCAGGTTGCTGCCTGTGGTCCCTGTGAGGGATCCGGAACCAAGGAGGCTAGACCTGTGACTTCCTTGAGGTGCAGAGGAAGGGCTTCTGTCCTGAATTACCCATCTGCCCCAAATTATTCATCCACCCCATTCCTGCATTTCCCAGCAAGCAAGGCTGGCTGGGATTGTCTACCCTTACCCCTGGGCCAAGGTAGGCTCTTTTTCAGGCAGCATGGAGCTCTGTGGTGTCCTTGACTCGTCTTCCATCAGCCCTGGCCTGTGGAAAATGCACAGAAGAGGAAGAGGGAATTTCCTCCTGTCAGGAACCAGGACTGAAATACACATACATGCTGGATCCATGAGAATTTTTTTTTTTTTTTTTTTTTTGGGGGGGGGGGGGGGGGAATGTCTTTTGCCACCCTCCCCATCCCATATGTGTCCTGATCACTCACGTCTCCATTCTTCTGCAGTCTTTAAATATCAACCTCCCCACCAGCCAGGTCCTATTTGTAGAGCTGTGAACTGGATTACATTCATTTCTTTAAGTGGATCTGCCTCACTGCTTGCAGGAGCTGATGATCTTTGACTGGGCTGAAGAGGAGGGAAGTGCAATTCCAGTGCTCGCAGTGGTGCTGCCAGCCCTATCCCTTCCCCTTGCTCCAACACCCATGAGCGAGGAGGGATCCTGGGTGTCGGAGCTGGTGGGTAATGAATTAACTGGAAAACTGGAGCAATTCAAGTGACTTTCCCAGAATCACTGACACTTCTTGGCACTGCAGCAAGGGGTCAGGAGGAGGGTCCTGGGATGATCAAGGGATCAGCAAGAAGGCAGTGATAATGTGGCAGGCAAGTTTTGGGGTTGCCAAATGCCCCCACTCCTGCACATCTCCATGAGCCAGGAATGCACCTTGGGGACAATCCCCTTTCCACCCTCTGGCTTCCCACCCCCTCCAGCACCCAGGAAGGCTGGAGAGCCCATGCACAAGCTGCTGGGATCTCAGGGAAGCACTGGCCAGATGGCAGATGGAGAGCACAGCACACCCCAAGCCTAAAGCTCTGGCTATGCCTGTGGTCTCTTTTAAATTCCAGCAGTGTCCTGTCGTTGTCAGCTAATGCCCTCTAATGGGTCCATTAAACAGCTCTGTCTTTGCCTTGGCTCCTCATTCCCCCCTCCCCTCCTCATAATCAGGCAGCATTACCTGCTCCAGAAGATACGAATACACTCCTTAAATCTGTCTAAATGACATCGCTGAACCAGCAGCAGACACACCCTTCCTTGGCCAAGGCAGACTCTTGGATGCCGGTCTGAGAGTGAGGGAGGATCCACCTCTGGCACACAGCATTCCCTGCAGGAGTGTGGGTGTCCCCGAGGGCACCTGTCTGTAATTAGAACAGATTTACAGCAGATAGTTCCTCCATCCCTGTGGAGCAGAGGGATATTTGCTTCCTCTCCACCTAAAGTCTTGCCAACCTACTCTTGACCATAAGCTTTGCTGCTCTTCCAAACATTCCAGCCGAAAGCTTTGCTCACTGCCAGGGCAAAATCTGCCATGAAACCCAGGCAGGACAGACACTCATCCCTGGCCCCCGTTTGCCTCTGCGTGGAAGCATCTCTTCAAACACCAGAGGAACAGGGACTGGAGTGACTCAAAATCAACTCCTTTTTTGCTCAGTACTTGGTTGGCTTTCTCTGGAGTTTGGGGAAATTTTTAATAACGCTGACTATTGATAATCTGTCACTGGGAATTTGCTCAGCGCTTTGCGGCACCAATGCTAAAAATATAAGGTCCTGCTCCCCAGAGTGCCTGGAAACATTGAGGGAAAGCAAATTTGGAGAAGTGGTAAGGTCAGGGAGAGACGTGGAGTTCCCAGGTGCACAGCCAGCTGAGAAGGCTGCTGGGGACAGGACCAAGCAAGGCTTGTGGGCGACTTGGAGGGGAAAAGGGAGAGAAATGTGGGTCTGTTGGAAGCTCACTGCCTGTGCTGAAGGAGCATCATGATTTTGGGGTCCACCACATGATTTTGAGACATATCGTTTGCTTTTCTCTGCTCCCCTTTCCCTGAAGATGGGGAAAACAGGGCTCTGGGGGCTCTTTGAGATCCATGGGTGGAACCACAGTGATGCTAATTTTGGCTATCCAAAGGAAGGCTAAAGGAAGAGAGAGATAAGAGGAGCCCCAGACCTGAGAGAGATGCAGAAGGGTGTGCACAGCTCTGTGTCCTCAGGCAGACGGGTGTTTTGTAGCAGAAGGTGAGGACAGAAATTGCCTTTAAGACAACATGGCCCTTGTGCAAACTTAAAAGTGCATTTAACTCTCTGGTTTAATGTCAGTTTTATTCCTAATGACCCCTGATATGGCAGGCAGGCCTTCATCTTCTCCTGTTCGTGCTGGGCTGCGCACTCCCAGGTTTGTTTTTCCCCCTTCCTGTGTTGCTCTGTGATAATGTCATGCTGAGCTGCTGAAGCCAGCTGCAGTTTTGACAGATGATGTACCAGTTCCCTCCGCTTCAGATTTGACATTTCCATGAGCACTAAACACACATGCTTATAAATTTTAAAAAGGAAAAGAAACCCCACCACCTCTCTCTCCTGGTTTGGTTCGCTGGGGTTTTATTGTGTGTGTCATTTTGAAGTTGTTGAAAAGTGCAGGATGAATGGATCTTGAAATTAAAACCTTCTATATAAGGGTGATGGAACCACTGTGTGTGACGGTCCTCACTCTGGTGGCAGTGCCATCCATGGCACCTTCATGCCATGACTTTCCCCCTTCCATTAGGCTGTCTCCCATTACTCCATGGCTCTGGATTTAGCATACAAAGCTCTAAATATTTCAGGGCTGTGCTGCAAGACATAGCAGCTCCTTCCTCCTTTGCGGCCAAGACAGTGGAACACAGTGGTTTGGGAAAGACGATCCACTGGAAGATGGGAGGGAGGGTGTCATGGGTTAGCAAACATAGTCCTGGAAGTGATGTTTTTGCAAAGGGGTGCTTACAGCTTCCTCTGTGACCTGACAGAACCTATTAACTGGCTAGTTTGAGTACTGACAACTTTTTAAGTCACTTAAAAATTTGACTGCCTCTGTCATCCACACTTAAGAATAGACACCCCTCCCCCCCCTCCCCCCCCAGCTCTGTCTCCGGTGCTGGGACAGGAATGTGGGGGCCAGCGGGCCCAGCCCAGGCCCTGCTCAGGCCAGGCTGGGCCGGGCCACGGCCATCCTGGAGCCGATGGGCCCTGTTCCACCTGCAGAACCCCCGCACAGTCCTGCTGTGGGCAGCCAGAGCGGCCCAGCTCCCCCTCTCCAGTGCGGCCAAGATTCAGCTGAAGCTGCCCTGCTGTCCAGCAAAGATCATGTGACCAACAGCGATAATCGACATTCCAGCTGCAAGGCCTAGGTGAGATTAACCCTTTTAGTGCTGTGAAGAGCTGAAAACCTGAGGGAGAAGAAAGAGGAAATGCTTAAAGCTGAAATTCTGTTGTAAAGCTATGATGTATCAGTATCTGTTATAACTTCATGAAGGCATGGGAGGTGGAGCGTTCAACTTGTATTTGCGAACAAAAGCACCTGTGCTGGAATAAGCAAATGCTGAAGCAGCTGTAATTTGATGAGAAGTTTCAACAGGGAGAGATGGAAGCGATGAGGACTCTTGCTCCAAATGGAAAGAAGATCTCAGTTCCTAGATACTCCCAGAGATAGTCCCAGAGATGAAGATGAGGAGGACCCTTTTGCTCCCAGGGACAGGAGGAGTGCCTCTGTTCTTAGAGATGAAATGTTCCCAGAGATGAGTGAAGAGAACTTTTATTTCTGAATGGCTCAACCTTAAAATTGTACCCTAGTGGCTCAAGATTGGACCCTCGAAAGCAGTTGTGGGAAAAGCTGCAAGTTGTGAGAGGGGGACTCTCACATGATGCAAGCAGAGAACTAACCCGAGCAGCTGTCTCGTTGTGACAATTTCTCCATAGCATGAGCAAGAGAGACTCCTCTTCCTAAATGGACTGAACAAGGTTATTATGGCAGTGGTAAACAGACTGAACATCTCAAGGGTTGTCTTTTTACATTGTCAGTGGGAGAAGGGAGGAAGGTGGGGGGAGGAGAAGTGTTCTGAAGATGTGGTATGATTTTATTTCTTTTTCCTTATTTTAGGTCTATTAATAAACTTCTTTATATTCTTTCAAGTTTGGTGCCTGCTTTGCTTTCTCCTAATTCTTATCTCACAGAAGGTAAATAGTAATGAGTATTTTGGACCAAACCACTACACTAAAATGGTGTTTCTGCCCAGTTTTCAAACTGAACCCGCTACAGAGGGCTAACCCCAGAAGGGAGCCTCTACTTGAAGCCTGGTCTCCTGGGAGAGAAAGAACAGGGGGAAAAGGTGGGAAGAACTTTAAAGCCATCGGCTGATATTCTTTGAGCTTTCATGCTTTCAGCAGAAGAAGCCAAGGGGAATTTTTCCTTTTATATGGATGGAAGCAGGATCAGGCTATTTATCTTTGATGAAATGCCAAGAAATGGTTGATTTTGTTTAGAAGCAGCAAAAAAGATGTAATAAATAGTGCTTCCTGCTCTGAGAAATGAGTGAGGAGCCCAGATCTGATAGCTGCCTGCAAACATCTTTTCTTTTGTGCTGTGAGTGATGGGACTCCAGCACCCACAGAGGATCTTGGGTTGGAGAACACACCGAGGTCTGACACTTCTGCCGCCTAAAGAACTGACTAAACTTGCCTTGGGATGTTACAAAAGGGGGAGTGCAACCATGGTCAGTCGCCCTCCCGTAGTCCATTTTGGACGGCTCCGCGGTTTTGCTCTGGCTAGCTATCAGCCTTACAACCAGTGATGGTGAAGGAGGCGAGAAGGGTCTCCCCATGAGGGTTTCAGAGGACTTTTAATAGTTCCATCTTGTCCCAGTGACCCCCAGAGGCAGAGAGACCTGGTGATCCAGGTGCAGGGGGGTTTTCTCAGGGGCGGTACATGGGCGGGCTTGGGGTACAGGAACCAATAGGGAGGACCCAAGGGAGTGGCCAGGGCTAAGGGCAAGGAAGGGGGAGGGAACAATGTGGGATAGGAAAAGCAATGGCTAAACAGATCGCCACATCTCCCCCTTTTCATATTAATTGAAAAGGGAAGGGCGTAATTTTTATACAACAGAAAAAATGGTAAAACAATGCAAAATAATTAAATTAAAAATGGTGAGGCAGCTGGTTGTTGTTGACTTTGGAGATGGGTGCTGGCTGAGTTCTCACACAGCAGCTGCTTTTGTAGCTTTCTTCTGCTGAGGCTGCTGGGATGGCTTCTTTTTGGTTGCTGCTTTTTTCACTTCTCGTCAAGGTGGCATGGCGAATAGGGAAGGGGGGTGCTGCGGCGCTGTTTCTATGCCGTGCGGTGCACAGAGCTGCCGATACCCTTGGGGCAAGCCAGGTCGCATTGTCCCCGGGCCAGCCTCAGCCCCGCGGGTCCGGTCCGGGGCCGGGGCTTTTCCCCAGCGCAGCCGCCGCTCCGGTGCCGATACTGCTCGGGGGGCAGGGGCGGCTCAGGGCAGGACTGCGGCGGGCTGCGCGGCTCTGGCGGGACGGCGCCGGCACGGGCTCTCACGCTGGGCCGGCTCTGCGTGCATTTCTGGGTTCGGGAAGCGAGGAAACCGGCGGAGGAGAGGCAGGGGCTGAGACAGGGACGGGACGGCACAGGCTTGCCGGTGAAGGGGGGCGTGAACACAGGCGGGACTTGCTGCCGGGAGGGGAGAGGCTGCCGTGGCAGCCCGCGCGGCTCAGGGGGAGGGGAGCCTGTGGCCGGAATGGGACACACGGTGACACGGGGAGGGGCTGCCGGGGGCACACACCCTGCTGTGGGGCAGGGACTTGGCACAAAGGCACTCTGCATTTTGGGAGGGGGGAAGGGGGCCGACGCAGCACACCGAGCGATGCAGGGGGCGGGGTTAAGGAGGGGCCAAGTGTTTTCACGCACGCGGGAAGGTAACCGAGTACAAGAAGGAGAAGGCAACATGGTGGAGCCTAACACGCGGCCGCCGCCATCTTGGCTGCTACTTAAGAGCCGATACGACGGGGGTTTTGGGGGGTCGGGATAAGGGTTTACGGGGAGCTCCCAGGCTGGGGTGACCAGCCCTAGCTCGGTGAGGGGACAGGAGAGACACGGAAGGATTCAGAACATTTTCTGATCTCTCCTGAGGGTCAGAGGGAGAGGACTGGAGGTTTCTGTTTCCAGATGACTGAGTGAAACAAAACAAAGGTTAGTTCTTTTTATATCTCGCGTGCAAGGACCCCCCCCCTCACTGCTAAAATTAACTCCCAAACTGGGGGCACTGAACTTGGCATCTTCTCTTGTTAGGGATGGTTTTTTTCTTGCCGGGGCTTCACATGAGGTGTGACCTCCTTCATCTCGACAAGAACTCACCCCCAACCCTCCATCCAAACCGAGGCAAAAGGATTAAACTAAATAGAAAAATGACCCTCTGAACCAGGCCATTCCCGGCTCCCTTTTGAGGCTTACCAGCACAAAGAGTCTCCCACTCTTTTACCAGGCTCGCCAGGCTCCTCTTCAGGGCTTTCCAGAATGGGGAATCAACTTAGAGCACTCTGTGTGGTCCATCACTGTCTAGCCCACCCCGTTTTAAAAGTGCGACTCTTATCAAGAGGCTACCGGCTGTCTCTTCCGTCGTCTAGCTGAAACGCTAGCTTCACGTTGGGGAAATGGCTTCCCAAAGGCGACTATGCTCGCCAGGGCACCTCTTCTCGGATGCCTCATATTGGGACGCCATTTGTTGTAATGCTAGGTTTAGTTTAGCAGGCTGCAGCTTTCCTGAGAGCTCAGCGGAGGTGCTTAGGGCAGTGCGACCATGGTTGCCCTCCCGTAGTCCATTTCGGATGGCTCCGCGGTTTTGCTCTGGCTAGCTATCAGCCTTACAACCAGTGATGGCAAAGGAGGCGAGAAGGGTCTCCCAATAAGGGTTTAAGAAGATCTTTTAATAGTTACATCTTGTCCCACCAACCCCTAGAGGCAGAGAGGCCTTGTGATCTGGGGGAAGGGAGGTTTTCTCAGAGGCTCAGGGGCGGTACATGGGCGGGCTTGGGGTACAGGAACCAATAGGGAGGACCCAAGGGAGTGGCCAGGGCTAAGGGCAAGGAACGGTGCGGGAGGAAGAGCAATGGGTAAACGGATTGCCACAACCTTCAAACTCCAGCCAGGACAGAGAAGAGCTCCAGGCTGCTATTCCTTGTGGGAAAGCATGGTGAAGAGAAGGCGGTGAGGGTTTGCTGTGGAATCAAGGGCAACTGAAGGAAGAAGAGGGACCTCAATACCTGTAAAGAGAATCCATCTGAATCCATAGTCAGCACCATCCCAATTCCTGTCTAATGAAGTGCTATTCCTGTTGCTGTCAGAGTTGAAGCAATGTGAGATTTAAGAGGCTGGTGAAGATATTGTGTTGAACTGCTTGATGCCACCTCAGCGAGTGAACAACACTGCTGCCTTCCCCTGAATATTTTGCATTGAAAATTGGAAGTGCCACATCAATCCAAAATCCCATTATTGGCCTTTTTATTATTATTTCTTTTGTAACAGAGCCAGGGGAGCAGCTCACCCTGCCCATTTTCCAGTATCCTGGTTTTCCCTGTGTTAGCCACCCACTTTTGCCTGCACGGGAAACACCAACCCATGGCATTGCACAGGCAATCAAGTAATATTTCCCTTCACTAATCACAGAAATGAATGCTGGCTCAGGCATAAACGAGGAACGAAACCAAAGGATTTAATCTTTCTTGCCCCAGCACTGGCATTTGCCTCCACCTCTTGGACCTTTGGCAGCTGGGCATCACCTCCATGTCCCTTTCCTTGCCTGGAGTGTGTTTGGACAACAGCCCTGGAGATGCCAGGGAAAGAGTTGGAAGTACCAGCCCCACCCCAAGCAAAGGGCACGGGGAGGTGACAGCTGCTCAGGTGACACTTCCTTGTTTTTTGGAGTGCCGGTGATCCAGAGGAAACACGTTTGTTTGGGAGGTTTGAACAGAAGTGGCAACATATGCACTGTGTAATAAAAACATGAAAACCACTGTTACGCTTTCAGGAAGGAAACAGGAGAAAAACTGCAGGCATCAGAGAAAAAGCTGGCAGAATTATGGAAAGGCAATATTTAATAGTTCACCAATCGCATTTCCAAGGTATGTTACCCCTAGAGCTGAATTAAATATTGATCTTTTTTGTTTGTTTGTTAAAAAAAAAAAAAAAAAAAGCACAAACCCAAGCATCTCCCACCACCAAAAATTTAAATGTTGGCTGCTGCCCCTCCTATTTCTCACACCTGAATGAGTGCATCCCCCCCTTTTAAGCAGCTTGGGTCAGTTCTTGTTTAGCATCCCCTGGTAGCCCCTTCCCCCTGGCTCTACCCAGGGGTTGGTCACCCTCACTGCTTCCTGGGCCTGTGCTGAGAGCCCAGCAAGGGTAATTGGGAATTTTTTTTTGGAGCCTTTTCATCAGGGGTGTGTTTTACCCTTCACACCTGACGTTTTTACTAGCACAACTGCAGATCTAGAAAAACTCATGCAGTTGAGGGAGGATGGGAAGATGTGGGAGGTAAAGGGCAGTTCTGAGAGCTTCTTATACCAACTTCACCTCTAAAAGCTGTAACGGGGCCTTTTGACACTGCATTAATACCACAGATATAAATAACTATCTCTGAGTGGTCTAGCTCTTATGAGGAGATATCAGCTTTGATAATTTTTAAATTTGTGTAAGGCAGCTTGGAATTACCTCCAAAGGGTTCTCTATAAAGCCAGATTGTATTGCATTTAATACATATGCTTTTAGCCCTTTCTTCCCTGATTTTCTTGGACTTAGATTGATAGTTCTGTGGAGGACTTTATTTTTTTTCTCTTTTTAAGTGCCTGTGCTGGCTCAAAAGTGACTCAGTACTTGATCAATACTACTGGTGGCTGTTGTTGCAGCCACTGATGGGAAGCTGGAGGAGAATTATTCTGGTGAAAGCCTCCGAGAAAAATCAGTCAGAGAAGGTTGGTGACTATGCTTGGCTTAAATCTTCAGTGTTTTCAGAAATGGGCAGGGGAAACAGCCAGAAAACAGGTTTCAGAGAAGGCCAGAGGTATCTAAATACTCAGTGGAAGGAGTTTATAGTGACAAAGCACATTACTAGCAACCCCCCTAATAAAGCATATTTCCAATACCTTTGCACTTGGCAGTAGGGAAAAGCCTCTAAAGACATAAGAAAGGTTTTCTCGTTCAGCTGAAGAGCATGTCTGTACTTACCACAAAGGCTGTCCTGACTCCTGACCTCCAACTATTTTCCTCTCCAGGGAATCTTGGAGTCTGATGTGATTTCTCTGCCTAGTAACACCCAGCAGATTTTCTTCCCTGCATCCCTCTGTGAGCCCACACAAATCTCTTCATCCCCAAGATGGAAAATGTGCAGAGCAATGCTGTTGAAATTTGCAGATAGGCACAAGGGTGGGGTGGGGGGAGTCAAAACCTCCTTAAAGGGTCAAATTTCCTTGTATCCGTTTATAGAATCACAGAATGGTTTGGGTTGGAAGGGACTTTTAAGAACATCTTGTTCTATCCACTGACATGGGCAGGGACACCTTCCACTATCCCAGGTTGCTCCAAGCCCTATCCAGCCTGGACTTGAACACTTCCAGGAATGTGACTTTTACCTTGGAATGTGCTGCTGTCCCCTTCTCCAGCACAGCTTGGAAGGAGCAGAAAGACCCTCTCTGTCTTTCCCCTCCTTTCCCCTCTTGTCCTTGGGAATCAAGTTTATTCCTGATGCTTGCAGGCTGTTAACCACCCCCCATTATCAGATGCCAAGGGATGCAGGGAGTGCTTACACTGCCTTCCACAGTCCCATGGGACACGGGAAAAGTGCTGCTCTCCCCCTGGGACTGAAGCAGGGCACACCATGCTGCAGACCTTGTGCTGCTCTGCTCAAGGGATGCTCCACTGTCCAAACCCTCCCCGGGGACTTTCTGCTCCAGCAGAGCATCCTGACCTTGCATCTCTGAAGGTACTTGAGAAAAGACCCACTTCACTTGTGTGCCTGGTTTTGGGCAGCCAAAGGGAGAAGCAGCACCTTCATGGCACCTGGCAGACATCTCTGCTTGGGAAGCCCAGCACCTCCCAGTAAATGCTCTCTCCCTGAGCCTTGCTTTCCTTTCCTTTCCTCTCATTCCAGTCCCGTGCCATGGATGCTGTGCTACACACTGTGTGTGCCATCTATCTTCCCAGCTATGTGCTGTCACATCTTCCAGGAAGGGACAGATTAAAAAAATTGGTCTGGACAGGCTTTCTTTGTTAAATGGAAAGTGTTTTAGTGGACAAACAGCAGCCTGTATCCTTCACCAAGCACTTACAGGTAATGTTTGTACATTTAAGGGGGGAGGAAAAGGTGTGGGGCTAAATTTTGGGGAGCCCCTGGTTAAAGCCTTGGCAGCACATCACTGCACTGGCTTGTGAAAATGTGTCACCCCTGGGCTAAATCCAGCCCTGACAGCCCAGGTGAAACCAGCCAGAAGTGACTTCTCCCGTCCTCCTCAGGAGGGAAGATAAATGTCATCAGTCATCAGCCGTCACAGCTTATACAAGGCACATTTTTCTCTGCCTGGTGCTGAGCTGAAACCGCTCTGAAGGGAGAAGGGAAAGCACAGGGAGGGCAAAGGGGAGCTGTGAATCCTAAACTTCTCCCTTGGGTGTCTCTGTCAGTGCTGATAGAAAAATGTAAGTAAAGCAGGGGGAAACAAGGCTTGGGTGACCACCCGAGGCAGCCAAATCAGGGAGATAAATGGGTGTCTGGGTGCAAAAAAAAACCCTCCAAAAGTTATCCCAGCTGTTCCCAAGCAAGGTGGGGAGGAAGCAGTGTGCTGGGAAAGGTCAGAATGAGGGGAGGGGATATGGAGCTGGGAAGGCCAGCTTCTCACCCAGCTTCCAGGTAGTTTAAAGCTAATGGTGAGTAACAATTCCTGCAAATCAGTTAATTGCAGTCCCCAAAGCCAAGGAAATAATTTCAGGGCAGCGGGCAGTGCTGGGCAGCACAGCTGGGCAGGAGCAGGCAAGGGATGGGGATATTCATCCCAAGAGACAGGTGTGTTTCCTGGGAGCCAAATTCTGATTTGAGTGAGCCTCCCCTGCTCTAGAGTTTTGGTGGGAGATAAAATTATGGGTCTCCTCTTCCCTGAAATCCTGTTTGTTGCAGCTCAGTGTCCCTTGGCAGGGCAAGAGAAGGTGATTCTCCGCTCAATTCAGACATTTCCTTGGGGATACCTGACACCAAAACCTCTTCTGTGTATTTAACAATCTGAGGGGAGCCTTAGCCATGATCTTGTCCAGTCTTTCCTGGAGCTCAGGCAACCACTTGGCATCTGTGACATCCTGTAGGAAGTGATCTCTCATTCTAGAGTCCTCTGTTCCATGGAAAGTGGTGGAGTCACTAGCCCTAACTGTATAGATGTGGCCCTTGAAGACATGGGTTAGTGCTAGATTTGGCAGTGCTGGGGGAATGGTTGGACTTGATGATCTTGGAGGGCTTTTCCAACCTAAATTACTCAGTGAAGAATCACTTAACCCCTTCCAACAGCATCCCCAAGCCATGGGCTCTGCCAAAACACCTCTGCATGGGCAAGGCCCATCCTGGTATTTCTGCTCTCAATTCACCCCAGGAGAAAAGGACAAATCCTGCTGAATCCAGGATGGCTTTGGGTCATGCAGATAAAACTCCACCACCAAACTCTGCTAGGAAAACAGCCTGGCACATAATTTCATGCAAATAACTTGCTAAGTGAATTGAGCTCCTCTTACCTCTGGAAAACTGCTCCTGAACCTGCTGTGACCCATGATGTCCTCAGGTAAACCAGATATTGGAAATCATTCCCTGCTTCAGAATTTGTTCTTGGGCTTATTCTGCTCAATAGGTGAACTGTGCAGATTTGCAGCACCTGGTCACAAACACCACAGGGGTATTTCCTTCTCCTTCCAAAACATGCCAGCAGTCAGTGGAGTGGGATGAGTCCTGGAAGCAGTGGATGCATGGGATTACCAGATTTTGGAGCCTCCCTGAGCAATTAAACTTTGTGTAACACATCACTCTGAGGGGGAATGGACCCAGGCAGAGAACGTGGATCAGATTTAATCTCCTTGTATTGAGTTCGTACATAAATAATTACCTGGGAGCTTGCTGCTTCGATCTGCCCCACTGACCAACCTCGGTCACGGCCTGGGAAATTCTCCTTAGTGAGGTGATTTGTATAAGATGAGCCAGAGGAGAGGTGCCAAGGAAAAGAATGATTTTTTTTTTTTTTTTTTAAACATGAACGCATCAGGCAGCATTTGCAGCATTTGCCCAGCGGATATTCAGTTCTGGTGCCGCTATTTTTGTGGTGGCTTCTTTGCAGTGATTAATTTAAAGTGCCAACATCAGGAATCATGGGAACATATGAGAAACCCAGTTTCTCTTTTAAAATAGAAGTTTTCTTCCCAGCACTACAGAAAAAAAACCTGGAAAAAAGTCATTATTAAAGAGATGTATAACTCCCCTCTGCTTCTCATTTAATCTCATCCTTTTTCATTCCATTTCTTAAATTGGAGGAGAAGAAACCCTCCCGCTTGAAGTGCACCAGATGGTTGCATATCACCAAAATGGAAAAGCTGGTATCATCCAACCTTTGGGAGCAGATGCCCTGATTCTCCACACAGGCATGGCAGCCACCACCTTTCCTGTGTCTTTCGAGAGCTTTCCTGGCAAAGTTGGGGTCGTGGTTCTCAAACCAGTAAGTGAGGTGGGAGGACTGGGGAGGATGTCTCCTCCCATTGCTTCCCTGTATATAAATGGAATTTTCCCCCTTCCCACCCAGCAGTCTGGCACTGAGCTGCTCTTGGTCAGGCAGGAGAAAGCCAAGCTTTTTCCAAATCAGTCCCAGACAGGGACTAACATAGGATTAAAGCCACTCAGGTGTTCAAGCAGTTCAGGTTTGGTACAGCGGGTCCAGTGTGCATGGGGTCAGGCCCACCATGTTTTTCTGTATCCACTGGCTTAGGGTCATGGAATTACAGAATTGTTTAGGTTGGGAAGGAGCAGAGCCTGACTCCCACCTGGCTACACCCTCCTGTCAGAGAGCCAGAAGGTCCCACCTGAGCCTCCTTTTCTCCAACGCTGAGCCCCCCTCAGCTGCCCCTGGTGCTCCAGACTCTTCCCCAACTCAGTTCCCTTCTCTGGACGTGCTCCAGCCCCTCAGTATCCTTCCTGAATGGAAGGGCCCAGAACTGAACTGAGGGTTTGAGTTGCCTCAGCAGTGCCAAGCACAGGGGGACAATGTGTGAGGCATCAGCTTGGAGCTGGGATTTCTGCAGTGTTTCTGCCACATCCTTAAACTCAAACGCCTCCACTTTCATGGATGTGTCCACACATACTCACTGTTTCATTCCCAGTGATCCTTTCCTGCCTCAACATGTCACCTCCTCGTGTCCCCACGCCTATCCCAAGGCTTTTCCATCCACTTAGGTGGGTCACCTTGCATTTATTATGTCCTGTGCATCCTTCCCCTCTTGTTCATCCCATTGTTTTAGCCACCCTGGGGTGAATCCCATCCCTGATGGCAAACCCTTCAGAAGCAGAGGGTTTGTAGTTATTTACCAGGGAAAGGATAACCCACAGCACTTACAAAAAACATACTCATAATTCCGCCCTTTCCCTCCACATTTACCAAATTGATTTTTGAGCTGCTTGCAGTCAGATTGCAATAAATACACTTGAAATCCCCTGCATGTAATGGTTTATAAATTGTGGATCATAATTCAACTTGGGTTTGGTTTGCTGGCTGCCGTCGCGCTGTGCATGCGCGCCCATGTTTTCCTTTCTCCAGCCTCTCATCCCACATGACTCTCTGGCAAAGGAATAAATAGGGAATAATAGAAGCTCTGCTGACTAAATTTCACTTGTCAGTCAGAAAATCTCATGCAGGGCATGAAGTTCTTGCAAATAGCACAAGGTTAAAAAAAAAAAAAATCAACCTGGGTGGGAGCAGCTTTGCTAAGCCCCCAGGAGTTTGAGCCTAGGGAAGGAAGAGTGGCTTGGGAAGAAGGAGCATCCGCCAGCAGGGCAATGCCTCCTGGATGGGGCTGGGGATAATTCCAGCAAAATGACCTTAGCACAACCCTATCCCTGCAGCCACCATCCCCAAAAACACAGTGGCAAAGGCAGTGGGAGGGGAAGCGGAAGGGGTTTGAGCAGACAGGGAGGTCCGCCTGGGCTGCAGAGTTGGAGCTGGAACTCAGTGCAGCACCCAGGCGGGAAAATCCATATCTGCCTCAGATTTATGATCTGTCAGGGGAAATGGAGCACAGATATTTTCAAAACTTGGGGCCATTAAGCTCTCCAAATGGGCCAGCTCACCTGCTATTTTAACAACACGTTGTGACAACATCTTATTTTATAAGCGGTCCTTTTGGACTTATTAACTCTAAGCTGTCTCATCCCATTTGGAGCGAGGAAAATGCCAGCAAGATGACCCCTGAAACTGTTTAATGAGCTTTTATGTGGCACAGGAAATTTAGGCACCAGCCCAGGACTTTGGGGAGTCAAGAAAAATTGACCAGGAGTGCTGGTATTTACACTGCTTTTCGTTCTCCTGCTCTTCCCTCTGTGTGACCTTGTGTTTACTGTGGGATAGGTGTGTGGGAGTCTGGAATCCAGTGACTGTAACATGATGAAGCAGATGGGAATATTTAAATCAGCATCCTGGCAATAGTGTCTGCAATAGTGGCACATCCCTTTTTTTTTTGCCAAAAATCCTTTTCCTGAAAAAATACACCTGCTGGGAGTGTGCCCTAGGGTGAGTGGAGAGGCAATGCCAAGAGAAATGGGAATGGAAAAGGGAAAAGTCTCACATCTGGGAGTTATCTGCCAGTGTAGAAGAAGAGTGGAAAAAGGGACTTTGGGCTTCCCAGCCTATTGCTGGTGGTACAGGCAGCCCAGGGCTGGGGAGGAGATTGGAAGCTCAGCTCTGCACTGGTTTTTTTTCCCGAACAAGTTTATTTCGGATAATAATAATAAGAATAATAATAATATAAGAACAGTAACAGGCTTTGGGAAAAATTATGTCATGTCATGAGACTCTGGGAAGCAGGTGAGTTTTCCCAGAGGATCCCAGCCGCTTGCCAAGCCCTGCTCCCCGCCATCCAAGGCAGGGATATCAGGGTGGGGGTCTGGGCACCCATTTTTCAGCATCGTTGCCCCTTCCCTCGAGCAGGGCTTTTCAGCAGGAAAGCACTGGCACCCAGCTGGAGGAGCAGGCCAAGGAGATACATGTCACATCCCACAAAAACAAGAAAGAAATGGTGGGATATGGAGGCAAGGGATGATGACTTTTAACTCTGGTGGGATTCACTGCTCTTGGGGACGGTGCATGGGAATAAACAGATGCAGCAAGGCAGGTGAATGTTGGGAAAAGTGCCAGGTGCCAAAGAGAGGCGCCCCATCCCCGCCTTTCAGGGATAACTGCATCCACCTGCAGAGGCTTCAGCCACACTAGGGCTGTGATTCCTTCACCTGTGTCCTACCCCTGCTCTCAGCTCTAAAGGAGGCTTGTGGAGGGGTCTGGCAGCTCTGGGAGCTGGTGGGTAGGAGGTGTTGGATGTGGGTACTTGGAGCTGAGCACTGTGGGTTTCACAGGTAGGAGATTCAGCAGCTCTGGAAGACCTGTGAGGGTTGAGTGTCTGTCACAGAGAGGTTTATTTACAGATAGTCCTTAATAATGATAATTTGCTAAGGTCTCTGCTTCCAAGAGTTTATATTTTCCTATGGTGAGCACCTTCTATTTTTCACCCTTAGGAATGCAAAAGGAAGCCTTGCTCCTTTTGGCAAGAGCATTCTCCAAAGTGCTCATGCTCTGCCTTGCTCCCATTTTATTTATGTTACGATCACAGCAGAGCTTTGCTTGGAAAAATTGAGAAAGTAGTCAAGAAGAATACACACAACTGCCCAGGAGAGATAATCAGTTGTTAACACATGCCTGCTGCTCTAATTAGAAAGGAAATGAAATTGGCTTTAAAGTGGAATTAACTGGAGACTCCCTTATCCTGTCCATCTCCTCTGCTTGCCCAGCCCTTCTGGACAAATATGATGGAAATGAAAAAAGAAAGCTGATCTCTGAAACCCCCACCCCCTGGGCCTAAGCCACGGGAAGACATCCCTTCCAATCTGCTCATCCCAAATGTACCTTCAGCTTTGTTACCACCAGTTACACAGTTCTTGTGGAGTTCGTGTTTCTCCACTGCCTTGTACTAATTTTTGACCTCCAGGGGATAGGCAGAAGTGGATGGATTGTGCCTAATAGGTAGTTTAAGCTGTTAGAAGTGATTTTTTTGTTCATTAAATCTTAGTTGATCCCATTTGATATTATCTCCTTCTCTGAAGGAAGGCTTGAAAGGGTCATTGCTGCTGATATAACGGAAATAACACTAACAGACTCCTGTGAGAGGAGGAGCACTCTGACCCTCAAATCCATCCCTTCGAGGGAGAAAGGGTGGGATAGGTACTACTACTCCTGGCTTTTCCCTTGGATGGAATGCGCAGGATCACCAAATGGTTTGGGATGGAAGGGACCCTAAAGATCCCCTAGTTCCATTGGGATTTCAATAGATCCCAGCCTTCTGCCTGGCTCTCATGGCTGGCTCTAAGGAGATCCTTTGCCAATAAATGAGCCAGTTGCTGGATGGCTAAAAAAATTTACTTTCCATGTCCTCTGTAATTTGTACTTTCACAAAACTGTCAGGGAAGAAGAAATGCAATCGATGGCTCAGACCTGAAGGCTTCAATTTAATCTCTGCAAAGATTAATCTCTGAAGAGTCAAAGTTTCTCTTGTTATCTCTCTTTTTCAGTGCCACCAGAGCCCCATTCCATCACACTCAGACAAAATTCTCAGGTAATTTCTTACCTTTACACTTGTTGTTTCCTTTCTTTAAATAAAACCCCCTCCTCATCCAGAGGGTCAGATGTACCAGCTGAATCCAACTGAAACCCTGTTCTCTGGCTGAGGGATTGGCAAAAATGAACAAGGGGGATGATCTGTCATAGGCTGCCCAGAGAAGCCGTGGCTGCCCCATCCCTGGAAGTGTCCAAGGCCAGGTTGGCCAGGGCTTGGAGCACCCTGGGATCATGGAAGGTGTCCCTGCCCATGGCATCTTGTTTGGTTAAGCCCAGACATGGCCCAGCCCTTGGATCCAGCACTGTGAAAGGAAATATCATTCTCCCAGAGGCTTCTCTGCCCTCTCCAATCTGCAGAGCTGCAAGGAGTCCACCATGTATCAGCTGTGAGGTGGCTGATCTGCACAATTTTGTGGGTTTTTTTACTTGTTTCTGGGTATTTTATTCTGTTGCAATCAGCTCACAGGCCTTGCTCCCTTTCTGACCATTTGTTGTGCTGATTGTTTGCCATAAAAATTTGGGCCTGAGCCAGGGAGAGAGGTAGCCTGTAAACCAGCTGGTACCTGGAGCTGGTCAGAGCACTGGGCTGATGCACAGATTATTTTTGTGATGACTTTTTTTGATCCAGAGCCATGGAAAGGTGAAGGTTTGGTCTTTACTAGACTGGAGTATAATTCCCCTTAAAAAAAACCAAAACACCAAAACCACAAACCACAAAAAACCCCAAGCTCTGCTCATTGAGCCAAATGTTTGGCTTCTTCTTCAGGTCCAGTTCACACTGAAAAGGTAGTGAATAAGTGTTCAATATGAGTTGAGACTTTATACTCGATGGTGGTCCACAGGAGATGGAGATTTTAGGGTTATTCCATGAGGATGTTGGCAGGACATTGGGACAGGAGGAAGCATCACTGATAACTCCTGCTTACATTGACGCCTTTTCCTGGTCTTAAAATCAAGAGTCAAACACATTTAGAAGGGAAAAAGGGATTTTACCATGGTATTTATTTTAAGGATCCTTAGGTGCACTATGTCCAGATGGAATGCCCTGAAATGCACACCGCAATGCACACCCCCAAAAGATCTGGTATAACATTATAGATTTTACTAATTACCATATCTATCAAAGATTCCCCAATGAGAGCCTTGAATGAGCCCCCTTCCCCAAGGGACCTTCCCCTGGATGGTTCTATCTTAGTTTACAGAATGTGTTCTGGAGAGGACCTTGAGGTCTGGGGCACACTGATCCCTACCTACAAAGCTTCTAAAATGTTGAGTCTCCTAGCTGAACAAACAAGTGTAAGAATGTAGGCAAAAAGCACTAAGAATACAGAAGTTGTAAAAAGTTATAACAGGGGTATAAAAGAAAACGCAAAAAATCATCATGGCATCAACATGACCTGACTGGTGCTAGCTCAGAAAAGACTTGTGACGTAAAAACTTGCTCTCAGAAAAATTGGGAGGCAAAAAAAACCCCAAAAAACCCAACTGGGATGAAGAAGGGATGTTGGCAAGAGTGAGCAGCTCTTGCGTCTCCCTGTCCCCCTCAGAATGCTCCTGCCTCCCCCAGGTGCACCTATGGCAGGGGGATGATCTTCCCCCATCGCTCCCAAGTATTTGGGATGTCCATCTGGGAACTTGGACTGCTCAAGACTTCTGCTGTGCAAGACATGGCACGGAGCCTGGGATCACCGTGCTTCTGGGTTGGAAAGAAGTAATAATTCATGTCTCTGTTCCTGGGTCACACTTGAAATTAATGAATGGCTTTGCAAAAATTGGCCACTTTCCTTTTATTGATATGGTTTGGGCTCTTTTCTTTGCCCATGGGTGTCCAAGCACAATTAGGTCATGCTTTCAAGCTCTCTTCCAGCCTGGGAAATAAAAGATTTTATTTTGTAATGGGAAGCTCTGCTCATCCCATGACTCCTGAAGCAGGGTCTTTAATGCAGGGGGGAAAGCAAATGTAGTGAGCAACCTGTGATAATGCCATGCTCTGGTGTGTCTGACATGTGGAGATCCATCAATAAGAGGCATAAAACTCCACACCAGGTTTCATATGTATGTAGTGAGGTCATCCCAAAGCATTTGCTGCTTGATGCCTCCCTTGGTCTAGCTCTTAACTGGTCTTAAAGGACCAAAAAAACGGAGGCTGTCACAGGGAGGCTGAAGGAAGGCCCCGATTGTGAGGTCTGTAAGTGGCTCAGAACCCCATCCAAGCTCTTTTTGTGTTACAGATGGATGAGAAGGAGAAGGGGCATTTCTGTGAGACCACATTGAAGAAGGGTATTTGGCAGGAAGGATTACTTTGTGAGCAGAGATGCTGGAGGAGAGGAATATTAAGGAGGGTTTGGAGGTTTTTCTTCTCTAGGGGACTTTGAGGGATGTGTGCACTTATGTGCCAGTTTGGCCAAATTTAGAAATATATCCTCTGAGAGAAGGCAGGTTACAAACTACACCTCCCCTACCAGGTTCAGGAAAAAAGAAACTTTTTCCTCAAAGGAAAGTGAAAGAGATAAAAACTATTTATTTAACAAACACACGGGAAAAGGATAATACTGCTAAATAATAAAATCTCTCACTGTGGAGAAAAACCTGGGAAAATGTTAGAGTCCTCCCTTTGGTCTCCCTCCTCCTTGGAGCTGGGACTTGGCCCAATGCCAGGCCCTCTGTGCTCGGTGGAAAGTCCTCCCGATGTGTTCTGATATTGAAGCAGTCCAGCAGAAAAAGGGAAAAAGTCCGAAATCCCAGGAAAAACAAAGTTCAACTTTCTTTAAAAAAAAAAAAAAAAAAAAAAAAAAAAGAGCAGAGAACCAGAGTGTGTTATCTCTGTCTGTGTGCTTGGGGGTTTTTGTTCTCTCTCCACTCAGGCTCAGCTTAAAAGCATAGAAAGGCATATATACTAATTTCTGGGCATAGTGCAGCGATAGGGAATACAACATCAAGTCACCCCAAGACAATGTAAAAAGGAAAAGCCCCACAAAAGCTGCTGTGGCTTGAGC
Organism: Corvus cornix cornix; assembly: GCF_000738735.6. Classification (NCBI taxonomy): domain Eukaryota; kingdom Metazoa; phylum Chordata; class Aves; order Passeriformes; family Corvidae; genus Corvus; species Corvus cornix. The sequence goes on along the minus strand of NC_046336.1, from coordinate 32,870,884 downwards.
ATCACAAATTTCTTGCCACCCGCTGGGAACCTCAGGCCATTGTTCCCTCTCCAGCGTTACCCATCTCACCTTTATCCTGCTTTTAAATTGTTAGTTTAGGATGTCTGGGGGGATTTGGGTGTTAGGCTGGCTCCCCCTCCTGCTTCACCCATGGGGGCTGCATGCCTGGATGATGGTGACAGCAAAACAAGAGGGAAAAAAAGAAACCACCTGCACAGGAGGGGAAAGTAATCAAGCCGAGGGGAAGGAAAATAACAACCCAACTTGTCCCCTTATAACATAAAAGCCCTCCTCCCCTGGAAAGAAATAAAAGCCAGAGTGAAATGAAGGTAAATGCCAGAGGTTTAAGTACCATGCTGTTGAGTGTGTTTTAAAGGTTACCTTTCAGGGGGTTGGAGAGAGAGAGAGTGAGCAACAGAAAGGGAAGGAGTTGGAGCACTTCCCATTGCGAGGGCCACTCCAGCTCTTAATGGATTTTTATATCCCTGTCTGCATTTTGTGACATTATTAAAATTGCTTGGTTTTAATTTCTTTTCCCCCCTTTCTTCATCTGGGGGAAGGGGTCGGAGAGGGGAGCAGGAGGGCAAACTCTGTTGCCATGGCAATACCCAGCTGCACATCTGCATGGCTGATTCGGAGCAAAATCAAAGTTTTGAGTAGTTTTTGAAGAGGAGAGAAAGGGGCTGTGTCTAGGTGTGTGTGCATGCTGGGACAAAAGTCACAGGGTTTAATTACAGGCGTGGGGAGGTGACATTTCCAGTGCTTACCTGGAGAGGATAGATAAATGAGGAGCCTGAAGGAAGGTAAATACCCCTGTATGATGGGAAAGCTGTACAGCAGAGCCCCCCTTTGAGGTCCATCTAGCGAATATCATCCCATTTCCTATTCAAAAATATGCCAAAGTTCCTCTGGAAGGGCAATTCCAAAGACAGCAGTGGAGAAAGAACAGAACTTTGCTGTCTGAGGGGAGGGGAGCAGCCTTCCTCCCATTCCAAATCCAGGAATGGGGGAAAAACCATACACTGAAGGTGTCTGCTGTACTTGCAAATCCTGCTTTCTCCTTCCAGTTCCCCAGCCCTTGGATTGCGTTTGCTGTCTTTAATTCTATTTTCCTGGAGAAACTCTGTGCCCAGCGGTGCTGGGAATCCCTTGTGGGACTGAGCTCTGGATCACTGAGGAGCTGTCTGCCCCAGAAGTCCCATTTCCCCATCCTGTCCAGCTGTTGGAGAGTCCTATTTCAACAAAGCTTTGTTACCTGCCTGGGTAAGCTCCTTACCTCTCTAAGTGCCTCATCCTCATGACATGCTGGCCAAAGGAAAATAAGCCCATTTCTAGGTTTCTGCATGGGATGAACAAGTCACGCCAGGGCTAAACTTGTCTGGGAAGCAGCATTTCTGCTGGTCACCTCCCTTTTCCCTGTGCAACTGAGGCACATCTGGGGCTGCTTGCTGGGAGCAGAGTAGTGCTGGAAGCACAGGTCTTTGCCAGGGCTGGCTGAGTGTGCATGCTCCACTTCCTATAATTCATGGCACCACGGGATCCTGGGGTGCTCAGCCTGCAGCAACCAGGGATGGGAAAGGGTCTTGGGGTGCTCTGACTGCTGGGTGAGGGAGATGCCTCTTATCCACTGCCAGTATCACGGAGCAAAAGCTCATGGAGAGGAGGCAAGAGGCCATGCAGAGACTGGGGTGATCAGCTGGGATGGTTTATCACAACATAATAGCATCCCACATGGCTCAGGCCTTCCTGATGGGACAAAGGGGTGCCAGCCTGACCAGGGGGCTCAGGAGGTGGCAGGGAGGGCAGAGCACCCAGCACGATGGCAATCTCCACCTCTGCAGGCCCTGCTGGGCACTCTAAACAGGCTCTTGCTGGGTGTCAGGTGGCCTCCCTGAAATGAATTATCACCCTGGTGGGGAGGCTGATGCAATTTCAGTTTCTGCTGCTCTTATCAGATGTTCTTGGAGCCCAGCAGGCCCCAGCAGCACAGCTGTGCTGGCACTGGGGGAGGTGGGAGGGTATGGTGGAGGGGGTGCTCCAGCACTGAGACCAATTTTAGCTGCTCTCACAGCTCCTGCAGTGAGGGATTTGTGTTAATCACACATGCAGACAGACAGAGGGGAGGCAATCCCTTGCATAGGGTGCCCAAGCAGAGCAGGGTCCCTGCCTGTGGGAGATGGGGGCTACAGAAGCCCCTCTCCCACCTGGCCACCAGCTTTCCTCCATGGAAGGGGCTTCAGCAGCAATCCCAGATCCTGGTGAGGACCCAGACAGGGTAGGAGGGATGGTGGGTGCTACCTCTGCTTCACCTGCAGCCCCCTCTCTGGATGCACCTTCAATGGGCTGCATCTGCCTCCTGAGTGCCAGGGCAGGGACACAGAGGGACACCCTGCACCCAGAGCTGCCCAGGCACATCACCAGGCACTGCTCCATCAGCAGCAGGGTGGGAACAGAGTTAACTTACTAAAACTTTTCACCTTCACATCTGAGGTCTGTGTTTTGTCAGCAAACAGGGAATACCTCTAATAAAAATAACCAAATCTTTGATCCAAAGTAGGGGTGTTTCTGTGGTTTGGTTGGGTTTTTTTTTTTTAATTTTTGGGGAGTTTTTGTGTTTGTTGGGTTTTACCTCCAGGGTGTAAGTGATTTCTTTTATTACTTATTCTCTTGTTTCTTTTGTTCTGATTTAACCAGAATTCCCACCATAAAAGTACACTGGAAACACCAGGAGAAAAGTAGCAAGACAAGCAGTTATTTGAAATATATGGAGCTGACACAGAAGTCATGGAGCAACCGTGCGGTGACACGACTGGAAAGGTATTAGCCTTTTTTGGTTTTTTTCTTTGTTTTTCTTCTGTCTGTTTGGGTTTTTGGTTTGGTTTGGTTTTTTGCAAGAGCAGGGTTTGGCTTCCTCACTTAAGGAAAGCACCAGCACCTACTTGGGCTTGTTTATGAGGTGGTGGCAAAGGAGAAAGGATGGCCTTTCAAAAAGAGGAGAAAACCACTGGTTACCCCCTCCTGAGATTATTTTCTGTGTGCCGGTGTATATATTTAGGTTAGTATTAATTTCCTATGCCTCCCAGCAGCCCAGAGTGGCACCTCAGAGAGCCAGGCCAGCCCTGCAGGGTCCCCAGTGCCCACAGTGACAGCTTAATGTGGCCAGCACTCAATCAGGACTGGTTTGGGTGATAATGCCACTACAATGGGAGGAGGGTAAAGCCAGAGAAGCAAGGGAGAGATGGAGATTTAATTGGATAATTCTCACTGAAGCATCTCCTGGTTAACCAGCCAGAACCCCACCTGCATCTTTCCATTATTTTGCATGTTAACAAGGTCTGCATCCCAGGAAGTGGCTGGTGGGGCATGAGGGGTGATTAAACCTGGCAGCGCTACTTCCAGTTATGTTGGGGTCCCTTCCCCCTGCCATGTGGTCCTGGGAGAGGGGCCCTGTGGGGGGAGGCACGGGGTTTCCCTACACCCTGGTCAACCTCGTTCCCCATTGGTTGTTTTGTGTTACCCTGTGCGGGCAAAGACCCTCGGGTCCCGTGATTGAGCAGTTCCTGGGCAGAGCCCCGGCCATGCGGTTGGAGAAATAAACATCTCTCTGAAACATCTATAAGAATCAGTCCATATATATTTCCTTCCACTGGCCTCGTTGTCTGATACACGTGTTGCAGTATCCCCGCTGTAACAAATGGTGGATAATGCGGGCAGAACGATCCCCGATCCCTAAGGACAGCAACTGATTTGTGAGTGAACTCCAGATTTTTCTTCTTGTTTTTGTTTTGCTATTCCATCTCTAAACTATGGAGGAACCGTGGAAAGACTCTTGGCTCTCAGAGCCACATATGGACATTTATCTTAAACTTGAAAAGATTCTTGAACAATGATTTGTAAATTTTAGCTTAATTCAAGCTCAGAAGGAACTGAAACACTTCCTGGCATGGTTATTTAAGAACTTTTTCTACGTTTCTTGGGATTTGATTCTTACCAAAGACTTTTGGAAGACTGGACACAATTTCTGAGTCAAAATATATGCCGATGGAAGACTATTTTCGTGAATATTATTTAATTACCGAGACTGTTGAGCAATGTCAGCTGTGTCCTGGTGAAGGGAAGCGTGCCTCAGGGACTGTGCCACCTAGACCACATGGATCGAGCGCTCTGCGAGCAGCAGCGAGGCAATTCCCGTGCACGGGCGGAGCGAGGCGAGCCGCAGTGTCGGCAGCGGAGCGAGGCGCGGCGGGAGCGGCGCAACCCGGCGGTGCCCACCTGGCCCTGCGCAGCGCGTGGTGGAACGAGCCCTGTGAGAGGAGCGGTGCGCGGGCGGCGGCTGGCGGCGGAGCCACGCCCAGCTGAAACACGCGCTGGAGCGGGGCGCGGGGGGGCCACTGCTCGGAGGCCCGGCCGAGATATGGGTGGGCACCAGGCAGCGGCAGCGCAGCTGAGAGCAGAGGAGACGGCGCGCAGGGAGCTGAGCGGCCCAGCCCGGCCCGGCCCGTGCGGCCCAGAATGCGACCCCGGGAGGAGCGTGCAGGCACGAGCAGCCCCGACGGCCCCAGCAGCACGAGCAGCTCCAACGCGGGAGCGAGCGAAAGTGAAAGAGAAAGCAAAAATGCAGCGAGACAGAAAACAGCAGCCACTTGGAAAAAGGAAAAAATCACTGTAGCTAAGGTTTTAGGAATAGTAAAATGGTATAATGTTAAACAAAATTATGGTTTTATAACAAGATGTGACAACCAGGAAGACATATTCGTTCATAGAACTGCTATTAAAAAGGATAACCCTGAAAAATATATCCCAAGCTTAGGAAATGGAGAAGTAGTAGAGTTCAAAATTGTGCAAGGTAGAAAAGGGTTACAAGCAGCAGAGGTCACTGGGCCTGATGGTGTTTTTGTGAAAGGCAGTATATATGCTAAAAATTGTTGTCATGTTAGACAATATCCGCATTATAAACAGTCCCTACAGTCTCCTTTTCCTAATCCCACCTTTCCCTTTTACCCTTTATCCTATTACCCCCAGTATATTCCCAATCTGTTTTTCCACCCACGGTTTCCCGCACAAAACCATGACTTTGCCAATTGTTTCCCCAAAAATCCCTTTCCAATGCCGAGTGGGGGATGAAGAGGGGGAAGGAAGAAATTAACTATTGTTGTTTAGAGTTCCAACAGGTACAAATGGAAGAAACCCTCTCCTGCTTCAGTTTCCCCACAAAGCATGCCCAGAGACTCCTGTCTCCCTTTTGTCAGCCGTAAGATGTTCCAGAGAATCTGTTTGGACATTTAAAGACTCAGGAAGGTGGCTTGTTTTGTTTTGAAACTGTTCTTGTTATGTTTATCTAGTTGTTTTCAATGTTAAATTTCAAATCTCCTTTTGTTAAAAATAAACGGGTGAAATGTTGGGGTCCCTTCCCCCTGCCGTGGGGTCCTGTGAGAGGAGCCCTGGGGGGGAGGCACAGGGTTTCCCTAGCCCCTGGTCAACCTCATTCCCCATTGGTTGTTTTGTGTTCCCCTGCACGGGCAAGGACCCTCGGGTCCCGTGATTGCCTCAGTTCCTCGGCAGAGCCCCGGCCATGCGGTTGGAGAAATAAACATCTCTCTGAAACATCTACCAAGAATCAGTCCATATATATTTCTTTTCCATGGGCCTTGTTGTTTGATACGGGTGTTGCAGTATCCCCACTGTAACACAGTTATTCTCCAGGGAACTAAACGACGGAGCTGGATGTCGATGCTCCCATCCAGCAGCCCTTGGGGAGCTGGGCACCCGGCTGGGCTCTTCCTTAGGATGCTCACACACAGGCTTGGAGCAAAACGCAGCTGTTGAGGAGCTTGGGCAGCTTTGGTGTTGTCAGAAGCAGACACCACCCACCAGCAGGGAGAGGAATGATGGGGTGTTGGCATGGAACTGCCATCAGGGTGAATAAACAGAAGTTTATTTTGCCTTTTTCCCTGCATTTGACCAACAACAGCACAAAGCAGGGTAGTGGGAGCAGAATCATAGAATCATTTAGATTGAAAAAAGGACCTTTAAGATCCTCAAGTCCAACCATTCCCCCAACACTGCCAACCCACCACTAAACTGTGTCCCCAAGTGCCACATCCATGTGACTTTCACATCCCTCCAGGGATGGGGAGTCCAGCACTCCCTTGGCAGCCTGTGCTAGTGCTTGATGACCCTTTCCATGAAATTTTTCCTAGTATCCAATCTAAACCTCCCCTGGTACATCTTGAAGCTATTTCCTCTTGTTTTTTACCTGGGAGCAGAGACTGACCCGCACCTGGCTGCCCCCTCCTGTCAGGGAGTTGTGCAGAGCCAGAAGGTCCCCCCTGAGCCTCCTTTTCTCCAGGCTCCAGCTCCATCAGCCACTCTTTGTGCTCCAGCCCCTTCCCCAGCTCCATTTCCTTCTCTGGACATGCTCCAGCCCCTCAATGTCTGTCTTAAAATGAGGAACAACTGAAAATGTCTGGACCTGTTTATTTTGCACTCCCTATCTATCCAGAACAGCCTCAATGGATGGGTTTCTTTCTCCTAAGGCCAGGCTGGGAACAGACGTCAAGCTGAGTGGGAAAGATCTGCATGAGACGGTCACAGAAACAGGCTTAAAAATATAAAATACAGCACTGTAAATTTCTGGAGCATTTCCCATCCCAGACAATATGACCTTCAACTGGTTGAACTCCATCCCCCAATTTTAATGGCTGTCAGTGCAAACACAAGGTGGCTGTTCTTGGAAACACTGAGCCATCCCCCAAGCCTTGAGAGAAACTCATGCTGCCCTTGTCCCTCTGAGGAGGTTTCATTCCAAGAGCTTTATTTATCTCAGGAGCATCACATTGTTCTCTGGGAGGTTGCCCTCTGCTTTGAGCCTGAAACATGTCCCGACACGTGTCACTTGGTGGGGAAGCAGAAATGTGTTTGTCTCAGCAGAATCAGGCTGAAGAAACAAACCCCAGGAAGGTGCACGAAGATCTCCAGTTCTCCCTAATGGTCCTAAAAACAGTGGAGAGCCATGGAGAAAGCTGGTGTAGGACCCACTTCTGCCATAGGACCCCCTCCAAGATGGATATTTTCCACATTGGAAGGGGAAAATCTGAATAAGAAGCTGATAATCCCCAATTCTCAAAATTGCTGTGGGTAGTGAATTAGCAGCAGCAAGTGGAGGCAGGTGACTTGAGCTGACTCAGAACAAGTCACAGGGAGCATCCCTCTCCCTTGTCCTGGTCACAGCTTGGCTTGAAGCAGCCTCTCACGGGTGTCCTTTAACCAGAGAGGACCTCTCAGAATGCCATCAAAATGCCATCAGGTTTGCCCACTTTGGTGCTGAGCCCTGCTCTAAAGGTAATTAAAATTAATGGGCTCTTACAGCCTGGCTCCATCCAGGGTTCAGATTCCACAGGAGAAGTGGTCACTGCAGGAGCTGCTCCAGGAGCTGCACAGCTCAGACTGCGAAGGAGCATTTAAAATCCCTGGGGTCCCCAGTCCAGATGCAGATTTTAGCCAAGTAGCAGGGGTGGTAATGGACACTAGAGACCCGTGAGCAACACCCACCTGCTACACACACACAAACTCCATTCCAGACCAGCCCCCACAGAGAGATGTCAGGATTTCCCAAACTCCTGACTGGCTCTTGTTTTCATCTTGTGAGTCCAAATTCCAGCAGCTGTCACCCTCCTACACTTCTCCCCTTTACCCAGCACAGGGTTGTGGGTGCAAACAGAGACCTCGAGCCCCATTTCAGCATGTGAGGATGAAAACAATGAGAACAGCATTAAAAAGACCTGGCGAGGGACTTTGGATAAGGACATGGAGTGACAGGATGAGGGAGGATGGTTCACATGGACAGAGGGCAGGGTTAGATGGGATTTTAGGAAGAAACTGTTCCCTGTGAGGGTGGTGAGGAACTGGTATTGAATTCCCAGAGAAGCTGTGGCTGCCCCATCCTTGGAAGTGTTCAAGGCCAGGCTGCATGGATCTTGGAGCAACCTTGTCTAGTGGAAGGTGTCCCTGCCATGGGAACAAGTTGATCTTCAAGCTCCTTCCAACCCAAGCCATTCTGTGATTCCATGGCTTCAGCCAGGAAGAAGACCAGGAAATGCGACTCCAGGCTCATCACAAATAGAAATGCACTGGGATGTGTGGCTGGAGACCCCAGCCCCTCCACCTGTGACCTTCCGAAATCCAGCCTGTCTGGTGGGTCCCCCCTGGGCACCCCTGGTGCTGCTGGGAGGTAAAATGCAGGAGGCTGTGCTGTGGGGAGCACCACGTGTCACTCATCAAAGGATGTTCCCAGCACTGGGCAGTGACACACATTGTTAGCAGGGCCAGGCTGAATCAAGAAAAACAAGTGAGATCACTCAGAGATCAGTAATTCCTCCCCCTCACTCATAACTCTGTCAGGCCTTTCAGCTGGATTGTCAAAATACATTTGTCACAGAACAATTCCTACTCTTTTATTTTCTATGATTATTATTTTTTCCTTTCTTTCTGATGCTGGCTGAACTCATCCTTTTGGAACAAAACCCAGTGTTCATTTCCTCTCTGGGCAGTTGATTTTATTATTGGCTCACCTGCTGCAGCAGTTAAAAAGCTGTAAGACTGGCTGGGTCTTCAAAATTAAATTCTGCTGGATTTTTTTTTTTTTTCCTCTTCCCCAGCCTCACATATTCCATAACTGCAGGTTACTGGCAGGGATTTGAAGACATACTTGGCACAGGTACTTTCTGTCTGGGACAGGGATGAGCAAAACAGGAAGCCTGTTTCTCTCTATCAGCATGTTTCCAAAGGCTCAGGCTATTCCAGAGCTGGACAGACCTTGCTTGTGCCTTGCCCATCTTTTCCTGGGAATGAAGAGGAGCTGTGGGCAGTCACTGATGTTCTGTTGGGAAAACAAAGCTAAAAGAGGAAAATGTGGGATACTTTGAGGGTTTTTTGAGGGGAGAAAAGCTCCAGCTCACCTTCAGCTTGGCAGCTGGGAGCCCTGCCAGGCTAGGAAGGACTTGGGATGATGCTTGGTCTTGGGCTTCTTCCCAGGTTCCCCAATTCCTGCCACGGCAGGATGAATTTTGCTGCTTCAGGGACCATGTTGAGGAGGCCAGGATAAGTTCTGCATTCCACTGCCAGCTTTGCTTATTCTGGCTATTTCTCTTCCTTGATGGGAGAAGAGAAAGGTCTTGGGGTCGGGAGGGAGAGATATATATGTCCCATTGCTTTGCTAGGACTGGCTCTCCCAACCCAGACCCAAAATACTCCAAGGGCTGCTTGGAGAGCTGTGTGAAGGTCTTGGAAACTCCAGATTAGCCACCGCTGAATTAAATCACTCGCCTTTCTGTGGGCAGGTGATGCTATCTCCATCCTGCAGCCAGACGGCAGGAACAGAGCCCTAATCTCTGTTGACATCAGCTTTCACCTCCCCGGCAATATTCTCTGCCTCACTTGTCCATGCACCCATTTTCCACGCCTGTCTTTTCCGTGGGAATCCTGGCGGAGACGTTTGCTCCCTCGGAGCTGCCTACAATTGCTGAACGAGGTGCTGGGGCCAAGAGCTGACCTCATTGTTTCCCGGCAGGAAATAAGTTTGCCAACAACTGGTGTTTTCAGTGCCCTCATATCGTGGAAGATCTGCGTCCTGTCCTTCCTGGAAATGCCAGCCACGAGACAGCGCTGGCAGCAGGAGCTGGAGTTTTTACTGGAAGGAATATTTTTAGCCTGGAAAGGTGTTTCCCTGGGAAGCTTATTCTTTCAGACAGTCATACCTTGGTCTGTCAGAGCAAGCACAGGGAATCTCCGGCTGCAGTGCCCCGAGGAGCAGCCCTGTGAGCCAGGGATGGCACCAGCACTATCCCATTGCATCGCCAGACAGGGATCCAGATGGATCCAGACCTGCCTGCCTGGGTCAAGGCTGGACACTGTGTTAGAACCTGAAAATCAATCACAGCTGAAAATGAGAGGAAGTGTGAAGAAAATGCGGTGGGTGTCAGACAAGCCCCCCCCAGCCTGCCCTGAGAGGTCTCCCAAGTGGGTAACACCCAGGGAGGGGGCTGCTCTGGGGTGCACCCTTGGATTACTGCCCTGGAAAATGGGTGCTGAAGCTGGGTGGGCTGGGGGTGCTGGATGATGCTGTCACTGCTCCCTGAGCTGCCAGGAAATTCCTCACTGGGATTGGGTATCCACAGGCAAGGAGGGCCATGCACCTACCCTTCCTCCAGGCTGGCATTTCCCCCGTGATTCTCCTGATAAGCCAGGGCCAAGAGGATGGGGAGCAATATGAGCTGTTATCTGCTGCACCTGAAGGTCGGCTGAAGCGAGCTCAGGAGCTGGAAGACACTAATTACCAGCTGCAATCAAGGAGTGGGCAGGACCAGCCTCCTTAGTGGGACTGGGACTGGGACTGCCTGATCTGAGCTTCCAGCCCTGGTCTGGGCTGTACTTCTGTGCCTGCTCACCTGGAGCTGGCTCCCAAACTGGCTAGAAACCTAGAAGAAGAGGATAAATCCCAGTGGAGTACATGCAACACCTGGATTTTGGGATGAGGAGGGTGCCAGAGGATATCTGGCTGGCTGGGGAAACCTCTCTGCCTGCATTGCTGCCCCAGCGTCTGTGCTGTTAGGAAACACAGAGCAGTTGCTGCCTTTGTGCTGATCTTTTATCAAACCCCCAGCACCATCCCCCTGCTAAATAAAGACCTCCAGCCTCCCAGTATCAGCACTCCCAACCTCCCACCCACCCTGCCAAGACCTTGGCTGCACTGGCCAAGGCAGTAGCAGCTGAGATAGGGAGTGAAGATGGGGTGGTGGACAGAGCTGGGACTCAGCGTGCACTGGAGCAGGTGATTATTTTATTCTTTTGGGGACAGGAGGAAGCAATTGCCATGTGGCACTGCCTGGGTTTACCTGGAGGGTGCAGCTGATGAATAGGAGTGTTTTACTTGCCACAGGCTGAGCCACGCAAAGCTCAGGAGAGTTTTTTTCCAGAGCTGCTCCATTAACACAAACAGACAGCAATTCGAGCTGCTGACACCGGGGTTAATTAAATCCATCTCTCCATCAATTCTTATTCAGCTATTATCGATGGTCATTAGATCAGCAACAAAGTGACAAGCAAACAGTACTAGACTCATCTTAACCCTTGTGGTGCTGGAGGAGGAGAAGTGGTGCAGGTGAGTGGGGCGGTGGCTTCTCTGCTCAAATTCTGTCTGCACGCTCCTAGAGCATCCCACCTGTGTTTGAATGAGTCCTCTTGGTTGGGTAGCTCCATTCTTCCAACAAGGAGTCTGTGCCTGTGTCCCTCTCTGTCCTTTTCCAACAGCTTCATGGTCCAAGGTCATACAACCCCAGAATGGTTTGAGTTGGAAGGGACTTTCAGGATCATCTTGTTCCATCTCCCTGCCATGGGCAGGACATTCCCCACTAGGCCAGGTGCTCTAAGCCCTGTCCAGCCTGGCCTTGGACGCTTCCAGGGATCCAGGGGCAGCCACAGCTTCTCTGGACAACCTGTGCCAGGTCCCCACAGGAGCTGCACTGTTCCTCAAGGATGTTGGGGACAGTGGATGCCTTCCGTGACATAGTGACCTGAGGTCTGAAAGCAGAAAGGTCCCACTGCCGTGACACAGAGAGGGCAGGATGCTCTGGGGAAGCTGCACCTTAATGTTGGTCCACTGGGTCACAAATCCCCCTGGTCACAAAATCCCTCTGGTCACAAAGCTGCCCCAAACTTCCGGACAGAGCAATAGGGTGATGCCACCCTCGGCAGAGACCCACAGAGCTGCTGTGCACACCTGAGCAACCAAACAAACCACAGAATAGAAAACCCGGGATAACTCCACCCATGAAAGGACTAAGAAGAATAAGGGAATATTCCTTCTTGCAGAAGGCAGAGCTGCTCCCCGCCCCGCCCCCACCCCCATGTCCTGCAGGGCCTTCCAGTGCCACTCATACTTTTCCAGTCAGGCTCGCGGGAAAAAGCTGAGGCTGCTGCTGCTCTCCTCCCTCTCCCTCTCTGATTAACAGCTTAAATGAGAACTGAAGGCTGCCCAAGGGCTGAAATACATTTTCATGCTCCTGCCGCTGCAGCCAACAAGGCAATGTCCAGCTCCCTTCAAGGTCACTCACAACCTTCGAGTGACTTTCCAGCTGGCTTGGGAGAGCTGCTTGTGTCCTGTGGTTTTTACTCCTGGAGTGAAGATATGGGGTGTCCCTGGGAGTGCTGGGGATGGGGTTTGGTGCTGGCTCATATGATGATGGGTTGTGAAATGTCAGCAGTAAAATAAACATGTAATTCTGTGCAGGTAAATAACTGATAAAGGATTTTTTGTCTGCTTGGAAATCATAGAATCACTGAATGGTTTGGATTGGAAGGCACCTTAAAGATCATCTAATTCTACCCTGCCATGGGCAGGGACACTTTCCACTAGACCAGGTTGCTCCAAGCCCCATCCACCCTGGCCTTGGACACTTCCAGGGATGGTTCATCTTCCACCCCTCTGCACCTGTGTTTCACCACCCTCACTGTAGAAATGTTCTTAACTGTATGTAAGGTGACAGCCTTACATACAATAAATACATTTGAAAAATATATTTGTTACTGCTTTTCTTCCTCTTACAATCCTTCTTGTTCTCGTGCTGTTGGAATTGGTGTGGCCATGGTAGCAGGGACCTGATTTTCTGGAGAAGATTCTTGAAATCCCTCCTTCCAACATTTGATGCAAGGACAAGGTTTCTGAGTGCTGACACAAGTGCCCCATGTGCTCTGGCAGGGAAAGTGTGTGTTCCTGCAGGACTGCCTGGGGTTTTTGCTCCTGGAAATAGTTAATGGTTCAGTGCTGGTTCATCACTCCTCAGGACATGCTGCTGCATTGTCCCTGTTTTTGCAGGGTTCAGAGATCTCAGCATGTGCTGCAAATAACTTTCTTTGTGTCGCTCTTTACAGTGGCTTTTAACACCTGCAGAAGCTGCAACGTGCTTGAGAGCTGGTGTACAAACACTTTATGAGCTGGTGAGCTCTTCCTTGCCAGAGTTGGGAGTGGATGTGCATGGAGTGAATATCCAGGGGGAAAAGGAGGCAGGATGTTGCAAGGTGAATGTGTGACATACCTCTGTCTCCAAATACAGCCCTGCTGCTGGAGAACGACCTCCTGAATGGCATCCCAGCACATGGCAGGGATGATGGAATAGGTGATCTTTCATGTCCCTTCCAGTGCAAACCAGTCTGTGATTCTATATGTCTCTAATAATTCCCCTGTGCACATAGCAGGTGATATTTTATCCTTGCTCTTCCTCAGTGAAGGGATACAGGATGGGCACATTAAGGAATGTCCTTTTTTCCTGAGGCGGGAGAAAACAACACAGAGGGATGAAAGTTGATTTCAGCTCAAGCCGTATGGGCTGATCTGAAGGAGAGGGTAATTGCCTCCCTCAGCACAGTCCCTGATCCAGCAAAGTGCCTGTGTCTGGTGGGGTTCCAGCTGAGCCTGAGCACGGTATTGGGAAAGGGAAGAGGTGGCTGTATGGTGGATAGAGAAGGGGGCAAATACTGGTGAGCAAAGCTCAAGCTCATCCCTGCTCTGGGAAGAGACCTCAGTTCTGCTCAGCAGCTCAAACCTCACACAAATCCCTCCCCTCCCCAAAAGGGAAATAATTGCCATATTCATTTGTGGAGGGAAATAATTACTTCATTCATGACACAAAGTCAATTTTTGTCCTGAACCAGAGGGAGCCCTGTACTGACAGAGGGAATTTCAAGGAGAGCAAAAATCAGCCTGGCATTTGTATCCTCAATTAAAGGCAAGAAGAAGCCAGCAGTGAGTTGTGGGGGTTTTTCTTTTTCCCTCTCCCTCTGTTTTTTTGCACATCAAATCAGATAAAAGCTAAAATGTTCTGGCTTCTCCAGCTCAGGCTAGGGGAAGAGGAAAGCTCTCCTTTAACTTCATTGGCCATGCTGAAATCAAAAGATGACTGCATCAGGAGCTCTTTCCCTCCCTCATTTCACGGTAGCTGGGTGACAACAGTTGGGCAGGTTGGGACAACCTGTTGGTCATTTAGTGGGGCCAGGAGAGGCACAGGCAAGTGCTTAACACAGGTGAAACAGTTTACAGGAATTAAAAAGGAAAAGAATTTTAAAAAAGGTAGCTGGGGCCAGTGTGCTGGGAGATGGTGTCTGGTACATGTGCCCAGGAATGTGGCTACTGAGTGGAAAATGGTGTTGCTGGGAGTCCTGGGTCAGGGGGGACAGGGCAGCTGACATCCTGCAGTGGGAGCACAGGTGCCCTTGTAAGTAAGTTATAAACTGGAGTCTTTGGAATGGCTCCTGGACTCTGGGATGGCTCTGGCTGAGTGCCCAGCATCTTGCTGCAAAGAGGCCTCCCATGCTCCATCCGGGTTGCCCTCCACAGTCACTCCCATGTCACCCGCTCCCAGAGGGAAGCCGGGAGCATGGCTGGCTCAGCCGGAGGGAAGGGGATGTCTGCATGGGCTAATTGATAGCTACTAAATTATGTGGGAAAAGAGGATACTGGAGGCAGCTGGTTGTGTGAACACATCTATTTTTCCCCATCTGCACCAATATGATTGAAGCCGGTGTCAGGGGTGATCTATGATAGAAAATTGATGAAACATTGATTCCAGGGGATGAATATTTTCAGGAGGAGCTGTATACATGGTACAGGGCTTTTCTTAAATCTTTAACCACTATTGGATAACCTTGAGAGGGGTGTTTAGCAGTTTATTCAGTGGCAATGGGAGCAGGGAGCCCAAGGGGGTGTGGGGTGTCATGTCCTTGTGCGAGGCTCAGCATATCCCTTTGGATGGGGCTGTCCAGCTCAGTCAGCACCACAAGGAATGTCATAGAATCGTATAATTGGTTTGGCTTGGAAGGGACCTTACAGACCACCTGCTTCCGACCCAAATATCCTTAAGGCCCTCCATATGGCAAACTTTTCCTGCCTCCAAAATCAAGTGCAAAATGTAAAGATCAGCCCTGGCTCCATCTTCCTCTCTACATCTCTTACAGCATTACCAGCCTGTGTTTCTCCTGGGCACTGGCTATATGCACTTCCCAGACCTCACATACTTGGGCATAGCACCCTGAGAACAATGGAGAACTGTTGGGGTCCCTCCCCCGCCGTGTAGCCCTGGGAGAGGGGCCCTGAGGGCACAGACATGGGGCTTCCCTGCCCCTGCTCAGCCTCGTTCCCATGGGTTGGTTTGTGTTCCCTGCACGGGCAGAAGGACCCTTGGTCCCGTGACTGGGACAGTTCCTCAGCAGAGCTCCGGCCATGCGGCTGGAGAAATAAACATCTCTGAAACAGCTATCAAGAATCTGTCTGTCCATATATATTTCCTTTCCACGGGACTCCTGGTTTGATATATGCGTGTTGCAGGATCCCCACTGCAACAAATGGTGGAGAATTGAGAGCAGAACGATCCCCGATCCCTAAGCGACTGATTTGTGTGAGTAAACCCTGAAAACTTTGGATTCCTCTTCTTGGTTTTGCTTTGCTATTCCATATCTAAACTATGGAGGAACGGTGGGAAGACTCTTGGCTCTCAGAGCCGCATATGGACATTTATCTTAAACTTAAAATGATTCTTGAACAACGATTTGTAAATTTTAGCTTGATTCAAGCTCAAAAAGAACTGAAGCACTTCCTGGCATGGTTGTTTAAGAACTTTTTCTATGTTTCTTGGGATTTAATTCTTACCAAGGGCTTTTGGAAAACCGTTTGGACACAGTTAATTTCTGAGTCAAAATATATGCCGATGGAAGACTATTTTCGTGAATATTATTTAATTACCAAGACTGTTGAGCAATGTCAGCTGTGTCTTGGCGAAGGGAAGCCTGGCGCAGGGACCGTGCGGCCCAGGCCACGTGCACCGAGCGTTCTGCGAGCAGCAGCGAGGCAGTTCCCATGCGAGGGCGGAGCCACGCGAGCCGCAGTGTCGGTGGCGGAGCGAGGCGCGGCGGGAGCGGCGGGACCCGGCGGTGCCTGCCCGGCCCAGCACAGCGCGTGGTGGAGCGAGCCCCGTGAATGCCCGACCGAGAGGGGCGGCGCGCGGGCGGTGGCGGGTGGCAGTGGCGGTGGAGCGGAGCCGCGCCCAGCCGAAACACGCGCTGGAGCAGGGCGCGGGGGGGTCGTCGCTCACGGGCCCGGCCGAGATGTGGGTGCAGCGCCCGGCAGCGGCAGCGAAGCTGCGACCAGAGGAGGCGACGCACGGAGAACTGAGCGGCGCGGCCCGGCCCGGCCCGCGCAGCCCCGAACGCGACCCCGGGAAGAGCGCGCAGGCACCAGCAGCCCCGACAATTCCAACACGGGAGCGACCGAAAGAGAGAGCAAAGACGCAGCGAGACAGAAAACAGCAGCCACTCGGAAAAAGGAGAAGATCATAGTAACTAAGACCTTAGGGATAGTAAAATGGTATAATGTTAAGCAAAATTATGGTTTTATAACAAGGTGTGACAACCAGCAAGACATATTCGTGCATAGAACTGCTATTAAAAAGAATAACCCTGAAAAATGCATCCCAAGCTTGGGAGATGGAGAGGTGGTGGAATTTAATATTGTACTAGGGAGAAAAGGGTTACAAG
Source organism: Corvus cornix cornix (assembly GCF_000738735.6). Classification (NCBI taxonomy): domain Eukaryota; kingdom Metazoa; phylum Chordata; class Aves; order Passeriformes; family Corvidae; genus Corvus; species Corvus cornix. Next base: position 32,854,303 of record NC_046336.1, on the reverse strand, counting down.
CATCGCAGGTCACTGGGCCTGGTGGTGTTTCTGTAAAAGGCAGTATATATGCAAAAAATCGTAGTCATGTTAGACAATATCTCCATTGTAAGCCCCCCCTACAGTTTCCCTTTCCTAATCCCACCTTTCCCTTTTACCCTATGTCCTATTACCCCCAGTGTATTCCCAATCCGTTTTTTCACCCATGGTTTCCCTCACAAAACCATGCTTTTGCCAATTGTTTCCCCAAAAATCCCTTTCCAATGCCGAGTGGGGGATGAAAAGGGGGAGGGAAGAAGTTAAACCCTCTCCTGCCTCAGTTTCCCCACAAAGCATGCTCAGAGAGTCCTGTCTCCCTTCTGTCAGCCCTAAGATGTTCCACAGAATCTGATTGGACATTTAAAGACTCAGGAGGGTGGCTTGTTTTGTTTTGAAACTGTTCTTGTTACGTTTATCCAGTTGTTTTCATTCTCCTTTTATTAAAATAAAACGGGTGAGGTGTTGGGGTCCCTCCCCCGCCGTGTAGCCCTGGGAGAGGGGCCCTGAGGGCACAGACACGGGGTTTCCCTGCCCCTGCTCAGCCTCGTTCCCATGGGTTGGTTTGTGTTCCCTGCACGGGCAGAAGGACCCTTGGTCCCGTGACTGGAACAGTTCCTCAGCAGAGCTCCGGCCATGCGGCTGGAGAAATAAACATCTCTGAAACAGCTATCAAGAATCTGTCTGTCCATATATATTTCCTTTCCACGGGACTCCTGGTTTGATATATGCGTGTTGCAGGATCCCCACTGCAACAGAGAACAGGTTTGCAGAGCTGGTTTTTCTCCTCCAGGTAGACTTTTAAGCATCAGCACCTGGCTTCAGCAGGGAGGTTGTCCTTGTTCGAGGGATCCCAAAGAGAGGTTTGGGGCCAAGCTGGGAATAGCCAGTCCAATCCACGAACATTTGCACCACAGGAGAAGCTCAGAGCAGCTCACAGCCTGGTGAGTGGAAAAGTCCTACTGGCTCGTAGCTATTTTGAGGTAAGGCATTAATTGAGGACCAGGGGGAAAACAATAAAGCCATACCCAAAATAGAAGCTGTCAAAATGTCGTTGCTAGGAGTGAAGCTGAGCCCAATTTATGGTATTTTTTCCTGTTGCAGAGCTTCAAAGCAACTGTAAGGGGGCCCAAGTTTGGGGGTTTCTTTGCTCCCACCAAACCCAAAATTCCCGAAGATGTCCCCTGTGCCTGGAGCCGGTGCCGGGCAGGTAGCGATAGCTGGGCACACACTAGGGCTGATGCTTTTCCCTGACATTTAGAAGATGCCTTGGGGGCCCTTTGCATTTGCTGCTCCAAGATTTGCTTGTTTATTTTGGAAATTAGTAGTGTTCAAGCTTTTTTATTGAGAAAACCTCTAAGAAAAAGGTTTTTATCGCATGGAAGGAGGATTACCTGGAGGATGGAAGTTCGCCGGGGTTTTGCTTCCAGGATGGGGAGAGAGAGGAGGGATTTTTAAGTAGTTTTGATGTTTCATGTACAAAAGCAGTTGTTGTAGCACTGGGTGTGTGGTTCTGGGAGCAGGACCTTCTGCTACATCAATCCTGGAACGCCAGCCTGGAGCTGGGACCTGGGAGGGGTTGACATCCCAACGGGACTGACTCCTCCCAGCAGCCCCAAGTGGGAGCAGGGTGATTTATACATCTTCCACCCCACTTTGCCTCTCCTTAAACAGCATTTCACCCAAAGAAGCAGGATGAGCATGAGTGAGGAGAGAAAGGGAGGAAAAAACCTTCTCTGCTCCCTGTCTCACCCACAGTTGGGCACACATGGTGGCCTGTGAGGGCTGTTAGTGTCAGAGCCCCTCCTGCAGAGCCCTTTTGGTTTGTTCCCATGCCACAATTTCCAAGGTCCCCTCAAGAAAAGCATTTTCCTGCCACCAATATTATTTCACAGTACTTGTTATCTTTTTTTTCCCCCCATGCAGAAAGCTGCAAATCGAGACCCCCCGAGGCACCCGCATAGCGCTAAGACAACTCTGCTATCTCTCTTTTAAAGATATATTTTCCGTTTTGCAGTGTTCAAACACCATCTGCTGTTTTGCACAGTGGTGCTTTCACAGGAAGAGAGCATTTTTAGGTGTAAATTGTTCTTTAAAGTACATATTGACAGTGCTGGAGGCTGGAGAGGCTGGAAAAACCCTATAGAAAGTACCACAACCCTGGTCTGTAATGTCTACCCTCACTGTGGGGAGGACTCTAGGGTTAGACGGGATATTGGGAAGAAATTCTTCCCTGTGAGGGAGGCCCTGGCACAGGATGCCCAGAGGAGCTGTGGCTGCCCCATCCCTGGAAATGTCCAAGGCCAGGTTGGACAGGGCTTGGAGCACCCTGGGATAGTGGAAGGTGTTCCCGCCCATGGCGCTGAAGTTGGAATGACACTTTAAGGTCCCTTCCAACCCAAACCTTGTAGGATTCTATGAATCAAGGCCAGTGTCACCCCAACAAACCCCCTTGGGCTTATAATAATTAACTGACAATGCTGCCTGTGACATGTAACTTAAGGAAGATCGGGGTTAATCAGAGCAACAAGGCTTTGTTTCAGAGGGATACTCTTGGCAAAAACCGGGATAATGATAGCACTCCCCCACGAATCCTCTGTCTCTCTTTCAAGGCAAGTAAAGCAACAGCAACTAACTGGTGAAGAAAGTCAGTCCCTGATCTGTAGCACTTAAACAAATGTGATTAAAATAATTGTAGCAGCTGGGTGGCTGCTCTCCCTTTCCCTGTTCCAGTGTCCCTGGGATGTAATGACTGCAGCCCCACACTATTCCAGCATTAATTCAGTGTCTCATTGCCAGCTTTCACCTTATTTATTTTAGGAGCTGTAATTTATGTTGGGCCAGGTGTGCCAAGTGGCCCAATTACACCAAGGTCAGGGAGTGGCTCCTGCGAAAAGTGCGAGAGTGGGAGCCGGGTGCTGCAACGGCCTCTTCCCCAGCCTCTCTGGGAGGATGCTCCAGGATCCCTGCATGGTCTGGGCTCGGGCATGCTCCACAGACCATCCCCAGCCAAGTACAGGGAAGCAAATGATGATTTTCACATGTGATTTTTATTTTTTCTCCCCTTTGTATATTTCGTCTTCTCTTTTTTTTTTTCTTCTTCTGCTGTTCCAGGTTCTTGCTGGCAGCAACAGCCGTTGTGTTTTGACGAGTTAATAAACATCTCCCCCAGGAGCGAGGGAGCTCTAGCATGCTCTGCTTCACTGTGTTTTATGTCTGGCTAACAGAGTTTGCCGAGCAAGAGGTGTTTTTCTAATCTGAAAACTCGGTGGCTCACATTTTCCACCTCTCCCTGGAGCTGCTGCGCTTCCCTGCTGATAGTGTGATGCTTCTGTTATCTTCTAGAGGGCAACCCATCACTGCAGCCCTGCCCAGCCCTTTCTGCCACTCCCAATCCCAAGTTATCACTTGGATCCTGTGCTTTGGAGCCATTTATCAGCCTCAGATGTTAAGATACCAGTGTTCATCTTGCTCTGGGAGCTCTGCGCTCCCATGGCACAGGATTCCTTTCACTGCTGGAAGGGCCACCAAAAACACCAACCACTGCTGCAACGAGCTGCTGCTGAATGCCAGCTTTCTGCACTGCTGACACACCTTGTCTTGCTCCTCCCAAGCACCTCCATCATTGCTCCATTAGCACGGAGCCCCACAACCTGTGGGTTTTGTCAGCCTTGCAGACCAAAATCCAAGACTTCATCATTTTCACACCAGCATGTGAGGAAGGCCTTAGAAACCTGAAGAGCAGGGACAGATGGACACTGCTCCATAACCTGCTGTTACTAGGATGCCCCTCAGGGCTGTATCCACCTGGAGGTGACTGCTTCTTTCATGCCTTTTAGCAAGAAGAAACGGGTCCTTGGAAGTGGCATGAGGCAGCCCTGGGAAGGCGGCGCGTGGTACGCAGAGCCGAATTGCCAGTTCCGACTTGTAGAACATTATTGCTTGTGAATTATGGATGGTTATTGCACCTCCTGGATGATAAATTATTGAGCTGACATGCTGGATGGAGAGCGAGGAGTAGGGGCCGTGCTTTTGGCAGGTGGGTCTGGAATGTGGTACCTTCACAGGGAGTAGGGGATGTTTTTTCTTTCTTTCCTTCCTGAGCCAGAGCATCTCAGCCTGAAGCTGTGGAAATAGCAGAGCCCTGCTCACCCTGTCTCACCCAGTCAGCTGTGAGGGCAGCCCCAGCTAAAAATCCCTGGTGAGGGATCCTGGAGGATCCCTGCACTGGGTCATGGACAGAAGCTCTGGGGTCCCCTCTCTGCCTATCCTGCAGCATCATCATGGGCACTTCTGAGCCCAATAACCTCTCTTTGCCCTCAGGAGGATTTGGGGAATGGTTTATTTAGGTGATTAGATGCTATTTATCTCCCAGGCTGTGCTGGTCCAGCATTCCTGGCAAGGCATGGCCTGTCTGCTGAGCCCCTTGTCCAACACGTGCTGCCGGCAGCCTTGGGCTTTAGGGACTCCCTGAGGTGGCTGTTCCATCATGTTTAACAGGCCTTGACAGACCCGTGTGCCCCGTGAGTTTGCCTAAATGCTTTCTGGGGGCCACTTAGGCTGTAGGTCTCCATAGCACTGTGTGGCAATGAGTTCCATAATTTAATCAAGGGTGGCGTGGAAAAACTGCCGTCTTTTGTTTGTCCCTAAGTCTGCTGCCCGATAACTCAATTTGGACACTCCTAGTTCCTCTGTTGGAAGAAATGGGGAATTATCACTGCCTCTGCACCTGCTCCACAGCACTGGGGCTTTTTTACTGTCCTGTTGTAGCTTTTCTTTTCCTCTTCTTTATTCATCCCTCCTGGCAATTTCCAACTCCCCTGCCAGCCCTGCTTCATGTGGTGGATGGAGATGGGAAGGTCCCTGCTTTGCTTCATGGCTGTGTTGGTCTCCCTTCTCCCCCACTCTCGTCTTTTCCAGATGTTTGAGAGATGCTCAGGAGGCACCACTGACTCTGGTCCAGATGCCAACAGCTCCCTCTGGAGCAAACCATGGTCTCAATGAAAACCCCCCAAGCATTTTCTGGTGGTTTGGGGTGCTCGCTCCTTCCTGTTTGTTCCCTGTGTGCACGCATGGAGCTGTTCCCAGCCTCCCAGCCCAGCCCCTCACAAGGGAAAGGATTCTTAATGTGGGTTATGGTCACCTTGGGAATCACCGTCTCCTAACCAGGCTTTCCTGGTCCCAGGGGAGCAGCTTTCTTCTCCATCCTCCTGTGGGATACAGATGCTGTGAAGCACCATCGAAGGTGGAGGAGAGAGGTGACATGAGGGTCCAAGGAGGACTCAGGGAGAGGGGGAGCATTTGTGTCTGCCTCTCCCCATGCCCAGCAGGTTTTCCATTGCATCTCGAGCTGAAGCCAAGGAGACTCTGGAGTTGGGAGAAAGTGAAGCGCTTTCCCTAATCGAATCACACGCCAGTGTCACTTGTAAAGCTCTGCAAAGCAGAAAGGACTTGGGAGCCACTGAACCACAAACTCCTGCTCCCTCCCCAGTGCCTCTGTGGAGATCCTGCCTCTCTTCTCCATTTCTTGCCCATGAACTCAGTCTGGGAGGGAGCCAGGACTCAGAGATCCCACCTTGTTCCCCACATCTGGTGGGGAACCTGGGGAACATGACAGGCCCTGTATGTCAGGTATCCCATGGGCTGGAGGATTTGGGGATATGTAAATGGTGTTTCCGTCATCTTGGTCTTCATCTTGGGGTTGTTCTGCTTTCTCTAGTCATGTCCCTGACAGGGATGGCTCCCTGGGCATGTATGATGTCCTGCTAATCAAGGGGGTCCTCTCCATCCTCAACTTCCATGAAGTTGCTGCATCTTCTCCTGAGCCTTGCTCAGCTCCTTCAGGAGCCCCTACCAGCCCAAGCATGGAATGTGCACCCCTGTTTGGAGGTGAGGGGCAGGACAGTCTTGCCTTTACCTCCCTGCTCTGAGCTTAAAGGGATGACCTGGGGAGCCCCAGTGTGGGGTGGGGGAAGGAAGGGAGGGTGAATGCTTCACCCTCAGACAGCGTGGGAGAAAATTAGCAGGGAATCACAGAATCATGGACTGGTTTGAGTTGGAAGGGACTCTTAAGGATCAGCTTGTTCCAACCCCCTGCCATGGGCAGGGACACCTTCCACTATCCCAGGTTGCTCCAAGCCCTTCCAACCTGGCCTTGGACACTTCCAGGGATGGGGCAGCCACAGCTTTTCTGGGCAACCTGTGCCAGGGCCTCACCCCTCTCCCAGGGAATAATTTCTTCCTAACATCTTCTCTAAATCTCCCCTCTTTCAGTTTCAAACAGTTCCCCCATATCCTATCACTACCTGCCCAGGGAAGCTGGCCCAAGCAAACCAAGGGTACGTGCTGGCTCCGTCCAGGTGCCCCTCAGCAACAACCTACCTGTCAAAATACACTGGTCCACCTGCCCTGTCCTCCTCCAACCCTTTTTTTGCCCTGACTCTCCCTGCGTTGTGTAGAGATGCAAATTCCCTGTCCTTTTCAGGCAGCATCCAGGACTCCTCTGTGGCAGTAACAGCATCCTTGCAGCAGGTCTGTCAGCAGGAATTTCTGCAGCCTCCTTTGGTGCTCCCAAAGTTCTCAGGTGAGGAAATTGTCAGTACTAGGGAAAAATAATGAACCACTGCCAACTCACTGTTTACTTTGTGCCAGGGCTCTCCTGGTAACAACAAGTTCCCTATTAAAATCCCCTTTTTACAAAAAGTGGGGGGATTTCAGCCCAGCTGGATTCCAAGAGGAGGAAAGTGGCTTTCTGTGGAGCAAGAGATGTGGCAGGGTGAGCTGGTGGGGAGGCAATGCCAGGGCATCTGGGCAGCAGCATCCCAGGAAAATCAAAACTCTCTACAAGGCTTTTCCATGCTGGGGAAGCCCTTCCCAGTGCCTCAACCCCATGTTATTAGGAGCTTTGCTGCGTATCCCCTCTTTTTCCCCTGTGTGCTGGGTTTCAGACGCTCTCTCCTTCCTAATGCCTAATTAGGTTGGCAGGACTGTTTGTCCCGATAGCACAGCTATGGATAATGCCATGCAAATTGCCTCCAAGACCTCTGAACCCCCAAATAAAAAAGCCCCTCTGGCTACCGCCTTTCCAGCCAACCATGGCTGCAAATAACATCTGAGGGCTTAAAAGAACAACCTTAAAAAAAAAAAAAAATAGTCCTTCCCACTAATTGAATTTTTTTTTTTTTTTACTGTAAAGATGCCTTGATATCTTGGTGCCAGCAAGCCCAGCCTTATCCCAGATCGCTGAGATATTCAGTGAGGAGCAAGGTCTGAAAGGAAAGAAATCAACAGAGGATGTTTCAGCCCACCTAAGGTCTGCTCTGCCTTCAAAGTTTGGGTGGGAAAAGAAACCCACCTCTCCCATGACAGTGCAGTCAGAGCTGAAGGGTGCTGTGACCTCGAATCCCAAACAAGCGAGTCTTTGTCTCACCTCCATTGAGCTTTGGGAGTTTCCTCTGTTTATTATTCATCTGATTGCCACCTTTTTATATGCTTTTATGCACCCCCTTCCTCCTGGCTGTGCCAGAGACCCGAATGTCCAGCCCAGAGAGGTCCCTGCTCAGGTGCCGTGTGTGTCACCAGTTGGATGTGCGGGTCCTGCTGCATACCAGAGTTGGGAGCAGTCCTTCCCTGTGCCTGGCGCAGAATGCCAACTACCCCAGGTGCCAGGGACCCTTTCCCATGTGCCATCCATTTCCCCTTGGCTTCATCCAGCCCCTCTGGGGCTGATGACAAGGGCTGGGCCCAGCCAGTCCAGCTGAGCCCGGTGCAACTCATCACACCTCAGATCAGCTGCTGGGAGCCGTCCTGCTTCGCCGGGAATTTGATTGACATGTTCATGCCTGGCCATTAGAGGGAAAATGAGGGGTAGTACATAAACACCTGGGAGGAAAAACAGCCCTTTGCCTTAATGATAGTTTGTCATGTCATATTTTTCTCAAATTGTGCAATAGGGGTAAGTGAACCCTTCATTTGCATCACTTTAATTCATATTTTGAATACCAGACTGGCTTAAATGCTGCCTGGTTTAACCCACCCGCTCTCACTCATTTCTACAAAAGAGGCACACTCTGCTTCCCAGAGTAGGTACTTTGGAATTCCACTCATCTGGCCTGATCCAGCTAGAAAACACCTTTTTTTTCCTGGTTTATTTTCCCAGAGCTCTTATCCCCAATGCCAGCACTGCTGGGTTTGCATCAGGTGCATCCCTTCTCCTCACTGCCCAGCCAGGCTCTTCCCTTACAGCCTTGCTCCCTTGACAGCAACTGGAAATGAGGTTTTTTTTCTGCTCTTCAGCCTTTTCTGGTATGTCCCACTGCTCTGTAAATACCGGCTGAAGTGCAGCCGAGTGTGGGATGCTCAAGGTAGCACTCAAGGCAGCTGCATCTCCAGTGATGTGCAGGTGGCCCAAACAACATGCTACGAGTACCTCCTGATTTTTGGGGGTACCTCTGGCTGAGATAGAGGGTGGGAGAAGGAACCTGGACAGCAGGAAGAGCTCACAATGTCTCTGGAAGGTTCCCAAAGGTGGACTTTCATTTTTGGGTGACAGTTTGCATGCAACATCCCAATTCAACAGCATCTGCACCCTGTCGGGGTTTGCACTCCTCTCTGAAGGCGACGAGCAGGCTGAGCCCTGAGAGCAACCCCGTGGCTGGAGCAGCTCATTGAGCCTGGAGAGCTCCGGCGCCAAACCCATGGCCCGGGTTGCACTGGGCTGGCGGTGAGGCACAGGCTGTAATTACCGCCTGCCTGCCAGGATGCCTTCACCCCCACTGCCCTAACCCAAGCAACTGAGCAGCTGCCAGCAATTAAAAGTAGTTAGCAGTTCCCATGCTATTTTAACCATTTCTAGACAGCCATGGCAGCCCCTTCGTCCTTAGTGGAAAAGAGTGGGTGGATCTTGTTGTCACTCTGATTGCACAGACACTGCAGCACCATGTGGCTTTCCTGAATTCGGGGATCTCCCCCCCCAAAAAACACTGCTGAGCCCTTTTGCCCCCCCTTCCTTCACTGAGCAAGGAGCGAGGGTGGGGTTTAAACCCATTCTGAGGAGGGACTCGCCAGCTGGAAAATTGCCGCCCCACCAAAGCTTGCAAACCTGTGAGTTTGTTTACAATTCTTTACAAGGAGGGAGATGTGGGCACATCATGGAACGGTTTGGGTTGGAAGAGACCTTAAAGATAATTTAGTTGTAAACCCCTGCTATGAACAGGGACACCTTCCACTGGACCAGGTTGCTCCAAGCCCTGTCCAGCCTGGTCTTGGACACTTCCAGAGATCCAAGGGCAGCCACAGCTTCTCTGGGCAACCTGTCCCAGGGCCTCACCACCCTCACATGGAAAAAATTCCTCCTAACATCTCCTCTAAATCTCTCCTCTTTCAGCTGAAAACCATTTCCTCTGTCCTTGTACTATCTGTCCCAGTAAAAAGTCACTCTCCATCCTTTTTATTAGCCCCCTTTAAAACCAAAAGGCCACACATATCAAGAAGCAGTTGCAGAATACCTCCCTCAGTATGTGAATTCTCTCTTTTGTTATTTGTGTGCATGTGCATCTGTTATTTTTATGCTCCTGCAGGTACATCCTGGGGCCTAGATTTCAATGTTCATTCTTGGGGTTGGGGGGAGAGGAGGGATACAAGAAAGATGAAGAGAGATTTTTTAGAAGAGCATGTAGTGGGTAGGACAAGGGGGAATGTCTTCAACCTGAAACAGGGCAGGGTTAGATGGGGATATGAGAAAGAAATTCTTCCCTGTGAGGGTGGGGAAGCCCTGGTACAGGGTGCCCAGAGAAGCTGTGGCTGTCCCATCCCTGGAAGTGTCCAAGGCCAGGTTGGATGGGGCTTGGAGCAACCTGGTCTGGTGGAAGGTGACCATGGAAGGAGATGATCTTTCAGTCCCTTCCAACCCGACCCATTCCCTGATCCTGTGACAACAGCGCAGCAGGACGCGCTGCTTTCACGCATTAAAGTATTTTCGCTGGTGGCCCCGGCTCCGACCGCGTTGCGCGGCTCCCCCTGGTGCCCGCTCACCCCCACTGCAGAGCGGGCTCCCCCTCCCGCTGGATCGGCGCGGATCCCCCATCCCCAGGCGCACCCCGCTCCCGGCTGGGCTGGACCGCGCATCCCGGGCTGGGGCGGGCGGGGCGCGGCTGAGCCCAGGCGCAGCTCATCGCAGGGCCCGCCCCGCCCCGGCCCCGCCCCGGCCCGCCCCGCTCGGCGCCGGGCAGCCAGGCAGTGTGGCGAAGCGGGCGGGCGGGCAGCGTTCCGATCCCGATCCCGCTCCCGCTCCCGAGCCCGCTGCCGCCGCCATGCCGCCGCCCGGCCCCCGCCGCCTCTCCCTCCTCCTCCTCCTTCTCGCCCTCTTCCTTCCCGCGCTGCTGCTCCGCCGGGCGCTGGCCGCCGCAGGTAAGGGGGGCACAAGTTTGGGGCGTGAAGGGGGTTGTGGGGTGGGCAGCATCCCCCCCAAAAGTTCACTGCGGTTGAGGTGCACGGCCTTGGGACGCCGAGTTGGTGGTTTTTTTTCTTCTTTCTTTAATATAAAGGTTGAGGGGTTGGCGGGGCGGGGGGGAGCTGGACCCCCTCCGCGCCGTTGCGGGGGGATGCTCCCGGGGAGAATGATGCTCGCGGGGGATGCGGGCTGGCAGCGCCCTCCGCGCCGGGGGGGTGCTCTGGTCCGGGGGGGATGATGTTCCGGGTGGGTGGGGGCTGGCAGCGCTCCCCGCTCCGGGGGGGATGCTCCGCGGGGATACGGGCTGGCAGCGCTCTCCGCTCCGGGGGGGATGCTGCAGGGAATGCGAGCTGCCAGCGCCGCTCCCTGCCCGCCTCGCCGTGCCGCTTCCTTATATTTCTCTCTCTCTGTACATATATATTTATTTTTCTTTGCAAAAGCAAAACAAACCCAGCCCTTTTTGTAGTAGCGCCGGCTGTGATTCCTCGGTGGGTCAAATAAGTAACTACTCAGCCTGGATTTTTTTTGTCTTTTTTTTTTTTTTTTTTTTTAGTGATTAAATCTGCATTTTTATAAGCTGAGCGATTGATGGCCGGGCAGCCAAGTGGTATTTTCCTATGGCTGTTCAAAGTTTCCTGTGTGCAACCCAATCTTGTGATTGAGATGCACTTAAATCCAGCCCTTCCGTTAGTAATGCCACAGACAAGAAACAGAGGCACATCTCTCCTGCTGCCCTCTCTCGTTAGGACTCCTGTGATCAAATTTAGCCTTTCTGCGGTATGTTCCCCCCCACATCTACTCCACAACTCATGAACATCCTCAGCACCTCAGGACTTTGTCCTTTGTCATCCTCCGGCAGTGGCAAAGCAAAGGTGCCCGTGTTTACTCTCCAGGTATAAAAAGATGTGCTCGAGTGTAGAGTTCAGAAGTGGAGCCCTATAAAGTTTCATGGCTTTTTGGAGGCTGGAAGAGACTATAACCGTGTTGGGCAAGGTCATCATCGCGGTGGGAATTTGGGATCTCTCGCTCCCTGCAGCTCCTGGCGAAGGTTTGAGGACGCGTTGCGAAGCACAGATTGGTCTTGTTAAGGAGTTGAAAGCGTCTCCTGACAAGCTGATTTTCTAGGAAAATGAACCAAGCCTTCTTTTCTGAAGCGTAATTAAGGTGACGAGGAATTTTGAGGGAGGGAGTCTAATTAGATTAATATTTTTTCCGCCTCCGCCACACAAAGATCCAGTGTATTTCAGCAAATGGGAAACAGGAATGGCACTATTGACTTATCCAGGGGCCTGGATGTTGCTGCAGCAGCATCCTCCAGCCAGAAGAAACTCTCCCTCAGTGGGAAGGGAGAGGTTTGAGAGCTGGCAACTGGTGTCCTGCTTGGCTGGCAGCAGTGCCGTAGGGATGGGCAGCGAGGGGCCCGGAGGCTTGGCAAGGCATGGGATGCCAGGGGTTTGGGAAGGCTGGATTAGCCAGGCTGCTGTGGGTTAGGGTTTAGCAGTGTCCAAGCTTTCTGCGGATGCTGAGGGGAGTTGGGGGGATGTCACTGTGTTGGTGCCTGGCTCCGTCCTCTTTATTTTTGTGTGTGCCAAGTTCATGCTGGGGTTGAAATAAAACTGGGCAGGAGGGAGGGAGGGAATGAAGAAGAAAGAAAACAAGTTAAACCTGACCCACCTGGCTCAGTTTGAGTCTGGGGTGCTCTCTCAAGGCACGCTGCTTATCTGGCATATGTATGTGTGTGTGTAATAGAGTTTTTAGCTGGAGAAGTATAATTAATGTTTCTTCAGAAGAATTGTGTAGAGATGGCATGTGATGATGCAGAGGAGGGAGCCAAGATGGGTGCTTAGCCCGGGTGATCATCCACTCCCTTCCCTGTCCTTGCCTGGTTTTTAGGGAGAGGCATCACCCAGAAAACAAATTTCTCTTTTAGTAACAAAGAATGCACATGTTGTTTGTGTTGGGTTTTGCAGTGTGGGGGTAGAAGTGTTGTTTTGGATGGAGGTTTGAAACCCAGAAAGCATCTGGTCCACTCATCCATCCCTAGGACCACTGCTGGGGGAACCCAGCTCCCAGCGTGTCCCCCCTCCCGGAGCCTGGGGCTTTACCTGCCAGGCTGCTCTCCAGGCTTCATACTGCTCTTGTGTGTGCTCCTCTGGGTAGAAAAACAACTTGGTGTGAGGACTTGGAGCTTGCTTGACGGTATTTCCCCGCGGCGTTGCATAGAGGCTGTAGAAGAGCAGCTGAAATCCAGAGGGTGATGCTAGAGGTGGGGGCTCAGCTGACAAAGGTGTTTACAGACAGTGTGATGCTGCCATCCTGGTGAAGGACCGTCCTTCCATCCTTCTGTCCTACCACCATCAGAAAAACACCCAGGGATAGAGGGATGGAGGGGAGATAGCAGCACTGCTGTCCCCCAGCAGCATGAGGACATGGGTGGCAGGAGGCTGCCTGCCTGCTGCTGCCATCGTGAGCAGATGGCTGGGGAAAAGCTGCTCCAAGACCTGTTGCCTATCAAATCCTGCCCTTTGGAAGTGGAGGCTTGAGGACAGTGGTGTGTGTAAGGATCTGCTTGGGGTTTTTTGTTTCCTTCTCCTTCAGCTGCTTGGTTGTGGAGCCCTTTCTCTCTTAGAAGTGGGTCCTTTCTGTGCATGGTCGCAGCAGGGTGACATACTGAAACAAGAAAAAAAAGGAGAGAAATGGAAAAACACTACTTTAGAGAGGGCAGAATCTCTTGGAAGTGGTAGTTGTGGGGGGCAGGGAGGAAAACCAGCTTGCATTTTTCTTCTTAGAAACCAAAAGCTGACCCTGTAAAGGAGCTTGGAGTGTCCAGCTGTATCCTTCATCTCTGTATGGTCCCGTGGGTCCCTTTGGTGCTGTCGATGCCAGTTCCCTTTCCATCCCCGTCCTAGCTGAACAGGATTTATATATAAAAATATAGAAAAAACAGATCTGTATTTTGGGTCAGTTAAGCAAGACAAGATGCTGCAAGGACCTGTTTTCCTTCCATTTCTAGCAATGGCATCCCCATGGCCTCCTCTCTCCCAGTGTGTTTGTGGCTAGCGGGATCATCCTGGCAGCCCTGTGGGGTTTTGGGAGAGTCCTGAGCTGGGCTTTGCTGGGCAAAGCCTGGCTGGGAGGCCAGTGCCAGGCCGGGAATGCTGCGAGGTGAGGACGGAAGGGGCTGTATGGAGTCTGTGAAGTTCATTACAGCAGATGTTGGTGCCATAAAGCCACAGGTTCCTGCTGTTTCCTATTCATTTTTATCCTCCCGGCTTTAGCGATGCTAATGCAAGTGAAAACATTTGATGGAGCAAGAGGAGGGAGGGTGGGGAGAGCAGGGGGAGATAAATCATCAGCCCATTCCCTCTGCCCCCTCCTGCCATCCCACCCGTGTGTCTCACTGTGGGAAGGGGGGATTAGCAGGGGTGTGAGGGATGCCTGAGCTGTTCAGTGGTTTCCATCAGCTCCTCTGTGGCATTTGAAGGCCCACTGGCTCCCATTTTGGTTTTCCATAATCTTCAAAGCTGTAATTTGCTGTAATCAGTTGTATTGTGCAAGCCACCCCTGCCTGTGAGTCAGAGCACGATGGCACCAAGCTGACACAGCCCTGGCCCTTGGGATGCTGGGCTCTGTGCAGGGAATCTGTGTCTGGTGACATGGAGTCTTATTCCTCCTGGATATGTTCGAGGCCAGGTTGGATAGGGCCCTAGTGTAGTGGAAGGTGTCCCCGCCCATGGCAGTGGGGCTGGAATGAGATGTACTTTAAGGTCCCTTCCAACCCACACCAGTCTGTGACTTCCTTCTGTTCACCTTGGGCTGAAGGGAGCTTGGGTAATCCTTCCCTGGCTCTGCCAGAGCTCAGGACCTTAAGGGAGTGTTGTGTGAGCTGTATCTCCAAAAATCAGAGCCTTCATGGTGTCCCAGAAGCAGTGAACTAGCAGCTTTTGATGATGTCTCTTCTCACATTAGGCTGGAGCACTGGAGGAAATCCTGCACGACCAACAGTGGGTCTGCACTAGGGCTGGGAATTGCAGAGCTTTGGCTTGGGAGAGGCAGAAAGGCCCAGAGAGCTGCTCTGATGTCTGGTTTCACACCCACCCTCCCAGGGACCTCTCTTGGTGGGAGCCTGGAGGCCCCTCGCTGGATGCAACACCCTCCCTAACACTCCCTAAATCCTCCCTCTCCCTGTCCCTGCAGCCCTGCAGGCTTGGCTGGCGCTTGGATTTTTACTGTCGAGGCAGTTCTGGAGTGTGGGTTTGCTTTCAGCTTCACGCTGGGCTCCCTGCACGGAGAGTGATGTTGTTCTTGAGGGTCCCAGCTGGGGGTTGAGATAAAGCAGTTTTGGTCCCGTTAGGGAGCAAAGCACTCAAACGGGGAGGCCAGAGAGCCAGAAGGCAAGCAAAGCATCCCAAAGGCTGCACGGAGTATTGTTTTTGAAGCCTCCTGGTTTTTCGGAGGCCTGACTCACGGCACAGGAATGCGCTGGGCTGGCAGCCCCAGACCTGCTCCTCGGCGAGGGAAAAGGCTGCCGTCTCCTCCTCCTGCGGAGCCCGTTCCCGTCCCAAACCGCTGGGCTGGGCTGGTAGCAGCCACATGTTTGCTGAGCTTGGCTTTTAGGGGATTTTTTTTTCACCTCTCTGCTATTTGCTTTTTTTGTTTGTTTGTTTTGTTTTGTTTTGTTTTGTTTAAGGGGCTCAACTCCCTGTTTTTTTGTTTTTACTGAGCTCAGCACCTCTGCTGAGGGAAAGGCAGAGCGAGCCCTGAGATCAAACGCCAGCCAGGCTGGGAAAGGCTGGGTGAAGCCACGCTGGAAAACGAGGAAAGAGAAGGGAAGCAGGAATTATTTAGCACGGGGCTTGCTCCAGCGTGTCCTGCACTCTGCCTTTAATCTCCTGTGAGTCCCTCCCTGCCGCAGCCTGGCCCGGCCCCACTCGGGTCTCCTCTGCTCCCTCCTGCCTTAGGTGGCTTCTCCCATTCTTAGGGAGGCTATTCGCTGTTTCAGAGGGCTCCCTCGGACCCAGGTGTGATGTAGCTGGGTTAGGTTTGTAGTGGAACACCCGGGCTTGTGGGGCTTGGGCCTCCTCCCCAAACTGGGGTCCAGGTGCTGCTGACTGGTGTAACTGGGGGGATGTTGAAGCTGTAGGCTTTAAACTAAACTCGTGATGGTTGGAGGTGTATCTTGCAGTAGGCACCTTGTGTGTCTGCAGGTAGCCCAGTCTTCCTCCATGGAGAAATTCAGGTGGGGAAAGGGAAGAAGCATGGAAGCAAAGCAAGCCCCATGTCACCACAATGCTCAGCAGCAGGCAGGGTGTCCTACAGCCTGAGAGGCAAAAAATGCGTTTGTCTTGTGTGTGAACTCTGCTTTGCACCTTTCCATGGCCTTTGCTGGGCCCCTTCCCTTGCCTTCCTGGCTGGAGCATCCGTGGAGCCTCAGTGTCTTCTCTCCTCGTGTTTCAGCCCCTCTCCACCGGGGATTGATGGCCAAGCTCTCACTTGTTTAGGTGCTGGGAAACATCCCCTTTTCAGCTAATTCCTTGCTGCAGGGAGGAGGAATTACCAGATCCCAGGCCTTGGGAATGACTGTGAAGCCACGTGGGGTACAAGCATGAGGATGGCAGACATGGCAGTGGCACTGGAGTCCCAAAATTGGACTGTGACCATGGTACAAAGTTTCCTCCTGGGAGGAAACTGAGTTTATCCAAGCGAAATATATTTCAGGAGCTGCATCCCACTGTTTGCCATGCATAGCTTGATCTGAGTGGATGTGGCTGACATAGTCCTCCAGCACTTAAAAACCAATGGTTTTGAGCTATTTTTCCCCTTTGGCTTTGCTTGCTGTGTAAGTTTAAGGCAGTGTTGGTGTGTTGTGGTGTTTGTTGTTGTTTTTTATACCCTGGCAGATGAGGGGCGCAATTTGAGACACTTATTACTTACATTATTACTTAAGAATAATAATATACCTGATTATACAAGAAGAAAAGTGAGCAGAGCTTTTCTCTCCTGGAATTCAAGGTCTGGGCTGTCCCTTTCTCCAGGGAAGCAAGTCCCCTCAGGAAAGAAGACCTGTATGGATTTGGGGAGCATTTTTGTGGGGGTCTCCCTTGGCCCCACAAGTCCATAACACCTGTGTACATACACATACAGCACAGCTGCCCTCACTTCTCTCCCCAGTTTATTCCCACATCTTATGGGAATAACAAAGGAGGAGGAAGAGGGCTGGTTTATGCCACAAGTGATCCCTTCCCAGCTGGAATACACAGGGCTGTGAACACAGGCTGTTAGCCTAATCAGTACAATCCCCTCGTGGAGCCAGACACAAAAGTCAGATCCTGGCATCTCTCCTGCTTCCGGGGGGTCCCGCCAGTGTGGTTTCCATAAAGACCCCATGGATAACCTTTGCTGCCCCCTGGCTCCCCTCCTTCAGAAGCCTGCGCCAAGTGCAAAAGCTGAGGGATTGTTTCCCTTTGAAAGAGCGTGGAAAATCTCATTTTGAGACGTTTAATGCGTATTAGATCCATCTGCCTCCCTCCTGAGTGGGGGCCACCGCAGGAGGAGAAACGAGGACATCTGAGTGCAGATGAGCGGGCTTGGGGGCTCTGTGGGAATGATGCTGTGGGCATCAGCTGAGGATCCATGCAGGTGGGTAGTATGGAATGCTAGAAAGAGGTGTGAGGAGTGAAAAAAAGCTTCCATAGAGGTGGAGAAATACTCTTGGAATTGATTTTGCTGCATGTGACATCATTTTTGGATGCTTTGTCTTGTCCTAGGGATGAGTTTCAGCACACCTTGATATGTTAAACCAAAGACTGTCCAGGTGTAGGTAAAACATGCGTGAGAGGGCTTGAGTGCAGGATGGGAAACGGGGAATGCTCCTTCCTGGAAGGCACAACGATGCTCCTCCCCACTAGGCATCCCTCCCTGTTGGCACTCAATGGAGACGGACATGGTGGCTCTTAAATGATGAGAGGTGAGGGCACAGCTGAGGTGAGAGCAAGGTTTTCTGCACCCAGACTTTGTCCTGCTGTTGCTTTGTGAGTCTTTCCTTTTGAGGAGCTCCTCTTGTCCCTGGGAACTGCCGCTGGCATGGAAGTGACCCCTGCTTGCCCGCTTCTCACCACATCAACAGCATTTAAATGCCTCTACAGGTCCTGTTTCACGATTCAAAAAAGGAGCAGTTTGGGCTGCCCACCTTTGGGTGGGCTCCTGGGTGTACCTGCACCTCCTGGGGCAGTGGCAGGATGGAGGAACAAGACGTTTCCAGCCAAATCCAGGCTTCCCAGCCGGGTGGCTTGCGGAGGCGGGAGGCTGTTAAAAGGGTTGTGTTGCACTGTACAGCGTGGGAGTTTTCCTTAGGCAGGAGGTTGCAGAGCCCATAAATTCCTTGGGACAGATTTAAGTGGGAGAAGGGACACGCCTGGGATGCAGCATTGCTGTCAGCAGTGTCCTCAGTGCTTTCTAGGCTGTGAGGTTCGGGGCACACATGAGGACATCCGCAGCAGTGGCTGAAGGCACCACGGTGGAGACCTTGTTTCACTGACCCTCCAGTGGACTCACGTGATATCTGGGAAACTGTAATTCTTCCTGACTGCTAGTTGGGGGACTGAGAGCAATTGGGATGGAGGACAATCCCACCACCAACAAGGTGGTGTTCAGTCAAAGGTTGGACTTGGTGATCCTGGAGGTGTTTTTTAACTTTCATGATTCATAACAGGACTTTGGAGGGTTTTGTGGAGATGGATGAACCGAAGTTCTTCCACTGGGTTGATAGGCTCTTCCTCCCTGCCATCTTCAGGGGGTCTGTTTCCCCCTCTGGTGGTCTATAAGCAGGGGCTGCTCTCCCCCCGATGAGCCCTCACCATCCTACGCCATCACCCGGCTGCGTTATTGGCTCCATCTGTTTGGGTTGGCTTGGAGAACAGAAGGAAGGGTGTTTTCCAGCAGCCAGAAAGTGGTTGCTATTTAAAACAACCGAAAAAAAAGAAAAAAAATGTGGTCTGCTGCTTGCTTTTCATCCGTGGAGCTGAACAAGCATCCCCACCCTCACCTGGAGGGGCATCTCTGAGGGTTTTGCAGGGCCCTGCAAGTGAAGGTAGTAATTACTGCTGGTCATGAGGGTGGATCCTGCAATGTGGCCATGCTGTCTGCCGTGGTCTGGCCTGCGGCCATTGCCTCCTTTGGGATGGCTGCTGCCAGGTGTGGGATCCCAGCACATCTTTCTACCCCGTTTATCCCAAACAGGCTGGGGGTGCAACTTTTGCCTCCCCGCTGCCACGGCTAGTTTGGCAGTTGCTGGATGGTGCTACGGTGTTCCTGCACTGGAATATTACTTTTGAAGGTTTTTCTTTCCCCCTTTGACAGATGTGAAATGTAGAGACAGGCTTAAAATGAAAGCATGGCTCCCAGGGTCCAATTACACAGCAATTAAAAGTAATCAGTGGTCTGGGTCGCTATGCTGGAGACGGGGTTCATTGAAGGGTTTTCTCTTCCAGCTTATCTTGGAGAAGCTTAAATGTCCTGTCTCTTCTTCTGTCTGGGCCCTGGCTGGGGGACATCTTGACAGAGTGGGTCAAGTATTACTGGAAATCTGCATTAGGCTGGGATAAAGCTGTTCCCAGTGCTCCCAGCTCCTCCCTGGGGCTGTGGCATCTCTGTGCTGCTCCATAAGTTGTCCTCTGAGTCCCATCAGTCTGTGTTTTGGGGATAAGCATTTGGTGATGTGGTGTCACTGCTGGGTGCACACCTGACTCAATTTTCATTGCTGGGGCCACTTTGGGCTGGAAAGAAGAGGTGGCATTTGGGGCTCCCCTGCTGGGTCCATCCATGCATATCCCCCAGGCCTGCAGTTCCTCCTGTCCTCCCCTGGTCTTTAGGAGGAGATGCTGACTCAGTTGTGGAAGCAGGTTTTCCTGCAGGATGTCTGATTCCCCTTGTGCATAATTTTGGCTGCTTTTCTGCAGTCAGAGCCTTGCAAATGCCTCCTTCCGTGCTCCAGCATCGGCACTAACGGGATTTGTTACAGGAGAGGGGATTTGGCTGCGGAGCTGCTCGGGTGACTGGGATCCTGAGTGTGATGAGGTGGGGTGTGGGCTGCCAAGGGCTATAAAGCTGTTTTCCTCCCCCTTTTCATTCCCTTGTTTTTTTCCACGTGTGTCTATGTGTAATGGTTTGCTACTGGTGAATGACTAGGTTTGGATTTCAGGAGTTACAGCCTCGTAGCTAATCCTTATCCTGGGTTGTGGATCCTTTGGATACCCTGATATACATAAAATATATGTAATATATATGTGTGTATATATATAAAACAAGGCATCAAGGCACATATTTCATGTTCCTAAAATTTATACACCAAGATAAAAATGCTGGCTGTGCCCAAAGCTGGAAAAGCAAGATCCAAAAGCCGGGAAGAGGGTTGGGTTTTGCTTGGCCTGAACATTGACTAACCAGAGCTGAGGTTTTAAAACAAATGCTTGGGATAAACTGGTTATGCAAACTGGGCTGAATTGGGCAGGTTTCTTTGTAGTTTATAGCAAAACCCCAGGAGTCTGGGGCGTGTTGGGGCTGGTCCTGCCGGGGATGGAAAAACCCATGCACCGGCTTTGCAGATGGGGTCGCAGCTGACAAGGAAGGATCCTGAGGGACAAGGAGTAGGGGAAGCCACGTGTTACTGCAGGGCCTCCTCTTTTCAGCTAAAACCTTGAGTAATACCACTCATAAGCACAGAACAAGTCAAGAATAGATGACTTTTTTTTCTTTTTGAAATGTGGTTTTTAATGCCTGCTAAGAGGAATCCATGCTGTGCTGGGCTCCAAGAAGCTGTTGGGCTTGCTGGTCCTGTGCTGCCAAAAATACACAAATTCAGAGGATTTGGGGAGTGTTTTTGCCTCAGATGTGGCCAGGAGGCTGGTGTGGGACACGCAGGCGTGCCAGCAATGCTTGGCATGCCTTGGGAAGGCAGTCGGGCTTGCAGACCACAAAGCTTCTGGTTTCCATTGCAGCCGATGCTGTTTTGGCCAGAGGCATCCATCCCTCCGTCCGTCCATCCATCCATCCATCCATCCATCCATCCATCCATCCATCCATCCATCCCAGAGCTCTCCTCTCCAGTGCAGTGCTTTGAGGACACTGGGTAGAAGGGGGTATGAGGGCCCTTGTGGATTTTTAACTCCACCCAGCCCCGTGGGCTGGGAGAAGGTGATGCCTCACTTTTTGGTAAGGTAAAGTAATGCTCCATAAAAATCCCACTTGCTGCTTCCCTCTGCATCAGACTTCTGGGCTGAACAAAGACCAGCTTAGGCTGCCATAGTCATTTTGAGGGGGAAAAGCCTGGCTGCTGGATGAAGCAGAAAATTAGATGAGAACTGCCTAACAGGAAAATAAAAGATGATTTTTGCACGCAGGGAGGGGAAAAGAGGAGGTGAAGTTGCTGCTTAACCCTGAACATCCTCTGAGCACTGCTGGACCTGTTTGCCATTCCTGCATCCTAAAGAATGCCGTTTCTGGCTTTTGCAGAGGGACAAGGTTGGATGTGGGACCCCAGTGGTCCCAGGCTGGCTGGGGAAGGAAAAGCTTTCCTTGCAGAGTGGGTTTTTGTCATGCTGCTCCCCCTCCTTTTCCATCTCCACATCCCAATGACACACTGGCTCTGTTTTCCTCAGTATTTATGGACTGGCTGGAAGGGGACGCAGCAGATCCAGCCGGGATGTTAATGACCCCTGCATGAAACAGCAAAGCCCACTTAGCTGACTCGGCCGAGGGGTTTTACTGCAGCCTCTCCCGCTCCGCCTGTGCCCATCTCCTTCTTGGAGAGGGATGCGAAGGGCTGCCGGCATGACTTCTCGCTCAAAGAGAAAAAGGGCTTGGGTTTGTGTGCCCCGGGGAGGCGGGGGAAGGAGTCTGTGGAAAGTTTAGGGGGGAGAATGCAAACCATATGTTTCACTGTGGGTCGAGTTGCAGAGCTAAAAGCAGCAGGGAAGCCAAAGGAGCCGGAATCCTGCAGTTTGGCTGGGCTTTGCATCCCGGTAGGTGTGTGGGGGGATCCAGTGTGGCCTACTGAAGGAAGATTTTATAAAATAAACCCTCCCTAAAAGATGATTTGGGTCCCTTGCCTGGCACTCTGCTGTCCTGTGTGTTTAGGGCTGGGGTCCAGGGCTGTTTCTAAGCCTTGGGGTTCCTCTAGATAAACAACAGGGATGCTGGGAAGAAGCTTCTCTGGGTTGTTCTGAGTTCATGGTGTTTGCAAGTTTGATAGGAAGTCAAAGGAAGAAATTTTTTCCAGAAAGGGAGTGCCTGCAGCTCACTGGAAAAGCAAGGGTGGTGTGCCCTGCACCAGGGCTGTCCTTGTGGTCTCTTTCCAGCTACACAGAGGAAAGCCAGAGGAGAAGTGGAAAAATTTATGTGCAGGCAGCTTGTAGAGTTGTACAGACATCAGACCTGAGCGATCTGAACTGGCTGAAAGTGCTTTTAAAAAGAAACCCAAAAGCAGGAGAAGTGCTGAGCTCTCCCAGCAAACTTTTTTAGCTGGGAGACATCTTTTGTTCCCAAAACTAAAGGCATGGAGACAATATCTGATTCCCTGACTGGCTCCATGGAGCTGTTTGCAACCTGTCAGCTTGGAAACCATCTGCTTGCAGCCCATGGGGACTGTGCTGTATGTGGGACACAGGGGGAGGGAGGCACTGCCGTGACCCCCCGGGAGCAGCTGTAGGATCCAGCCCCTCTGGACTACCTTGTCCTCTGCCCCAAGAGGAGCTCCTGTGCCTAAAACACCAAAAATCCCCATGGATTTATCTTTGGGCTGCCTGGATTATTTGTTTCTTTTTGTGGCTTGTTTGTTGGGGGGGAGGGTAGATTTCTTTTTAGCTTCATTTCCTAAAAAAAAATCCAGACTTTTTTTTCTTAGCTGCCGTGCTGTTTGTATGTCTGCATCCCTCCCCCTCTGATTCAGAAGTAGATGTCTCGTAATTAAGCGCCTGCCTGATTAGGAAATTAGCAATAAAGTTTTTATCTAGGCTGGTCGGCCAGTGAGAGGGATCTATTAATATCCCACTGAAAAAAAAACCAACCCAAAACATCAACAGCATAACACTTGCCACCTACTATTGGGGAACACAAATGCCATGTGGGAGGGAGTATTTGGAGCAGCAAATCCATAGGAAAACAGGCTTTGCTCTGCTGCTTAGGGGACTACAGTGTACGAGCAGAGATGGGGTACCTGGAAATAAATGAAGGACCAAGAAAAAATGCTGGAAAAACCTTAGGCAAGGTGAGGGAAGTGCTGAAGGCCACTCTCGGGGCATGGCAAAAGGCACTTGTTGGAAGGTGACCTTTATTTGAAGGAAATGATCCTTTGCTAATGATGTTTGAGATGGAAGGGGAAGCAGGAGAAGAGTATCCCATGCCCGGGTAAGCAGGAGAGGCAGGGAAGCTTCCTTCTAACTTTGGAAGAAATCACTTGGCATATTGGATGTGGGGCATTTATGTCAACCATGGGGTCTAAAGGTTGGAGGAGTTTGGGTTATTGTAGACTTCTGGGCCAGGATTATTCTGCAGCTTTGGCTTTCCATGTTTTTGGGGAGCAGCAGTTCCTGGCCCCTCTGAAAATGGAGCACCAAGGGGAAGGATGGTGGGGGGGAAGACCATCTTCCATTAGAGATGGTTTCATCTCTAATGCTTCTGCAGGTCCTCAGGGTGTTCCCAGGGTTTGATCTGGCTGGTATTTGTCCCTTGGTCAGTACCATAATAAACTGGCTCTTGCCTCACTGGTTTGTCCCAGCTGAGCTGCCCAGGAAATGCTTTAATCCAAGAGGAGCTGAGACTGAGGAAGGACTGGGGTCACTTGGGTGGTGAAATGAGTCCTTGGCCTATTCCAGAGTCCCCTGGGTTTTAAAGCACATTATTTGCAGAGACAGGCTCTTAATGCAGTGCAGGAGAAGGCTTGGAAAACCAGGAAGAGGTTCTCAAGGAATTGGTGGAAATGAGAACCTGGAGCTAAAAAAGCAGAAGTGTGCTTTCTTCCAGCACCAGGATGTTTATTCCAGATAATGCAGAGAGATGGCATCCCTTTTAATTTAAAAAAAAAAGAAAAACAACCTCTATTTTGAGACTGCTGAGAAAGCGACTGCTCCTTGTGATGTTTCACAGCTGAGATCATTTCTGGCTGAGTGAATCCACTCTGGAGGTTTTAGGCTCGATCTGTATGGGTGAGCTCAGAATCTGAATTTTTATGGGGTGGGGGGGGGGAGTTAAATCTCAATCACTTTGGACCAGGAAGTACAATAAAGCTGCAAAGATGCATCAGTGAAGAGAAGACTTTTGTGTTTTGGGGTGAATCGTGATCTGCTCTGAGGGAGACAAGAAGCGAGTGTTTGCTGAGAGCACATTAGCAAGAGCTGGAAGGAATTACTCTTCTTTTCAGAAATAGGTAATGGACATCATTTTTGGAGTCACTGAATTTCATGAGTGCTTATTCAGGACCAGATTCAGTCTGTTCCCTGTACTGCAGACTTTGGGAGAAGAAATTAAGTCCGAGGCAAAGCAGGCTGCCTGTGGGAGGGACTGAGGCTCGGAGCAGGGCTTTAATTTCGGCGGTGTAGCAGTGTAATAGTGTTGTTTATAAGCTTCTCTTGCCACATGAAAGCAACGTTGCATTATCCTGGTTGGCCCTCAAAGCGGGGAAGCAGCCAGAAGAGGCCTGATTACAGAGCAGCAGCTCTTTCTTCCCATCACTACAAAAGAATAGACAATAGAAACCGGGATCCATTTTTGGCTCCAGTAATGCAATGCCCTCCTTCTGGTGGTCATGTCACATGCTGCCTGAGTAATTCCCATCCTTGTTTTGCCTGGAAAACCAGCCTTGAAGGGAGGGAGGGAGGAAGGGAGGAAGCAATGGCTTGGGCTGGATAGTGCTGGGATCAGGCGCCTGACTGCGGGTGGACCTTGTCTGTGGCCAGCTTTGGGGAAGGTGGTGGCCTTCAGCATCTATAGGGACAGCAGTGGAGCTGGTAGGCTGTTGGTTTGGGGATCACCAGCCCTAGAAATGGAGGGCAGTTTGGCTGGAGCCTGGGGTGTGCTTGGAAAGCTGAGCCTGAGGCACTGGAATAGGAACTTGCAAAAGCAGCTGCGTGGTTGCTACTTGCTCATGCCATGAGCTTCTCACCCATATATGAGGGGGTCTAAGGCATGAAAAACAAGGATTTAAATCTTTTTTCTTTCAAGAATAACTAACTTGATGTTTCTAAGGTGGTTTGGAAGCGGGATGGGGGTTGTTTCCAGCTTATTTTGTGTTGCTTGGCTTCCCCAGGTTGGGTGATCTATATGGGATTTAAGAGGTGATCAGAGAGCAGACTGCTAAGGAAAAAGGGGACCCCTCTGAGGTTGTGTTGTCATCTCTATCATTGCACAAGGTGTGGAGAAAATTCCAGTGGAGATAATTTTTTAAAAGTAGCTACAGGTCACAGGTGGTTTGCTTTGTGCTCTGGCATTCCCACAGAAGCTGGATGGGAAACCGGTGTGGAGAGAAACCCACAGCAGAAACCTCACAGCTCTTTGTGCCTGGGACAAAGGGTTGGTTTGGAGTTACACAGAAGAAAAGGAGCTGTGTTTGTGGAGGAAAAGGTGTTGTAAGATGTGTATTGGGACTGGGACATAGCAGGGGAGCCAAATGAGGCCAGAATGAGAAAATACATTGTTGAGGATGATTCAGGATGCTGGCCCTGGGGAAGTCTTCCACCAGTCTCATGGTGCTATGGATGCTGATTTTCCCACTTCTCTGCAGCTTTAAACATTCAGGAGACAAACTGTCCCTGGACACTTGTGTGGCAGGAGGTGGGTGCCCACTATTGGCATCCTCCCCTCAGGAGTGTGTGCTGGGGATGCCACCGAGCCCCAGAGCTGCTGCCACCCCCTGCCTTTGGCCTCTGTGGGTTTTTAACCCCATTTCCCCCTGCTCACTCAGTCTGCAGTTAACCTTTTATTACACCTTTCATATGCCCAAGACTAATGGTTCAGCCTGAATATGTTATCAGAGCAGTGTCTGATAAGTTTTCTGCCTCGAAGCCCTGGGGAAGCACTTGTTCAGAGCCACTGCAATAGATTTTCTTCCTCTTTCCCAGCTGCCTAAAAATCATGTGATTTTTTACTTACTCCTTAACTGAGCATTATTACTTTAATCAGTGGGAAGAAAAATGCAGGGCCCAGCCAGTGTTGTCCATAAAGGCATGCAATGCCTCTTCCCGCTTTCATAGATCCATAAATGGTTGGCAGGACGTGCTGCTAGGAAAGAATGAATCCCTGATTACTTGGATGAGCTTGGACCATTTGAGGAAGGTGACAAGGTTTGACTGGGTGGGTGGTGGAGCTGGTGGCTTAATCTTGGATGTGGAGGTGATTGAGGCTGGTGGTGGTGAAGAGGGTTTTATGTGGATGTGGAGCGGTGGAGGCACCAGAACTTTGTGTTTTGCAAGGGGGTGGGGGGGGAATGCAGGGGCCCCAGGTGAAGTCTGGAAGACAGGAGGAGGTCCCACACGGAGTGGGTTGCTGAGCATCCATGGAAGTAGCCTCGTGTGCATTAATCTAAGAGCTGTCTGCAGCTCCCCTTTCAAGCTGTAATAGCCAGAGCCAGGAGAGTCAATCCACATCTATTTAAAGCACTTCAATAAATAAAGATGCTAAATAAAATCACAGTGGCCTTGCACTCTCTCCATGCTTCTAGGATTTCCCTTTACCCTCTCCACATTTGCTTCTGGATGCATCCAGAGGTGAAGAAAGAGAAAGGATGGGAAGGGTCAGGAGTCTTGGCTTGTGTGGGTGACCTACACCTCTCAACCATGGTCTGGAGCCAGACACCAACCTGCGCATCTCAGGGTGATGGCAATGAGGATGTGCCGAGCCCCTTCATCCCCCCAAATGAGGATCGCAGAGGGGTAACACATTTCCTTAGGGATATTTTATTAAAGGCAGTTTGTCATCCACAGCTGAGAAGTTCCCAGTGGTTGCTGTTTTTTGTGGCGGGGAGATGACAAGTGGGAAGCTGTCTTTTCAAGTCCTCTGTAATGCTAATGGAAGTGCAGGTTAGGTTTTTGTTGTCGTTTGGGTTTTTTTTCTCCGCCCCCCGCCCCCCCCCCCCCCCCCCCCTTGCCAAAGACTAACCAGGGAACACTTGTTAGAGGATAAAATTAAAAAGCCCGTGGTGGTTTATTTTGAGGGCAGTGTGTTTGCTTTCACTTCATGCTGGAGGGAATTGCTCTGCTGCTGTCAGCAAATAAATAAAATAAGAGCTTTGTTTTAAATTAGACTTTCTTCTGGTAGCTAATTAGGCGAGCTGATACCTGCAGTTGCATTACCTAGGCACGGACTGTACCCAGCATATTTGAGGCATATGGCTGCTGTCGGCAGCTTCTAAACTTCATTAGCCCCTTATTATGATTTTTTAAAATACCCTCTTAATTGGCTGCGAATCCCCTGGGGCACTGATGGCATCAACAAGAGTCCTCCTTGAGTGGCTGCCCATGAAGCCCCCGGCTGGGATGGAGCTGGGGGTTGCTGTCTGTGGACGCTGTGTCCCTACAGCACGGATTCACCGTGGGTGCTGCTGTGATGCTTTCCAGCCACTGAGGGCAAAATTCTGGGTTCCTAATTGTGAAAATAAGCACTTGAAGCTCTTTTTGGGTGTTAAGAGCATCCAGCCCTCATGCCGGGAGGGAGCTGAGGGAGCGCCAGGCTGGAGCCATGGCTCCTGTCCCACCTGGCAGCAGGCGGGAGGAGAGCCAGGAGCTTGGCTCTCACCTCCTCTCCTTCTCCCCGCTGGTGTTGGGTGGCTGGAAGTTCCTGTCGGTCCTGTTGGTGATGGAGATCAGCCCCGGGCAGCTTCTGAACCAGGGGCTGAGCCCAGCCCGCCACCCTCCTCGCCAGGGAGGAAGGCTCTGGGGTCTCGTCCTCCTCCCCCTCCCACGGGAAAGACAGCGAGGGTCCCCACGCTGAGCCCTAAAGGGCTTGGGCTGTTTTGAGAATAGTTCGCAGCTCTCACCCTGCATTTTTTCGGGGGGAGGGAGGGCTGCCTGCCAGCCAGCCAGGGTGGGACGGTGGCTCTCCCGGCTGTCGCCTCGCGTCCCCCCGGCTCATGCCTCAGGCATTCCCAGCCGGGCTCCTCGCACCCAGGCCTTGCCTTTATGGGGAAATGAAGCAGAGTAATTATCCCCGGGGATAATTACCGGCCCTTGCGCAAGGGGGGGGGTGCTTCCGACCCCTCCGGCCGTCCCGGGAGCCGGGGCTGGGCACCGAGCCCTGCGCAGCCCTCGGAGGTCCCCGCATCCCCCCCGGCTCTCCCCAGCTCCTGCTCACTGTCTGCAGGGGCCATAGGAGGGGGTTCTTCCTTCCCCTCCTCCTGGTCCTGGAGCTGCTGCAGGGGCAGCCCCCCTCCCGCATTCCTGCTTGGGAGGAGATAAGGATCCAGTCTGGCGCCGGGGTTTCAATTCGCTCCCTGATTATCGGCAGGCGCCGGGCAGAGCCCCGGGCAGCGATAAGTGGGGAAGGGGACCGGGGAGGGGGCTGCCCTGCTCTGAGCAGCACCACTGCGCTTAGGCTCAATCCCACTTTAAAGGTTTTTTCTTTCTTTACAATTTTTTTTTTTTTGCGCCTGTACACCCAGGGCTTCTGGGGCCTCAGTGCTGCCCAGCTGGGCTTGTGTGAGGATGGAGGGGAATGAGGGAAAGACGTCCCAAGCTCAGCAGCTGGGTTCATAGAATCACTGAATGGTTTGGGTTGGAAGGGATCTTAAAGCTTAAAGGCCTTGGGTAGGGACACCTTCCACTAGACCAGCATGCTCCAACCCCATCCAGCACGGCCTTGGACACTTCCAGGGATCCAGGGGCAGCCACAGCTTCTCTGGGCACCCTGTGCCAGGGACTCACCACACTACAGGGAAGCATTTCTCCCTAATATCCAATCTAAACCTGCCCTCTGTCAGTAGGAAGCCATTCCCCCTTTATCCTGGCCCTCCAGACCCTTGTCTCAAGTCCCTCTCCAGCTCTGTTGGAGCCCTTTTTGGTACCAGAAGGGGCTCTGAGGTCTCATCTGGAGCCTTCTGTTCTCCAGGTGAACACCCCTAGCTCTCCCAGCCTGGATCCATACAGAGGCTCTCCAGCCCTTGGAGCAGCTTCATGGCCTCCTCTGGACTCGCTCCAGCAGCTCCATGTCCTTCTTATGCTGGAGGCTGCAGAGCTGAACACAGCGCTGCAGGTTGGCAAAGCCATTAGATCACCAAGTCCCAGCATTAGGGCACAAAGGTGCCACCACCAAGCGCACGGGGGTGCTTTTGTTCCCTGGAAGCGGGGATGTGTGTGTCCAATGTCACCTGCAGCGGTGCAGCAGCAGGCACTGTGTTGTATGGGACACTGCCATGGCACACAGCTCGCTTCCCCTACCAGATGTTGCATTGCACATCTGGGCCTTCCATGTTCCCCACCAGTCCCTTGCAACTCTTCAGCAAAGGTCCCTTCTGGGTTTTAGGAGGTCTGGGCAGGGTCTTTATCAGCTGGATGAGCCCTCCACAGGACAAAAGCTCTTATCATGTTTGTGTCAGGGCTGTGGCATCTCTGTGTGCAATTAAACCCCATGTGTCTCCTCTCTGCCAAGGAATCTGGAGGCAAAGGAAGAGCCTTATCTTCCTGCTGGTGGCTGGAATGCTCTTGCAGCCCAAAGGCATTTCTCTGCTGTGCTAATGCTGGGGATAAAAAACACCCCAACAAAACCAGGGAGTTTTGCCCTCTCTTTTCACTATTAAGCTTATAAATAACAGTGCAGCGTCCTGGGGAAGGGTGGTGGGGTTTGGATTTTTTTTCTTAAGTTTTTTTCCTCCTCTAAGTGTAACTCTGGGCTGATATCCCAGGAATGTGATCCCTTGCGCTCATAAAAGCCCAGCTTCTGGCCTCCTCCTTCCTTCCCAGGCATTAAAGAGCCAGGCCTTGGGGATGAACTGGTGGGATCTTGCATCCACTGGGATACTCTACAACATATGGGGCCTCTGGTTTCCGGTGTGGTCTCTCTGAAGCTTCCTGCATTAATATTTGATGCTTTTCCTTGGGGTGAACATTAACAAGAAATGAACACCACCAAAAAAAGGTGCTTTTTGTTTTTAGTGGAGGGGAGAGAGAAAGGAGGGGGGAAAAAGCTGAAATGCAATCGTTTTTTATAGCTTTCCGGAATAGCTTGGATGTGGGTTGGACAGCAGCGGGTCAGGAGCAGAAGGAGCAGATAGCCCCTGATCGTCCCTGCCTACTTGCATCTTTCCCTTTCAGGTCGTAAATATAAAACCACTACTTGAAAAACAAAAAGCTCGTTAAGCTGTCAGCGGGCTCCCTCTTGGAGGGTCGTAAATGTATCTCTTAAGAGTGGCTTTTGTTCCCGTCATGACTGGACTTAGGTGCTGGGGCTGGAGGGAGGTCACTGTCCATAGGGGTGCTGGGGCTCTGACCCCACTGACGTGGGGAGTAACATCCCACTGCCACAGATTTGAGACTCCCCATCCATTCTTGGTCTTCCACGTGGACCTCGAGGTATGAAGGTGCTCCAGTGGAGCATGACTGGAAAGATGGGTGCTGGTCTCTTTACAAACAACTCGATGGATGAGAGTCTTTAGGAAAAATGGGTGTTAATGTCCTCTAAATGCGTCTTAATGCCTGTACCGACCTCAAGCCTAATGGGTTTGGTTACAGAACCCAGGCAGTTTGAATTCCTAAACTTTAGGGTAACAGGAGAAATGGGTCCGCGCAAAGTTTATTGCAGAGCCCAGACAGTCTGAACATCTGGTGGATCCACAGAACTCAGACAGCCTGAACTTCCGAACTTTGGGGGGAAATGACATGTTCAAGGGAGGGAGTATGTGGTAGGTGGTTCGGGAAGACTGTGCCTTCCTAGTACCTCAGCCAGTGGGGAAAGGAAGAGGACAACACGCAGCCAGGAGAAATCTCCACCGAGTGATCTCTGAGCACTGTGGGGTGGTGGAGCCCGCATCCCTGGAGGTGTCCAAGGAACGCCTGGATGTGGCACTCAATGCTCTGCTCTGGTTGACAAGGTGAGGGTGGGCCACAGGTTGGGCTTGATGGTCTTGGAGGTCTTTTCCAACCAAAGTGATTCTGCGAGTATGTTTAGGGTTGTGCTGGCAGTGACAGCCTTGGTGACTGTCCCCTGGCGGGGCCAGGCACCGGGGCAGGGGCTCAGACACCTGCCTCTGCGTCACCTCATTGATTTCATCACAAACAGCTCGGCTCAGCTCCTTGCGGCTCACTGAGATGGGTGTTAGAGATGATCCAAACCACCCAGCAACCAGCAGGGAGGAGCAGGAGGTGGTGGGGAGAGCATCCTGTTGCCTTTTCCTGGGAGATGCTCTACAAAGGAGCAGCCAGGAAAGTTGGTTGCTGTTATGACTGAACTAAACTCAGGTTGTTTTGGGGGGTCTTGTTGTGCTGGTGGGGTTTTTCCAGTGTCTCTGGATAGGCAAAAAAACTCTGGAGATCCTTCCCATGCACTGGTGAAGAGGCTGGATGTGGGGATGGAGAGGGAGGAGATCCAAAGCTGGTCCTGTTGTGACCCGTGAGTGTCAGGCAGCTGGTGGTCGGTGCAGGAGCAATCCATCCTGGTGTGGAAAGGATATCAACATTTTATGGCCTGTTTTGCTTCCAGAGGGATATTTTCCATGCTGGGAATGAGGACCCCCGTGCCTGTGATCTGGTTGTCATTTAGGGCCCCGATGTTTTTCCTCTTGCTTACACCATGTGCTGCAAACGCAGCCGCTCCGCATTAACATTGAATTAGCAGCAGCTAAAAACCCTGTGCCTGAAACGGGAGGAGAAAGAAAAGGATGAGGAATTAAAGATGCAAAAGACCTGTCATATCATCTGGTCCTTCCTTTGGGATTGTTCCGGTGGTGTTTTGTCCAGTCTTGCTCAAAAGTCTCCAGGGCCATTACTGCTTCCCTCAGAGGGCTGTTTCATTGTGTACTGAGAGAAACCTTCATAAATGTAAAAGCTTTATACAATTGAGGTAAAAGAAACAGATTGAGTCATTGTATTGTTCTTTGTAATCAGCTTTGCTTTTCATTAATTTCCTCCCCAAAGCCTTATTTAGGCTGGGAATTTGAAAGAAAAAGCACGTGTGAGGGATGGTGGGAACAGGCTGCCTGGCTCCGGTGGGTTCCTGTGCATCACAGTCCTCGCCCTGACAGCCTAGATGTGTTCAGACACCTCCAGGAGCCAGTGTGCCCCTGAGCTGGGCCAAATTTAGCTGTGGGGATGGGGTCAGGGTTGATGCTCTCAGCACCTCCTGCAATGGGGTCTGACTCTTCTAGGCAGCTGCTGCTGCTGCTGGAGCTTTCTAATGTAGCTGTTTTTAAAGTAATAGCACAAAAAAAGGCTACAGGTGGGCATCAGCTGGTGCAAAAATGACCAGAAATGAGAAAGCAAAATCCTCACCCTAGTGCTGCAGTGGCTTGGGGTTTGGGTGCTGGTTCCTTTGCTGCAGGGTGTGCAGTGACATGGGATAGGACACGCAGCATCCTATGTCTCTGTCCCTGACACATCAGATGCTTTTTGCTGGTGGCGTGTTCTGGGTGAGGCTTTTTTAATTAGGTCTCCCTATCCTCCTGTGTCCCAATGTTTTTGCTTTTTTAACCTTGCCAGCCTGCTGGATAATTTTTTCCTTTAATGTGCCTTGCTTGTTTCCCTTTCCAAACAGCGTCCTTCCTCCTCTGATATTTTAGTGGAAGGTGTCCCTGCCCTTGGCAGGGGGTTGGAATGAGATGATCTCTAAGGTGCCTTCCAAGCCAAACCATTCTGTGATTATTTTCTTTCCTCCCTGTTTTTCTCCCTGACATCCCCATCCTCATCCCAAATGTTTCCCTTCTCTCCCCAAGTCTCCTACATTGTGTCTGGGTTCTTCCAAGGGGAGATGCTCCACATTCAGACCAGCTGCCAGCGTGGCTGCAACACACCCCAAAAGATGTGTCCTTGTCTTTCTTGCCCTTGTGGGACACTGGTGGCCCTCACCAGTCCCATGTGCTGCTGCCCGTGGGTACACAATGGGGAATAAATGAGCAGCAGCGCCAGATGCTGTGCAGCCAGCTGCTGCTCCCTCTCCAGCGTGGTCCAGCCTTGGACCAGCTTTAATCCTCCCCACTGGAATACCCAAAGTGCTAATCCTGGGCTCTGCCAGAGCAAGTGGCAGAGGAAATGCTGAGGAGAGGTTTTGGGGAGAACTGAGGGTGCTTTGGGGTTATCTGGTGAACTGGGGGGATCCCAGCCTGTCCAAGGAGCTGAGGGAAGCTGGTTTTCCAGGAGTTTGGTGCAGCCAGTGCAGCAGAGAAGGATCAGTGGAGTTGCTCCACGTGTTTGAATGTGGCTGTTGCATTTCCTGGCTGGGAATGCAGCTGGAGTTGCACGGGGGAGACAGAAGTGATTCCTGCTGTGATCCAGACCACTCCTGAGTGTCACTACTCTTTTCATTACACCTTCCTCTGCTGTGTAAGAGCTCTGTGGAATCTCCCACATCCCCCTTCTCTTGCCCCCAGAGCACCCCGTTGGCTGTGGGTAGGTGGAGAGGGAAGATGTGGGCTGGCAGCTTGGGCTGGCAGCCATAGGGGAATTCCCCGGTGAGGAGAGCTGGACGGTGATCCTGCCAAGCCAGCTCTCCTCCCTCGCAGCTGGGCTGGAGCCTTCCCAAGCATCAGGCCCTGCAACCTCCCCAGGCTTCCCAGGTCTGTGCATGGGGCAGTGCTGGGAGACTCTTTCACAGGGCTTTTGGAGAAATAAGAGCAGGAGATGAGAACCAGAAGGAAGAAAATACCTCCAGCCGCTCTGACTGCTTGTCAGGACCTCCTCTCTCCTGTGGAGAAGGATGTGGGGCATCTCTTAGGGCTGGGAAAGAGTGCCCTGGTGCCAGCTGGCCAGCCTGCCTTCATCCTGTGATGCTCAGAGCCCTGGACCAGAGTGTCCTGAAATTCTCAGGGCATCCTTTATTGCTCAGAACATTTCTCAGGGGTGGCCTGTGGCGCTCAGAGTCCTGGACCAGTGTATCCTGCACTGCTCAGGGCATATTTAATGCTCAGAGCCCTTCTGGGGGTGTTCTGCAGTGCTCAGGGCTCATCCCTATTCAAGGAATGTTCTGCAATGCTCAGGGTGTGTCCTGACGTGCTCAGAGCCCCGTGCCAGGGTCTCTTGTAATGCTCAGGGCATCTTGCAGTGCTCAGGGGGTGTTCTGAGGTGCTCAGAGCTCTGTACCCAGAATGTTTTGCATTGCTTGGGACATCCTTTGCTGCTCAGAGCCCTTTTGGGGAGTGTCCTTTGATGCTCAGAGGGTGTCTTGCAATATTCAGAGCCCTGGATCAGGATGTCTTGCACTGTTGAGGGCATCCTTAACGCTCAGAGCCCTTCTTGGGGGTTCCTGTGATGCTCAGGGGATGCTCAGAGCTCTGTGCCAGGGTGTCCTGCACTGCTCGGGGCATCCTTTCCCCCAGCACAGTTTTCCGCAGAGAGTGCGCTTTTGGAACAGAGGTTCGAGGACCTCCCCTGGTTGAGAGCTGTGGGAGCAGGTGCCCAGAGCTGTGCCGGCGGCCAGGCTTGTGGCACAGCCGGGGCCAGATGTTTCCCAGATGTAACTCACTTCCTGTCTGGCTTCTCCGCATTTAGCTTTTTATGTATTTGTTTGTTTTGGACTACAAACAAAATAAAAAGGGTTTTTATAACCCTGTTCCCATGGGGCTGCGAGTTCAGCATATAATCTGGAGTCTATTCACTATTGTCTCGATCCCCCCCTTGCCCTCGGTGTCGTCCCCGAGCACGCACAGACTCACACAGACTCACACACTGCTTTTGTTAAAATCCTGTTTTTCCCACATGACGTCTTCTCTCGACGGACCATTTTTCCTTATGACCTCTTCCAGCTCCCAGGGCAGCGGTGGGAATATCCCTGGCCAGTTTGGGATGGAGGCCGGAGGAGGAAACACTGTGTTTCTCAGCCCCGACCTGTTCCTTGCTGTTGCTGTATTGTTAGGAGAGTTCTCCAGAATATCTGAGGATGGGAAGCTCATTGTGCTGATGATATCCAGCATCCTGCTGGATTGCCTTTGTGAGGAATTGTAACCACTTTGTCTTGCTGAGGATGTTTGGAGAGGGAGGGGGGGCGGGATGCAGAGTGAAACAGTCACATAAACCACCTGAAAAAGAAAAAAACTGAACACACTTGAAATAAATGTGTTTGTACTTGAATCAGGTGAAAAAAGGAGTCAGGAACGGTACTACAAAAGGGAATGCTGTCAGCTTAGGGGTAAGGAGGATGAAAAAAATTATCTAAAAGTATTGTTTTGGCATGCCAGGAAGTTCTGGTAATCACTGTAACTAAGAGCTGTTACAAACACAGCCATGGAGTTTTCCTCGCCTGGAAAAGGGGTAGATCAGAATCTGTCCTGCTCGGTGCGGTTGTTTGGTGGATGCTCCGCCTCCTGGATCTGGGGGCATCCACTGTAACACCAGCCTGGCTCAAACAAAATGAACCTGGCAGCTTCACTTTAAAATGTGTATGTTCAGCTCTTTCTGCTCTCCTCACACTTCATTTATAGTTTTTTTCTGCCTGTTGGGGTTAACACCCCTTTTCCTCTTTTGTTTCTCCTTCTCTCTTAATTGCCTGTTAAATAATTTAAATATTTGGGACTAAAGGGCTTAAATTATCCATTAATTTACATTAGTAATTTATATATCAGGCTGAATGGACACACTGTTAGTGTAATGGCTCCCTGTGGACAGGCAGGAAGGGGGCTGCAGTGCATTTTCCTGGAAGCATGGATGTTTCCTTACACCTCCCAGCCTGGGGGTCAAGTGTGTGAGAGGGACCCCTGCGGTGGGGTCTGGGGGTCCCATCTCCTTGGGACAGAGGTGTTTGGGTTTCAAAGCAGCTTTTTTTTTTTTTTTTTTTTTTTTTTTTTTCTGCAGTTTGAGCTGTGTTTGCAGGGGGTTGAATGTGTTGCATGTTGGTAGACAACATGGAATCATGGAATGGTTTGTATTGGATAGGACCTTCGAGGGATTTTCCAGCCCCATGCTGTGGGCAGGGACACCTTCCACTATCCCAGGTTGCTCCAAGCCCTGTCCAGCCTGGCCTCGGACACTTCCAGTGATCCAGGGGCAGACACAGCTTCTCTGGGCACCCTGTGCCAGGGCCTCACCACCCTCCCAGGGAACAATTCCTCCCCAATATCCCACCTAACCCTGCCCTCTGGCAGTGTCCTGGCACTTCATCCCCTTGTCTGAAGTCCCTCTCCAGCTCTCTTGGAGCCCCTTTAGGCACTGGAAGGGGTTCTAAGGTCTCCCTGGAGCCTTTCCTTCTGCAGGCTGAACAGCCACAGCTCTCCCAGCCTGGCTGAACACAAGACATCTCCCTTAGCAGGGACAGGGTTAATTTGGGATGTGCAGCACAGGGCTTCGGGGGCTTTCTGAGGCTAAGCCCCTCGTCAGAGCTATCCCTGGGTGCTTTGGGAATGCTGGGAAGCAGATCCAGGCATGGGACTTAGCCTTAAAGTCCAGTATCCCCTGGTCAGTGACAGCTGGCTCTTCCCTCCTGTCCCCCCGCCCCAGGACTGGGATGGGGCAACACCTTTTTTCTGCATTCAGAAAATGTTTGGGGAGGATTTGGGGGTTTTCAAGTGCTTGTACATGTTTGGTTTGAACCCAACCCAATCCCCACCAGCCATGGGCTAGCTGGCAGTCGTAGTGACAAGTCACGGTGCCGTGGTATTGCCAGCAGCCAGTCCAAGGAGGACTCCTTAGGGTCCATCCCTGCTGGGGCTCAGGAATCGGGCAGCATCCAGGCTCCCCGCTGCAGGGCAGGAAAGAGGCCATTCACTGATTGGGCTCCAGGGAGGAGTAAATTGGGGCCGAGCTCCATCCCCGTGGCACGCCGGGGATGCGGGAGCTGTGCCCTGCTCCGCCCGTGGCGCTGCAGCAGCCCCGCCTGTCCTCCCGGAGCAGAGGTCGCTTAATGACTCTGATTACCCGCAGCATGGCCGTAGTTAAAGCAATTAGTGCAAATCGCTTATGGAAATGCGGCCGATGGGGGACAGGGAGGAGAAAAGGACGAGGCTGGGGGGCACCGGGCTTTTTTCCTGCTTTTTCCATGATGTTCACTATGCGTGATCCTTTGCCCCTGTTCCCTGAGACCTTTCTGTATCACCTCTGGTCCCTCTCTCTTGCTGCACATCCCTCGGAGGTGCCTCTGAGCCCTGCAGGAGTCGTTTCACTGCTGTGCCTGGGATGTCCTGCATCCATCAGAGCCATGCTCCACTTTTGGAGATGCTCTGTGTGTTTGTCACTGAAACATCTCTGGATTCACCATCCCAAACTTCATTTTACTTGTCAATATTGTATATTTTTAAGGGCAATTTTTATCAATACCTTGGGAGAGGAAGGTGTGGGAGCAAGTGTTGGCTTGCTGATGTATTGGACACAGGTTTCAGCATCAGTAGGGGTGCTTCCAAGTGGAGTCCCACCTACATAGGGTGGCACAGACCCCCAAAATTGGGGCATTTCCAGCCCAGGCACCTCCAGCCCCAAGTGGTACCCATGCTGAGATGGGAAGGATGCTTGTGGGAGTTCGGGCCACCTGGGAGTTAACTTTGGTCCACAGGGGAGGAATGTGTGTGCCAGAGGACAAAGGGAGGAAAGAGAAGCCCGGTGGTGTGGGAGAAGAAAAGGTGGAAATCCCCAGCGGTGAGAAAGGAAGAAACCTGTGGCCACATGGGTCCCATGGTATTGAAATGCCAAAGAGGGGAGGAGGGTGCCAAACAACGCTAGGAAGCTCCTGAAGGCTCCCCACCTCCGTGGAAATGGGAGACTGAGGGGAAAAGGCTTTGTGTTTTGTAGGGGTTTCCTTCTCTGGGAGCACAGGGAGTTTTTGCTCCCGCTCTGGATGGCGAGGCAGCGATGCCAGGCGAGGGCAGGCACTACAAACAGGCGCCCCCCAGAAAAACCCCAGAACCTCATGGCTTTTATCAATCGCAGCTTTCTTTCCTGTGTAAAAGCAGGTGTGAGGTGCTGGGAGCCCAGCTGGCTGCGGGGTTTAGAGGGAAAGGAATAAAACTAATCAAGGTATTTGCTAAAATCCTTTTGCCACTGGCTGGACACCTCTCTATGTGCCACAATGGGGAAGCCATGATGGGCTTGAGGTACCTGCCCTCCATTCTGCCTGCTCTTGGCTTCAGGGATCAAATCCTGACACAGAAAAGGGGGTGGGGAAGCCTTGTCATCTCAGCTAGTCTCACTGATGGTTTGGGGGCTTATTCTTTAATAAGGATATTGCTGAAAGAGGGGGGAGAGAGAGAAAAATCTTAATATTTGACATTCAGCATCAGCAGGGATTTTTTTTTTTCCTTAAATCTTTTTCTATCCCTGTTTCTCCCCCTCCTCCCATTTTTCCTTCTGTTTGTCCCTGCAGTAAAATGAGAAGGGAAGAAAAGGGCAGAGAAAGGACAATAAAAAACAAGGCATTTCCAGCCTCCATTTGTGGTGGTTATTTTTTTGTTGTTGTTTTTGTTGGGGTTTTTTT
Source organism: Corvus cornix cornix (assembly GCF_000738735.6). Classification (NCBI taxonomy): domain Eukaryota; kingdom Metazoa; phylum Chordata; class Aves; order Passeriformes; family Corvidae; genus Corvus; species Corvus cornix. The sequence continues at coordinate 32,816,256 of NC_046336.1, read as the reverse complement.
TATCATAGCAACAAATCTGAAAGATTAAGGGCAACTTTAAAGACTGTTTAATAAAGGGACCTCAATCAGCCTCTCTGGTGATGTTCCTCCCCCAGTTGAATTAATGGGGAATTTGAGGCATGGAATGGACCTTTTCTCTTGTTGCTTTTTTAATGATTAAATAATAATAATGCCATGATTAAAATGATTTCAGCAGCAGCATTGCTCCCAGCGCCTTCCTCTGCTGAGCTGGCATGTCTTCGGGGGGTGGGAGGTGATCCTGGCAGGCGGCTCTGGCGGCGGGAGCCCCCAGCACAAGGAGTGGGGGCTCACGGCTGCCACGGGTACCGGAGTGGGTGATGCTCCCAGCCCATGCCGGCCACCGAGTGAGCTGCGGGAGAAGAGTGGGAAAAGCGTCGGGAAAAGTAGGGCAGCAGCTGGCGAGGGGCCTGCAGAGAGGTTGGCTGGAGGTGGCGGGGGGCATTCTTCCAGCCGGCTTTGGCTTCCCAGGGTTTGCGGGAGGAGAGAGTGGGTGACAGAAAGACAAAAAGGATGAGGAAAAAATTCCCAAAACCAAACACAACTCCCCCAGATTTCTGTTCCTTTTGCCCTGCTGTTCCCTTCTTTGCAGCCAGCTGCCTAAACTTTTTGCTTTACCCTGTTGGGCTTGTGCTAATGCCTCCTTGGGGTGGGATGTGCACAACCTTGGGGTGCTAATGGCTTCCTTAGGGTGGGATGTGCACAACCACCTCCTCTAGATTTTGGGACAGAAGTGCCACCACCCAGGACTACCAAACCTTGTCAGCCACTTTTAGAGGGCCCGGCTGGGTTGTCCCCACCTCGATGTTTGGCATTGGGGTGCTCAGAGGGCGAAACCTGCTCACCTCCAGCCCACGGTCCTGTGGGATGTGTGTGCCCAGGGAGGGATGCTCCGAGATGGGATGCCTGGTGGGCAGCAGAGCATCCCTCTTTTCCCAAGGAGTGCTGGGTGTTTCACAGCCCTGCTTGCTGCTGCTTTAAAATCGCTTCTCATGCCTGAAGCCAGGGTGGTCGCCTCCAGATTTTCACGTTCAGGGAAAAAGAGAAAACCCACCCATTGCAAAACAGCCACCTGAAAGTTGCACTCTCAAGGGGATCACTGGGGAATTTACATTTTGAAATATGTATGTAATTTGGGTGAAGGGGAAATTGCTCTCTGTCTGCAAAACCGTCAACTTTCTTTCTCCCAGAGTTAGCATTTTCCAGATTGCGGTGCTCAGTTAACAGGAGACCCTTTTTTTTCCTTCTCTGTGTTTTCCAAGGAGAGCTTGCAGCTTGCACTTGGTTTGTTGCAGTTTGAAGGATAATTAGTAATTCCTTGGACTTTTTGGTATTAACCAGGGCAACAAGTCCCTGCTTGTTCCTTGCTTTCTTTTCCCTTCTCTCTTTTCTTGTTGAAATGATTATTCTTTTCACAACAGGAACCCAGCACACGCCGTACATGTGAATAAACAGCGCGTTACCGCCTTCTTGGCTGCTGGCGCTTTTCTTTCATGGGCCAAAGCAAATAAATAAAAACTTCCTATAATTATTATATCCATTAAAAATAAAGAACAAACTCGACAAGAGGACCATGACAATGGAGTGAAAATAGCACAAAGGGAAATGTCTGTGCCCGTAACAAGAACCAGCACTAGATGAAATTTGGAGATAGTTTTCCAACAAAACTGCTTCCCTGAAGGGAATGTATAAAACAGCACAAAAGAAGCCAGCACAATAGAGTGTAACAGGGATTTGCGACATAATTCCTCCTCCTTTTTTTTCTTTCTTTTTTTTAATTTTGATTCACTCTCTTTTCCATGGGTATTTACGGGGATTCGCGCAGCTCACGGCTCCACTAAAACCAGAAATAAGGAACAATTTACTCCAATCTGCCTGTGTCGTGTTGTAAATCCATATAATGAAAAATTAAGAGATTTGTACCATAAGGGATCTCAGCTGTTTACACTTCTCAGGAGGCTTCGCCTTTGATTATCATAATCATAAAGAAAAACAAAAGAATAGTGGCTCCATAAATACTCTGGTGTAATGCATAATCAACAAGATAAACTTCTCTCTTTCCAGCTCCCAGGACAGGAGGTGTTGCCAGAGCCTGGGTGTTTCTCCTCTGGGGATTTCATCCTCAGGGGATGGTTGGCATTTGGGTTGGATCCTCTTAGCTGTGGCTGGCAGGGGCACAGAGGTCCTGTGATGGGTTGTGCAGGGATGCTGCAGTGGGATGCTTAGGATGCTGCAGATGGGATGCACAGGGATGCTGTGGTGGGATGTGTAGGGATGCTGTGGTTGGATGCCCTATGCAAGGGCACCCTGCCTTAGTTTACTTCTCAGGCTGCCTTGCAAAAACCTGACCTGAGGATTTAGCTAAAAGGTTGATTTATTTTTATATTTATTTATATAAGTGAGGTGGGTTTTGATCAATACGGTCGTTGCATACAGAAACATCCGTGGGGCTGCCCAGCTCCTGCTTCCCACCCTGTTCTCAGCACAGACTTTGCTTTCTTCATTCCTTTCCCTGTCCCCATCCAGTCCTGGTTTAATAAAGGTACGCAGTGAGGGAGGCCAGCCGCAGGCTCTTCCTTTAGCTGGGAGAGGAGGAATCTGCTTTTTTTTTTTTTCCAGGGGTGTAATTAGGGCTGGCTGAGTGCACCCCCTCATTACCCACGCTGGGGAGGAATGCTCTCTAATTATGAAGTTTGCCTGTCGCCGGGCAGAAGGGACAGGAGGGACTTCTAAGCTGCTGGGAAATGCCTGTCTGTCCCTCCCTCTCGGGCTGGGTGGGCTCTGGGAGGAGCTGGAGGCCATGGGATGGAGGGATTGTGCTGGCTCAGAGCTGGATGATGCCAGGTTTGGCAGGAAGGGACTGTGAAGCTGCTGGAAGAGGGCAGCCAGTGGAAGAAAAGGAGCCAGGTCGTCAGGCAGAGATGCTTGGGGGAAAGGTTAAGTGGGTCTTTCCAGGTTTAGTTATTAATAAAAGAGTGGTAAGAATGGAGAGGCCAAATATGGATTCCAGGTGCTTTTCTGGCTGGTGGGAGCAGGAGGGGATGGGCTTCAGTTTCTGGGGGGCCAGAGAGGTAGGAAAACATCTTCTGCACATCCCAGCACACCCCTGGGTGCTGGGTTTCAGTGATCCAGTCCCTGCTGAGCTACCAAGATTGGGGGCACAAGGGTGGTCACTCTACAAGCATGTCATCCCCGTCGCTTTTTGAGCTCAAAATCCAACCTTGCTCCAGACTGGAGTTGAGGTAGAATCATAGAATGGTTTGACTTGGAAGGGACCTCTAAAGATTGTGGACTTCCAACCCCCACCGTGGGCAGGAACACCTTCCATCAGACCAGGGTGCTCCAAGCCCCATCCAGCCTGGCCTGACACTTCCAGGGATGGGGCAGCCACAGCTTCTCCAGGCAACCTATTCCAGGGTCTCACCACTCTCACAAGGAAGAACTTCTTCTATAAATTTCCCCTTTCACTTTGAACCCAAATGAACCCAGGCCCTGGGTACCACTTGGTTATCCTTGCTATCCCTGAAGGTTCCACACTCAGTTTTGTGGCTTCTGCTGGCAGCTTGGGGCTCTCCCATGCTGGGAGGGAGAGGTTAATGAGCCACACTGAGTTAATGAGGCCGGGGGTTACATCAGCCAGCTGCAGCCCTGGGGACCTGTTACATTCTCTGCATCTCAGTTTCATCAGCACTTCCCAGCTTGTGTCTGAACGATACTAGGCTTTCGAAGGCACAGGATTTTGTGGGCTCTGTGCGAGAAGGCAGCAGGGAGAGAGTTGGATGTGAGTGGCTTCAAGTCTCCCAAACCCATCCTCACTTACACCCTGTATTTTGGGTTGTCCTCCTTTCTCCTTGCTGTGTCTCCAATGGGATGTAACCCCAGAGAAGGGGCAGTGGGCTGTGGCTTGGGATGGCACTGCTCCATCTCATGGAGACTTTGCCTCTGAAGATGCCACATGCTGCTGTTACCTCCTCGGAGACGGGGCTTTGTGTTGGGGGACCACACGGGTGTGTGGGCGGCTGAATTTGGCTTAGCAGGGGTGAGAAGGGGATGCTTGGGGAAGAGAGGATGATGTTTGGGGGAGGAAGGATGCTTAGGCTGCCTTTAGGATGGAAGGTTTGGGTATGTGTTACCACTGGACACAGAATTGTCCCAATGGCAGTTTATGATGGGAAGCCCATGGGCATAGGAAAGGCCTGGACTGGTGATGCTGGTTCCCCCTGAGCTCAGGGATGGACTGGAATGTGGTGGGATGCGTTTGTGCCCCTCCAGGGCTGGCAGCAGGGATGCCCTCAGTCAGCCAGGGATTCTGGAATGGCAGTGAGCCATGCCATGGCTCCAGCATCAAAATTTGCTGGAGTTTAAATGGCAACAGCACTAATCTCTAAATGAGCCTGTTAATACCTTCTCCCTGGAGGCAATAGGAGGAGGGATTTGGGATGGGGACAGCCCCACTCCAGCTTTTCAGACACCTGGAGCCAAGCTGGTGGCTGGAGCATCCCCTCCATCTCTGTCTCTAGAGCCAGAGCCATTCTCATCCCTTCTGGGGGATTGGAAGGGGGATTGGGAAGGCAGATGACTCCTCCTGTGGTGCTGGAGATAAGCTGTTACATATTTTTTCATTTCTACAGGAGGATTTTAACCCACCTGGCAGGTTTAACTATTCCCTGTCAGGCCTTCCCAGGAGCTAGCGCCTGCCATGAGGCAGGTGGGAATGTGGGGAGGCGGAGACAGAAGGGGTTAAGCGTCCGCCGCCACTCAGATATAGCTGGAGAAACCCAGGCATCCCAGCCTAATCCTTACATCCTTACATCGCATCCCTGCCTGCCTGGTACTGGGAGGAGGGATGGTGGTGGCCATGGGTGATGGGAAGCCACTAATGCTCCTGTAATCTTCCAAATATTTGGAGGGATGACAATTGCAGGAGAGAGGATTTTAACGCTTTCCTGGGGAGGTTTGCTCGGCCATTGCTGCATGGGGAGTTGCTTCGCAGGTTCGCCATCCCTGGTGCCGCGTGTTTGGGGTGATAGAGGAGGGGGTTAAGGCTGGATCCCAGCTCTGATGCTGCTGCCTTTTGGGGCTTGAGGTGGGTGTGGGGTCGTGGATCTTGACAAGTTGCAAACACTGGCAGCAAACATCTGCAAATCACCCCCCAGGGAGCAGATGCTGTGGATAATCCAGCTCAGCCCCAGCCGATTAAAATGAGGGATGGGGAGAGGAAAAGAAGTGCCTGTTTCCCTCCTCCCTTTTCCTCTCGTTGCTCCTTCTACACTCATCCTCGAGGCTTCAGGATTTGGTCCCGTGGGTTGAGCTGGGAGCTGCTCCCTCTTTGCCTCTCCCTCCCCACAAAGAGCTCCAGACACCCTGTAACACCATGCCCCAAGTAGTGTGAGATTGTGGGATGGCGACAGCCTGGGACTTCCAAAAAAATCCCCAGAAGAGAGCTGGGAAGCAGGCACCCACCTCCAGCGGGAAGGAGGGAAGCCAGCAGATGGGAACCCCCTGCAGACGTCTGCCAGGGAGATGATTACAGGCAGCAGAGTGCGCTCTCAAATATTTATTAGTTTGTCACTGCTGGTAGTTTTATTGCTGGTGTGATTGTGGGACTGGAAATCCTGGCTGTGCAGGGCTCCTTTCCTGCTTTCCCATGCAAAAGCATCTCCGTGCCTGCTGCTCCTGTGGTCACTGTGCCACAGTGTCACCTCGGCTGGGAAGTGGTCTCTGGAGGTGATGGGATTGCACCATTGGGGAGGTGCCTTTTCCTGGGGCGTATTTTGCAGCTGTTACTGGGTAGTCAGGGCAGACAGGAGCAGCAGTTGTTCCTGCACAAGCAGCCATGTTTCCCCCCCACCGACTGTGTGTGGATTTTTTGGGGGCCCCCAATGAGTGTCGGCGGAGTGAGAGGTTTCCCATGCAGCGGGTGGCCGGGCGTTGGGAATGGGGATGAAAGGCTGGCTTGATGGGTTATGATAAATGTGCCCAGCATGGTTCTCCTCCCTTCTCATCCAAAGTCCCCGTTGTTCCTATGCCTTAATTCTTCCCCAGTGCGTTTAAACACCAGCGACCGTTTCATGCTGGAGGAAAACGCCCTGCCCAGCTGCAAATGCTTTTTCGCAGATAATTTCTGAATGGAAAAATCACCCTCCCCCTTGATTTTCTTCCATCCATGAGTCACAGATCCATGATCTGTGGGGTTGGGGCTCCGTGGCATGGCCCCAGTTGTGAGTCTGCCATGAAAAACCCATCATCCTTTTCCCCTGTCTCCTGTTAGAGCTGCTTTTTTGGCCCCAGATCTCTCCTGGCCAGAATCAAAAGATCTCTCAGCTGTTGTGAGTTTGCAGGATTTTAACTTTTCCAGCATGCTCCTTGCTTTAAAAGTTCAGGTGTTTTGGGTTCAAGCCTTAAACCCAGCAGCTTTTTTTATAGCCACCAAAAGCAGATGTTGGATCTAGCTGGTGACACTATCCTATTCCCCCACCCTCATCACTGTGCCCACTTGAAGAAGAACCTTGAAGACCCAGCATTTGGGCAGATGCCCTCTTGGAGCGGGGTCTGGATGGGATTTTTGGTACCACCAGGAGTGTCTCAGCCCCAAACCCTGTGCTGGGGGCTTGCACCACAGCCTGGAGCATCACCCTTCCTGCTGCAGATGATCCCGGTGAGTCACAAATCTGGCATTTTCATCCCCATCCGGCCATGACTCATCCCCTCACGGCTCCCAGATCCTCTTGGATGACCTAAAGTCTTGTTTAGCATCACCAAAGTGGTGATGAGGTTGGAGAAAACATATCCTTGGTGTTGGCTGTTGGAGAAGGATCTCTCCTCCTAGCCTGTGGTTTTGGATCAGGGTCATGTGCACTTCGGGGTGTTACCTCCGTAGGGAAGGTCCTTCCAAAAACTGGTTCTTTAGGCTACCTGTGCCCATTCCCAGCTGCCAGTCTCAGGTCTGCCTTTGCCACAGGGATGCAAGGAGCATCATATCAGGGAGGTTTTCACACAAGCCCATGAGCTAAGTTTTGTTGGCTGCCTCTGTTGCCAGTTCAATTATCTCCTGCCAGCCCCCTTTGCCAGGGAATTTAGATCTGTGACATCGAAGCGGTTTTTGAAATTTAAAAAAAACCAATGTACAACCAACAACACAACAACTCAGTGGATGAAAAGTTGAGTAGTAAATTTAAAAAAAAGATGGGGGGGAAAAAGAGATATTTGTTGCTGTGACAGGTAAAAGGCTGCTCAGCAGGACAGGAGAGCAGGACCAGTGGCCTGAGGTGGTCACAGGGAGCAGCATGGGATTGTTCAGGGTGAGGGTCACGTACCTTGGCATTCCCTGTCCCCCTGCCTGCCATGGGGCCTGGGAAAATTACAGATCTGCAAATGAGATGGGGGAAGAAATAACCAGCAGCAGAGAGGTGGGGAAAAGCCAGCCAGAGAGAGGGAGAGAAATTAGCCCGGAGTTTAATTCATTGTTTCCAAAAGAGCAGTTAATGGATTATGACAAATGTCCTACCGCTCTCCCTTAGTGCTGTGTTAAATGGAAATGGAAAGTCAATTTTCCTAAATGGATTTTAAACGACTGACCTCGTGCATTTTTTTTTTTCCCCTCACTGATTTTTGCTCAGGAGGCAGCTTGGTCATCTTGTTTTCTTGATGCATCTGATTATATTTTTTTCTCCTCCTCCTCTTCCTCCTCCTCACAGCTTGGGATTCTGATTCTCTCCTTGCAGCACTGCTTCTTGCCAAGGGTAATGAAGGGAGTGGGCTTCTTTCTTTTCCCTGCCAGTTCTGGAGATGTTATCGCAGGGCTGGGGATATTTACTGTTTTCCTGCACGCTGCAGTGCCTGGAGTTGAGAATCACAGCTCTGGCTGGGGGAAGAGAGGAGAAAAAGCTCGTAACTCCTTTGAGTGTAAAGAAAAGCCTTGTGATGTGACCTGGCTGCTAGTGAGATTCCCAGGAACAACAGGTTAAGCAGCAGCATCCCTGTGCACCTGTCTGGGGGTTTTTATTACTCCTGTGATATTTGGGGTTGATCTTAATGGGCTGGAAAAAGGTCTCCTACAGATGATGCTCAGCATCAGTCAGAGCATCTTCCCAAGCTGCTTCTGGGAATGAGCCGCCCTGAGCCTCCCACTCCTAAGGGATAATGTTCCTGTGTGAGCACTGAGCTGCTCACCCCTTTCCAAGATTTTTCTTGGCCTGTCCTGAGCAAACATCACCTCCAGTTGTTTTTGCATTTAGATGGCTTTTGAAAGCAAACAAGCAGGAAGATGGAGCTCCCCAGGGCACAGACCCCTGGTTTCTGGGACAGTGTGAATCCTGATGGCACCTTTGGGTGATGTTCTCTGGAGGTGGCTGGGCTGAAAGCGATCGCTCACCTGTTGGGTGATGCTGAAATCCAAGTGTTGGCAGGGGGTGAGATCCCAAATGCAGCTCCAGTGAAGATGTGGATGTCTGAGATTACTGCTGGGGATATGGTCAGCATTCCCAGCACAAGCCCTGCCAGCATTTTGCTTGGAGCATGCCCCTGCATTCCTCAGGGCTGTGAGGAGGAGGCTTGGGGTGGGGGACATCAGCCCCTTTGGAGCCTCTCTGTGTCCCTGTCACCATCCCTGGACCTGGGTTTGTTTTGCTCTGCCCCTTGTGGTGTCCTCTAGTGAGATCACCCTGGCTTTGGGCTCAGGGTATGCATGGGGGTACGCAGGTGAAAACAGGATTGATCCCACAGCTCTGTACCTTACAGGGGTTTGCTTTGCTGGCTTTTGAGGAGCCTCCAGCCCTCTTTTTGATTTTCCACACATCCTCAGCAAGGGCTGTTGTTGCCACCACTGTGTGCAGGGCAGTCCTGGGTGGGTGGGGGATGGGGATGTAGGGCACCTCCCAACCCTCTCGGTCTCCTGGCAGGGCTGGAGTACAGCGATGTGCTGCCTGACTCCTTCCCGTCGGCGCCGGCGGAGACGCTCCCGCACTTCCTGCTGGAGCCGCAGGATGCCTACATCGTGAAGAACAAGCCCGTGGAGCTCGTGTGCCGCGCCAACCCCGCCACACAGATCTACTTCAAGTGCAACGGGGAGTGGGTCAACCAGAATGACCATGTCACCAAGGAGAGCCTGGACGAGGTCACCGGTGAGCAAAGCCACCCCAGCATCTCTCTGCCTCCCCGTCCCTCGCTTCTTTCCAGGTCCTTTTCCCTCTTGCCTTATCTGCACTGTTGATGGTTCACCTCCAGGCAGACTTTCCAGACCACTGGTGAAAGCACCATGATGGTGCTGTGGTCAGCACACCCCCCAGAAGCTTGGGGAAGTCACTCTGCCTGATTTTGCGCTTACCCTTGTGCAGGACTTGGGGTTCTTAAAAGGGATTTTAAAGGCAGCATGTTTAAATCCGATAAAAAAAGGGACTGCTTTCCTACAAAATGCCTAATCAACGTGTAGGAGTCATTGCCAGGACGGGTGGCAAAGGCTGGCAGCTTATGCAGGTTCGCAGAGGGATTAAGTGTTTAATCGGTAATGAGAGCAATTGCAGGTAGGATTTGAAATGCCTGTTGATGGCAAATTAGCTCTTTCTTCCCTATCTCAGAGGATAAGTCAGCCTCTGGCTGCCTGGAACGGGGTGAGAAGGTGGCTTAGGCGTTTTAGGGGGGGGTCTTACTCCATGGGATTGGGCTCTGTAGAGCTGCTAGGTCCCTGTCTTGGAACATCCTGGCATAAGAATAAGATCAAGACGTGGGGTTGGATATATCATGTAATCAGTAGATTTCCTAAAATTGGTGTGCTTTAGCTTGGCACCCATCTTTTCTGCACCAGTTTTGGTACCTGTGGCTGATCAGCAGTGGAGGAAAACAGTCACGTTGCCCCTGTAAGATCTTCCCTCTGCAAATCACTGCGCACATGGCATCTGGAGGGCTTTAAACCAAGGCAGCTTTTTGAACTGCAGTGGTGTTGGCCTTGGAAGGCAGGCTGGGCTTAGAGGAGAGGAGCCTGGAGGAGCCACAAGTGTTTTGACAGAATCTTCTCTTGTCCCTATGATTTTTCCCACAGCCTTACCCTTCCCTGGTATCTCTTGCTCTCCACCGTGTACTAGCCGTGAGCTGGTCTGTGCTCGGGTGCATCCCTGAACCTGCTCTGTAAAGCCTTTCTTTCCTCTGTAGCTTTTTGAGTCTTTCCTCCTAAAGCTGCTTTAGCCATTCCTGGGGTGTTTTTCCTCTAGAGGAAGGCTGGTCAGGCAGGCTGGCCCTTTGCTTCTCTGGAGGCTTACAGGAGCAGGGGACACTCTGTTTCTCTCTTGCAGGGTGCATCTCCACCTCCCAGCTCTTGCAGAGGCCAGATTTGAAACCCTCACCACTGTAGGGCAGTGTCAGTGCTGGTCAGTGATGGAGCAGCCTTGCCAAGGGGTTTTAAATTTATTTATAGCATCTGGCCACACTGGGTTGAGCCAGAGGTCTGTGTGCCCCGCACACAGCAGTGGAGGATGCTTAGGGGAAGATCATGGAACCAGGACAAGGAGGGAGCAATGGAGCTGCCCTGTCACCCTCCCAGCTTTCCACCATCCACGATCAGGGACTCCCAGCTCTTGTGGCAACATCTGAGCAGTGTGGTCCAGCCCTAGGTGGAAATTCCCCCCTTGTTAATTTGCCTAAATGCTGTTAGGATTCATTTCTCTGGAGCATCCTGTAGGAGGGGGTTTCATGCCTTAGTGATGTGCAGTGTGGAAAGAACCACTATATTTCATAGACCCATGGAATGGGTTGGGTTGGAAGGGACCTTAAAGATGGTATAGTACAACCCCGTGCCATGGGCAGGGACACCTTCCACTAGCCGAGGTTGCTCCAAGCCCCGTCCAGCCTGGCCTGGAACACTCCCAGGGATGGGGCATCCATCTGCACAACGTGTTGCTGTGGGAACTCATTCACTTTGGTCCAGCGTCTCCCTCTCAGATTCCAGTCTTCTGATGCAGAACCTGTGCTGACAATTTGGGAAGGAAAGAGCACCTTCCATCCATGCTTCAAAGATGGCATTGCTGCTATCAGGGAATGAACCAACAGTGCCTGCAGGTGATGCCATGCATGTAAAAGCTGCTGGTGTGGGCATCTCTGCCTGGCAGCCTCCCTAAGGAAGAGGGAGCTGGAACCAAAGTGGTTTAACGTGCTAAAAAATCTGCATTTGCAGCACCCAGCGTTGGTTGGGAAAGCTGCCAGAAAGGGCAAGGGGGAGAGCTGGGCACAAAGGCACAGGTTAACACGGTTAGTTTTTAAGTGTCCTTGGTTAAATGCTTTGGAAAAAGGGACCTTTAAGAAGAAGGAAAAAAAAAAAAGAAAGGACTTTTAAGATGACGTGTCTTGAATGAGCCTGGCTCAGTAATGCTCTGATTGTGCTTGATCCAAAACATTTCATGCAGAAGAAAGCAAAAATAGGCCAAGTCAGAGAGGATAATTCAGCTGAGTGAGGGGGGCCAGGCAGGATGAGTGGCTCTGTTTGGGTGCCTGGAAGCCCTTAGGAAGTCACTTCTGTGTGCCATGAGTTTGGTCTACAGTTTTGGGTAGTCATTGCTTTCAGGGGGGACAGAGGCAGGGCATTTACAGGATGCTCCCCACCTTTCCAGGATGCTTCTCCCACCGGAGCTTCCCAGATAGACAAAATGAGTTGGAGCCCCATCTCCATCCTGAGTCCTTCTAAAAACCCTAAGTTTCCCAAAAGTGCTTAGCCCAAATACCTTTGCTTTTGGAGTTTTTTGTTATGATTTTTTTTTCCCTTGAATTGTGACAAAATAAATTGTATTTCCTTGTCAGCTCTTCCGCAGGAAGGTATCAGGGAGACAGTAATTGCTCCTCACAGCACGGGGAGTGAGCTGTAACAAAATTACAGCTGGGGAGCATGCAGCTCTCGATCACTGTGAAATTGAGGCCTTTTTAAAATAGAAACAGAAAAAAAAAAGCCAAACGGGCAGATATTGCTTAAAATAAGGAAAAGTAAGCCCCGAGTCCCTCCTGCCCTTGGTGATGGTCATTGATGCTTCAGCATCCTGCAGTCCAGGAGACTGTGACCTGGTCATGGTGGTGTTGCCTTTGTCATTGCACCCCTGCCATGGCCAGGCTGATTTCTTTAAGGTTTTATTTGTCTTGTTACATTTGTATTCAAGTGGCACAGACAGGGGTAGTTTCTCCCCACAACAAAACCTGGGGGAGGCATCCTTCAAACCCTGGTGGGTGAGAAGGGGTCTGGACAGGGATGTTGGAGATGTGGGAGCGAGCTGGTGGAGGAGGATGATGGCTTTAGAAACACTGAAGAGATTCTGGTCCTGCTCAGCTGGACTGGGGGGGAAAAAGAGATACTTCCATGTGATCCATTGCCCTGACTTCATCCCCAAACCATCCTCCTCCCTCATTTGTGAGGTGCCAACCCCAGATGAGAAGCCTCCAACCCTCTCTCCTCCAGCTTTGCATGTCCCCCACCCCTCTTGGATGCTGCCTCAGTTTCCCTGCTCCTGGATGCTCCTGCCCATCTGATGCCGTGCCTCTGTCCCCTTGCAGGGCTGCTGGTGCGGGAGGTGCAGATCGAGGTGTCCCGGCAGCAGGTGGAGGAGCTGTTTGGCCTGGAGGATTACTGGTGCCAGTGCGTGGCCTGGAGCTCGGCAGGCACCACCAAGAGCCGCAGGGCCTACGTCCGCATTGCCTGTAAGTGCCCCGTGCTGCTCCCATCTCCAGGGCTCACTCCTCCTCTGCTTTCTGATCAATTTGGGATGACCCATCTTTGCTGGATGACCCTGGTTTTCTCTCCTCACCCCAGCTCTAGCTTTGCTTCTGAGTGTCACTGTCCCCACCTGCCGGGGCAGTGGCACTACCAGGGTTAATGCCACATTGCCCAGCAGCATGCTCAGCACTTCCCAGGGTTTTATTATCCTTAATAACCCAGCGGATGGCACCTTGCACGCTCTGCCTGAATCAGCGACTCTGTGTCCTCTGAGTCCCTGCTGTCACGTGTCGCTGCCCTGAGCTGCTGTTTGGGGGTGTCAGCCTGATTAAGGGCGAGTTAGTCAGGCTGGTCCCGCCTGAATTTGCTCAGCTAGCAAACAAGATGGTGGAGCTATAGGAGGACAGCCAGGCTTCCCCGGCCCCAAACAGATTTTGCTATTAGAGGGCTAATAATCCAACGTGTTATCCAAAACAGAGAGGGCTGATGGATTGGCTACACTGCTGAAGGGTTTTGTCTGACCAGGGAAAATCACAGGATCAGAGAATCATAGAATCCCAGAATGCTTTGGGTTGGAAGGGATCTTAACATTCCAACCCCATGCCATAGGGAGTGACGCCTTCCTCTACACCAGCTTGCTCCAAACCCTGTCGAGCCCGGCCTTGAACACTTCCTTGGTGTTTTTTAGAGCAGAGGGTTCGGGAGCCACGTGGAGAGGGCTGGGAGTTGTAGCAGAGGATTGCAGCACCATCTAGTGACGCTCCTGCTCCTTCCAAGGCTCTGGAGCAGGACACTGCCGTGTCCCCCACATCCTGAGGGCTCTGCTGGGAGGGATGAAGAAACAGTGGATAAACTGAGTTTTAGCCCCAAAAGGAAAAGACAGGATGAGGTGTAAGCTTGCAAGCACATGAAGGAGGAAATATATCATCCTTGAGCACCATGTGCTGCCCCAAATCCATGGAAATCATGGTTCTTCAGCTCCTTCTTCCCAGGACACGTTTTGCCCTGGCTGTCTATGCCAGAGGGACTTCGTGACTCGTGGGTGCTTGGTGCTGAGGCACCCACCAAAGTTTTGGAGGCTGCCCTGTTCCTGCTGCGGCTGGTAACCCCTGGCTTTTCCTTCCCCTCCCAGACCTACGGAAGAACTTTGATCAGGAGCCACTGGGCAAGGAGGTCCCACTGGAGCACGAGGTGCTGTTGCAGTGCCGCCCGCCCGAGGGGGTCCCACAGGCCGAGGTGAGCAGCTCCTGAAGGAATGCACGGTGGGGTGTCCCATCCCATCTCCTGTCAGCTGTCATTCAGCAGAATGGTTTATTTTGGGCAGCACCTGCTCAGCCCACTTCTCCCACACTTCCCTGAGGTGCCATTAACCCCTCAGAGGGAAGATCTAACAAGGAGGTACCCAGTGAGTTGTCTGGATTGGAGCGGTCACCAGTGGGAGCCGAGGGCTGGGAAAATCAGTATGGATGGGTTTCCCTACCAAGGTGGTGGAGCTTTCCTTGCCCACAGCTCTGTCAGCCCCTGGGAGCTGTGTGTTGGAGGTAGCCACGGTGTCTCATCCTTGGCCAAAACACCAGTAACGTGCCTCAGTCAGGCCTGGTTTGGCTCCCTTTTTGAGGAGAAATAAATCCAGTCAGAGGCAAGGTTGTCCAGTCAGTGGTTGAGGTGCTCAAGACATCATTGGTCTTGGTGATGGCGTAATCCCCATCATTCCCCATCCCTTCCTTTCCTGCCAGGTGGAGTGGCTGAGGAACGAGGATGTCATTGATCCCACCCAGGACACCAACTTCCTGATCACCATCGATCACAACCTCATCATCAAGCAGGCCCGACTGTTGGACACTGCTAATTACACCTGCATGGCCAAGAACATTGTGGCCAAACGCCGGAGCACCACGGCCGCTGTCATTGTCTATGGTACCAGCCTGTGCTCTGGGAAGGGACCTTTGGTGCTGGCTGTGTCTCCAAGCCAAGGGGGAATATGGGCACTTCCTGGGAGTGGTAGGAGTGAATTAAATTAGTGTATTAAATTAGGTGATAACCAATATCTGCAGAACAGGAGCGTCTAATGGCTTCCACAGGCAGTAAGGAGAGGTTCGAGGTGTAGGGGTCGAGGTATTTCTGAGCATTCTCGGTTCGGTAGGAGGGTGGATGGAGGCTGGATCTAGATGGATTTCTCTGGCTCTCAAAGCAGCTGGAAAGCTTTTTTGGCTTAACTTTGCTATGAAATCAAAGATCTCCTCAGAGCTAGACACGAAAATATTTGCCAAGTGGAGAAAGGACCAAAGCATTCTCGAGCATCTTGGGCATAGGGTGGGTGACACAAGAGAGTCTTGTGATTTGCTTTTCATGAGGCTGAGCTGTAACAGGGGGTCACAGAAGATGTAAAAACTCGAGGTTTAGCTCCAGCCCAAGGCTTAGCTGATGGATTGGGCTCCAGTGTTAACTCTGCCCATCTCCTCTGCAGTGAATGGTGGCTGGTCCACCTGGTCTGAGTGGTCTCCGTGCAACAACCGCTGTGGCCGGGGCTGGCAGAAGCGCACCCGGACCTGCACCAACCCTGCTCCACTGAATGGCGGCTCCTTCTGTGACGGGCAGCCCTTCCAGAAAATCACCTGCACCACCCTTTGTCCAGGTACAGAGGGTTCAGAAACCACATGCTACCTGTACCCCAGGCTGTGGTTGGGATTGTTGGGATTGTTCAGTCTGGACAAGAGAAGGCTCTGAGGTGACCTAATTGCAATCTTCCGGTACCTCAAGGGAGCCTATAAGAAACAGGGAGAGTTTATTTTCAAGGGCCTGGAGTAACAGCGCAACAGGGAATGGCTTCGTACGGACAGAGGGCAGGATTAGATGGGATATTGGGAAGAAATTCTTCCCTGTGAGGGAGGTGAGGCCCTGGCACAGGTTGCCCAGAGAAACTGTGGCTGCCCCATCCCTGGAAATGTCCAAGGCCAGGTGGAACAGGGCTTGGAGCACCCTGGTCTGGTGGCAGGTGTCCCTGCCCATGGCAGGGGGTTGAAACAAGATGGTCTTTAAGATATGCTGGGATAACACTCCCCAAAGTGGGAAGGTTTTACTGATGCCCCCGTGTCCGGTGCCCGCAGTGGACGGCGCGTGGACAGAGTGGAGCAAGTGGTCAGCGTGCAGCACCGAGTGCACTCACTGGCGCAGCCGTGAGTGCACGGCTCCGGCCCCCCGCAATGGTGGCAAGGACTGCAGCGGGGTGCTGCTGGACTCCAAAAACTGCACCGATGGGCTCTGCCTGCACAGTGAGTACCTGGGAGGGTGGCCACAAGCATGGGGACATGACACAGGAGATGCCACTGGCCATGGTGTTCCAGCGTTTGGCCATGCTTTTTTGGCTGTGCCTCCAAGATGATGGAGTAGCCACTACCACCTGTGTTTTAAGTTGTCTTTAAAAAGGTGTTCTCATCCCTTCCAAAGTTAGTTCTTACCTGGAGGAAAGAGATACTGGGGATTTTTGGTGGAATCTAAATGTGCTGCTGGCATTGAGGCCCCTGCCCTCCCTGCAGGTTTGGGGCCTCTGCTGAAATAAAGCCGGTTGTGGGTAGAGGGGACAACTAGGAGGGGTTTCTCAGTCACACCGTGAAAACGCCTTCCCTGGGTCATCGCTGGGAGTTCTGGAGGTGGTTTTTTGAGGGAATAAACCCATAGTGATGGTGATGGGGCTGCTTCCTGTGAGTGGGCATGCTGAAGGCAGCCAATGCTGCCACCTGCTGCTGTGTGACACCACTGTCCCCTTTACTGGCTGGGCACGGGAATGTCCTTGTCACGTGCTTCTACCTGGCTTTTGGAAAGCCCCAGGGAATGATGCTGGTCTCCCACACCCCTGGGCTGGCTTACCTCCCACTTTCTGTTTCATCTCATCCCCATCATCACCTTCACCTTTTTCTTTTCTAACTTTGTTTTTCCTAACAGATAAAAGAATTCTAAACGAGCCCAAAAGCCACCGTAAGTGCTCATTTCACGGCCATTTTTTTGTTTGTTTCTTTGGTTTTGTTCTGTTGAATTCATGTTAGGGGTTCCCTGGCATCTGGGCAAGGACAGGGTGGGAAGATGGAGCAACTAAAGCCCACCCTAAAACTCCTGTGTGCTCCTCAGAGTTGTCTCTGTTAGGATGTGAGGGTTACTCACAGCTTCATGAACCTGAGCTGCACAAACCTAGTGTTTCTGGGACCCTTGGTGCTCAGGTGAAGTTTGCACAAGTGGTGGCCAGATGTCCTCCAAAGGTTTGAGGGCTTTGCCTCCATCTCATTCTCTGGCATTGTGCTTGACTTCCTGCTCTTAGAAAACACTCTCCATCTTCCTGCCAACCTTTCCAGCAGGCCCAGGGGACATCTTTCCGTCCATGCCTGAGTCAGTGGGGGGATTTGGGAGCGCTGGTGGGTCTTGATGTGCATTTCTGCTGCTCCTTTTTTCACCTGTCTTTAATCCCTCCCAGTGCTGGAGGCCACTGGCGACGTGGCCCTCTACGCCGGGTTGGTGGTGGCCATTTTCGTCTTCATCGTGATCCTCATGGCTGTGGGGGTGGTGGTGTACCGGAGGAGATGCCGGGATTTCGACACGGACATCACGGACTCCTCAGCTGCTCTGACCGGAGGGTTCCACCCTGTCAACTTCAAGACGTCCCAGCACGGTAAGAGCCATAGTCCATGGAGGTCCTCACCAGCCTTAGCTCAGGCAGAAAGTCACAGTAGAGGGTGGATCCTCACTGGGCTTCCAGTCCTGTTTTCCCAAGGGAATATACTGATTTTTGAAGGCTGAAGGCTCCATGGAAGTGGTCAGATGTTGATGGCGGGAATCAGGGCAGCCTGGTCTAGTGGAAGGTGCCCCATGGTGCAGGGGGTTGGAACAAGATGGTTTTGAAGGTCCCATTCAGCCCAAGCCATTCTGGGATGTCTTCCACTCAAGCAGTACTTTTCCATGCCCTTGTTTCCACTGCTCCCTTCATCCCACCTGTGTTTCCTGGTCCCACAGACAACCCTCAGCTGCTGCACCCGTCGATGCAGCCGGACCTGACGGCCAGCGCAGGCGTGTACCGCGGCCCCATGTACGCCCTGCAGGACTCCTCTGACAAGATCCCCATGACCAACTCCCCCCTGCTGGACCCCTTGCCCAGCCTCAAGATCAAGGTGTACAACTCCTCCACCGCTTCCTCCTCGCCGGGGCTGCATGACAGCACGGACCTGCTGGGGGGGTCCCCACCACTGGCACCTACCCAGGGGACACCGCCAGGGACGGCCACTTTGCCAACGTGCGGAGCAAAGGCCTGGGCTCCCAGCACCTCCTCAGTCTGCCCCGGGAGCATGGCTACAGCGCCAGCGGCACGTTTGGCTACCTGGGGGGAAGGCTCACCGTGCCAGGCACAGGTAAGCCCCAGGCTAGGATTGTCTGGCTGCTGAACCATCAAGGTCTTGCTTTTGTCCCTTCGTGAGCAGCCCTTTGTTATCCCAAAGCCGGCTCAGGGAAGGAAGGCAGAAAGCCATTCCCAAGCCAGGCATCTCAGGCTGGAGGTCACAGCCTCCTTGTGCTTGCCTTGGGCTTTCCCTGCCATTGATCCAGGGCCAGCACCTTGCAAAAAGATACAAAGATTAAGATCTTCTTCCTAATGAAGAAAGAGCCTGGCTCATCCTTGCAAGCGGTGAAGCCATGGGACATCCCAGAGAAGCTGTGGCTGCCCCTGGATCCCTGGAAGTGTTCAAGGCCAGGTTGGACAGGGCTTGGAGCAACCTGGAATAGTGGAAGGTGTCCCTGCCCAAGGCAGGGGGGCTGGAATTGGGTGATCTTTAAGGTCCCTTCTAACCCAAAGCATTCCATGTTTCTATGATCTGGAGGTGTTCCTCTCTGTGCTGTCCTGGCTCCCTGCTCTCCTTGTGCTCGCTGGCTGGGGTGGACAGTGGTTTCTCCCTCATTCCTCTCTCTGTCTGTGACTGACACCTGTGTGTGCCGTTCCAGGAGTGAGCCTGCTGGTGCCCCACGGGGCCATCCCCCAGGGGAAGTTCTATGAGATGTACCTGGTACTCAACAAGGCCGAGAGCGCCCTGTAAGTCACCCCGCTGGCCACCCACTCCTTGTTGGCTGCCATGGAGTACCCTGTCCAACCTTTGTCCCCTGTCCCTCCCCAGGCTGCCCTCTGAGGGCACACAGACAATTCTGAGCCCGGCGGTGACCTGTGGGCCCACGGGCCTGCTCCTGTGCCGTCCTGTCGTCCTGACCATTCCCCACTGTGCTGACATCAGCTCCTCAGATTGGATCTACCAGCTGAAAACACAGTCCCACCAGGGAAACTGGGAGGTAAGGTGGGAACCCAGGCCTGCAGCCAGCAGAGACCCTGAGGGGTACAACCCCTGGAACGACGGGCTGACCTCCAATCTTGGTGTCCCTGTAGGAAGTTGTGACCCTGGATGAGGAGACCCTCAACACTCCCTGCTACTGCCAGCTGGAAGCCAAGTCCTGCCACATTTTGCTGGACCAGCTTGGCACCTATGTCTTTGTGGGAGAGTCCTATTCCAGGTCAGCCATCAAGAGGCTCCAGCTCGCCATCTTTGCCCCCACCATCTGCACCTCCCTGGAGTACAGCCTCAAGGTCTACTGCTTGGAGGACACACCAGATGCTCTGAAGGTAAATATCGCCATTCCAAAGCTGCTTGTGCTGGCAGCAGGATGCTGCCTCATGCCTCTCAGGATGGCCTGGCCCTGGGAAGCAGACAACCTGATGCAACTGCCTGCAAAGTGACCACAGTGAATAATAAGGTGTTTACTGCTTTCCCTGTCCTTCCTCGCCCTCTCCGAAGGAAACAGGGAGGAAGTTGTGTAGTTCCTCTGCTGGGACCCCTCCTGCAGGCATTACAGGAGAGGTTTGGCTGCCAATGGGTGGGTTTTTTATAGATCCTGTTATTTCAACATGCATCCATGTCTCTCCCTGCCTTGGAAGGGTTTTGTGGCATAGATAACATCCAGTGCATCACGGGAAACTGGAGTTTGGATGCTTTGGCTACTCAGACCCACTGGTGTGGTGGCTGTTTGATTCCCTGTGACTTGTCCTGTGGATCCCGTTGGGATTTCTGTGGTGCCTCTAGGTGGGGATGTAGGCAGGGCTCTGGCTCCTGGATTATCTTTTTCTCCTAAAAGCTGCTGGTGTGATGAAGGGATGGTGTTAAAAGCACAGAGAACAGCACCCTTCAAGGGAGTACCTGACCCCTGTGTTGGAGCTCTGCATTCTCCGAGGAGTATGGAGACAGTTCAAGGAAATTCAAGTTTTAGATGGGGCTGGTATATGAGCTGAGTTGGCAAGTTCTGTTGGAGTGGCAAAAGCTGTTCTCCATGGGCTTGAGGCTGCTGTTGTCTCTTCTTGTCACCTCCTCTCCCCACCCCACTACATCCTGGTTTTGGGTGTGGAGGTGGGCAGAGGAGCAGCCCCTGCCCTTTTCCTGAGCCTCACCCTACCTGTCCCACTGCCCACAGGAGGTGTTGGAGCTGGAGAGGACACTGGGAGGGTACCTGCTGGAGGAGCCCAAGTCCCTGCCCTTCAAGGACAGCTACCACAACCTGCGCCTCTCCATCCACGACATCCCCCATGCACTGTGGAGGAGCAAACTGCTTGCCAAGTACCAGGTGAGGGGCTCATGTGGGGGCAGCTGGGCTTCCAGACTGGGAGCACCATCTCCAGCCAGGCACCACAGGGCTGCGGGTGCCCTGGGCTTGTCTCCTGAGTTGTCTCCTGGTTTTCTGGTCTTTTTGGTGGGATGCTCTCTGTGAGGCCCTGCTGTCCCATGTCATCCCTCATGGGGTGGCTGGAGGAGGTGGGACCTCCCACAGCCACTGCTGGAGCCTTCGCTGAGCCCATGCTTTGGTGGTCCACAGGAAATCCCCTTCTACCACATCTGGAGCGGCAGCCAGCGAGCCCTGCACTGCACCTTCACGCTGGAGAGGTACAGCCAGGCCTCCACTGAGCTCACCTGCAAGATCTGCGTCCGGCAGGTGGAAGGAGAAGGGCAGATCTTCCAGCTCCACATCACGCTGGGAGAGGTGAGCAGAGGGGAGGTGGGGGGACAGCAAGGGCATGCTCAGACATTTCAGCAACATCTCACCTTGTCCTTCCTCTTCCAGCACGGCAGCTCCTCTGACACCCTCCGCTCCCACCACAGCGGTGCCACCACCACCACCACCCAGGTGGGACCCTATGCCTTCAAAATCCCCCTCTCCATCCGGCAGAAGATCTGCAACAGCCTGGATGCTCCCAACTCCAGGGGGAACGACTGGAGACTTCTCGCCCAGAAGCTTTCCATGGACCGGTGGGTCTCCCCAAGCTTTTCTTTCCCTTCCTGTGCACCCAGCAGGGAGGCTTCAATCTGTGCTACCTCTCAGCTGCAGGCCTCCAGTGGGGTTGTGTCCATCTGTATAGGGCTACCCATAAATGGGGATATAGCTCTGCATAGTTATATTCATCTCTATCCTTGGATATGATTTTAAACTAAAAGAGGAGAGGTTTAGATGAGAGATTGGGAAGAAATTCTTCCCTGTGAGGGTGGTGAGGCCCTGGCACAGGGTGCCCAGAGAAGCTGTGGCTGCACCATGCCTGGAAATGTTCCAGGGGCTTGGAGCACCCTGGGATAATGGAAGGTGTTCCTGTCCATGGCAGGGGGGTTGGAACAAGATGATCTTGAAGATCCCTTCCTACCCAAACCATTCTGGGATCCATCTGTGCCACAGTCCTGCATCTCTTATCACTTTGAATGGCCCTTATTTATCTGGTACCATGTCTGTGCCATTCCCACCTGGTTTCACCCTCAGGACCAAAGGGCAAAGGGTAATTTCATCAAAGCAAAGCTTACATTGCTTTTGCATGAATACCAGCTCTGTCTGAAAATTGTAGACGGTCTCTCGAGGGCTTTGGCATTTGTGTTATGGCATTCCCATCAAAGTCCATGTTCCAAACAGGTTTGCTGCTCCAGCATCCTCCCTCCTGCCGTCTCCAAAGGGCACCATAGCAGCCCAACCCTCCTCTGCTTCTCCCTTTCAGGTATCTGAACTACTTCGCCACCAAAGCCAGCCCCACTGGGGTGCTCCTGGACTTGTGGGAAGCTGAGCACCAGGACGACGGTGATCTCAACACCTTGGCCAGTGCCTTAGAGGAGATGGGCAAGAGCGAGATGCTGGTGGTCATGGCCACAGAGGGGGACTGCTGATGGTGCTCCCCACGGCTGGGGGGCCAAGAGGATGAAATGGGGAGTGAGGAAGGGTCCTCCCCCCAATGGCAGGGGGAGGCACATCTGTCCTGAGTGGGGAGGGGCCAAGGCCGGTGCTTCTCCTATATCACTGTCAGCCTTAGAGACCCATCCTCAGCGTTTACAAGCAATTCAAGGGTTACACAGCATTCTTCCTCCTCCTCCTCATGGCACGGGGGGGAATTAGGGCTTCTCAAGTCAGGATGGGGGCTTTCCTTTTCCTTCTTCTTTTTGGGTTCTCTTCCTCCTTTAATAGCATTTCTGCGTTGAAGAGATGAGTACAATCCAGGCTTAACTTCTGTCAAAGGCTTCAGGCAGCTTAACAAGGCAAATAAGAAAGAAAAAAAAGAAAAAAAAGTTTCTTAGGAAACGCAAATAATTTATTATCCAGATCTTTGGATGTGTCCTTTTTAAAAAAAAAAGAAAAAAAAAAGTAAAAAAAGACAGATTTATAAATCTTTTTTCTTGGTCTGTGAGAGCAAGAGCATCGCTGTGGTCAGGGTGGCAGAGAGAGAGATTTCAATGGACACGCTTTTGTAGGAAAAAGCGTGTGATCCAAGTTGAGCAAAATGTGTTTACATGTCCTGGGACCCCCAGGGAGTCTGGAGGGTGAAGTGCCTCTCCGGCCTCTGCTTCAGGGCCAGCTCAGACCCTTCCCAAGGATTTTGTCCTTGCAAACTCCCCTTTCCCTGGCAGCAGGAACGAGGGGTCCCACTCTGCCTGCAAGGAGGGATGAGGGATGCTACCTGGTATTTAGGGTTCAGGGTGGGGAGAGTGCATCCAGATATGGGTATTTTTAATGAATTCTTCTCTGGCATGGTTTGGGGGAGCTTTTTAGGATGACTGCGCCTTCATTTCCATAACTTGAGTACAAACCAAAGATTTCAGTCCTGCACCAACCTCCAGACTCAAGGCCAAAGGGGGGGATGTTTTAAACTCAGCAGGATTTTGCAGTGAGCACCCCAAACCTGGGCTTAAGGGTCAGAGGGAGGTGATGAGCGGATGTGGAGGGGTCAGGGGAGAGCAGGGGCTGGCAGGCTGGGGTGTGGCCACTTCAAACCACCTCCACTTCGGGTCTGCGTGCTCCTGCCTGAATTTTGATGCAGTATTTCAGCAGGGGTTCAGGGAGGGATACCTAGGTGTCTCCAAGCTGTGAGCCAGGCTGAGCATTTTCACATGAGGGACAGCATTGTAAGCAGTGATCAGGTTTCCATCCCTCACTGCAGCTCCTGTTTTTCCCTGTAATAGGCTTTTTCTAATGATGGAGAAGTTGTGGGGTGAACGGAAAGTAATCAAGGAGTAGCCAGGAACGAGGTTCCTCACACAGATACAGTGTCTTGATGAAGGTAAAAAAATTAGGTTGCCTGCAGGTAGAAATAGTTACTCAGCAAGTGCTGTATCTTAGAAATTTGTCTGTTAGAAAAAAAAGAGGGGGTGGTAAACTCAGGATTAGACTAGGTCACACTGCAAGGCTGTGTATTCTCCATCAGTGGAAGTATTAGGAGCATGTCCTGCTCTGGGCTGCAAAGCCCTGGATCAGTGTCGTGGAATGCCTGTGTCATCCCACAAAGTGCTGGGCACTGGAGCGCACTCAGGGAGCCTGGAGGCTCACGTGTACAGGGGGCAGCTCAGGAGAAGCTTTCAGTATTACTGGGACATTATAGGATTCCTCTGGGCAGCTCCTGAGGCACTGATGGAAAGCATAGAGCTGCTCCCTGCTGTGTCATGGAGTTTCTGGGGTTCACTTCTTGCTGGGTTTTCAAGGCTGTGGGAAAGAAGGGATCTTTTCCCCTTGTGCTGGATGGGAAAACTTCTGCTGGGTGAGCTCCTGTGTCACGTGGGAAGGGGCTTATCCATCCTTTAGGTTGCATTTGAGCATTTCTGAGACCCTGTCTCTGAGCTAAGGAGGAATAAGCAAATTTGGAGAGCAATTAAGACTTGATGGATCAATCCAGCTGCCAGTGGTTTCAAGGGCTCCTTTCTCAGTTCCATGGTGTTCTCTGAGGGATGAGATGCTCTTTCAGGTTGCCTCAGAATCTCTCTTGCTCCCATCCTCTGGTTTATGGATCACTGCACTGAGATGTGTGTCTGTCCATCCGTCTGTCCGTCCTGCCTGAGGGTGCCTCTCTCCATCCCCATCCATCTGTGTTCATCTTCCCCTTCCTTTGGGCAGGCTTTGCTGAAGTGCAGGTCTGGGGAGATTCTCCCTGTTTTTCTGACCAGGGAACCTGCAGCAGGAGCAGGGCAGGGGGGATGCAGAGTTTGCTTCCATCTCCTGTGGGTGCCAGCTCCCAGGAGCCCTCCACGCCCAGGGGTTTCTCCAGCCAGGCATTTTGGCAAAGGCAGCCCCATGGTCCATGTTGTCCTGGCAGCATCCATCTCTTGGTCCAAAATATGTTTCCATATTTATATATCCAGGGGATGGGCCTGGTGGCGTCCTCTAAACCCACATCTGTTTATTCTGTAAACTAAAGAACTGTAAATAAAGTTTAGCATTCCTATTGTAACAAATTAATTTTTATGCAATAAATTATATTTCCTAGTCTAATAAAAAAAAAAAGAAGGAAACAATCTGCTCGCTCCTCTCCTGTTCATCACTCACTGGTTCCTGCTGCGTTAGGCATCTGCAGGGATTGGGGTCTGGCAGCAGCAGCAGCCTGGGGATCCCTGTGAGCATCCCTTGAACCTGCTTTTGGCTCCGATGCCATGGGTATGCCAGCGGGAGCATGTTGCTCTCGGCGTCCCTGATGGAAGGGAGCTGGAGATTGATTGATGGTTTGTTTTGGACTCGCATGGGTGATTACAAGGCAGGAGACAAGGGCTACAGCTCTGTCTTGTGGGCTAAGCCACTCTCTCAAGCAGTTCATTCCCTTCCCCAAGGGACATCCTACGGAAAGGAATGCCCCTTCCAGCAAAGACCAGGATGGGGGAGGGATAATATGGGAGGGGGGAATGGAGCATGGAGCTTCAGCTGCAAGTGAGGCATCCCTGTTCTCCAGCATCCCACTTCACTTCCTCCTCTGCTTGGGGATTTCTGCTGCACCCCTGCTTCAGTCCCAGCAAGGAAACGAAGCCAGAAGGGTTTGCAGGGAGGTTTGAGGATCTCACTGTCCCTGCCTGGTCCACTCACCTCGTCCAGTTCATGGAGACCAGTTGCCACCAGGTGATGGCAACATTGTCCGTGCTCTGGGCAGGTGTGGGAGTTCTGTAACCAGTGAGAAAAAGGGGCAGGAAATTGCTGCCCTGCCACCACAGCGATTATAACGTAGCCACACAAATATGCCCAACCCTCCCAGCTGGGCTTTCCAGCTCTGGACACGCTGCTGAGGCAGATGCCTTCTCAAAAGGGATAACCTTTTCAGAGCCCTGGAATGGTTTGGTTTGGAAGGGATGTTATAGAGTCTTTTTCCACCCCCCTGCCATGGACAGGGACACCTTCCATTAGACCAGGTTGCTCCAACCTGGCCTTGAACACTTCCAGGGATCCAGGGGCAGCCACAGCTTCTCTGGGCAACCTGTGCCCTTGCCTCACCACCCTCACAGGGAAGAATTTCTTCCTAATATCCAGTATAAACCTGCCCTCTTGTCAGTATAAAGCTATTCCTGTTTGTCCCTTTCTTTGCATCTCAATTCCTATAACCTCTCCCTCCCATGCTGCTTTCCCTGGGCACTTTTTGCACTAAACCATCTTTCCAAGGGCCCAAATCTATGGATAACTTTGACCAGCTGGTGCCCAATTTCACCTCTTGTTCTGTTGAAACACCCAGTTTGCTAATTCCCCTTAGAATTCAGCTGCCCCAAATCCCTGCAGTGACATATTGAACTCAGCCCCCATGACAGGCTCAAAAACAGCAGCTGTCCCATGAAGAGCTGACAGATTTATTCTGCATGAGAGAGGACACCCAGGAGCAGCACAGGGGTGTCCCTAAACCTGCCCCCCGCCCTTGTGGAGGTTGTGTTGTTGCAGAGGGCCTCTGGAGTGTGGGTAATGTTGTCAGGAGGGGCTGTCGTGGCTTTGGCCCAGCGTGGCCTGGCTCTGTCCCCCCTGCTGGGATGTCACGGTCCCCTGTGCTGATGTGATCCGAGGCTCTTCTCCAGCAGTGGGTTTTTTGACATGATAGATGGCAGCAGGTCAGAAATATCAGGCGAATCCCTCAGAGCTGACGGGTTACTGACTCGAATAGGCTGTGCCATCTCCTCAGGTGCTTTCCCAGCCTGGCATGTCAATGTGGATGAAAATCCCAAGGAGAAACCTTTGGAGAGAAATCCATGTGCTGCTCTCCAGCCTTTCCATTTCAGCACATCGCTGGTGGGTCAGTTGCGTGCTGCTGCTTGCTTTGCTCACAAAAGAGGAAAAAACATTGGAGCGTGTCTTGGGTTGTTGTGACATCTGGGTGGCCGAGGCCATCTGACCTGCTCTGCTCCAAGGCTCAGAGGCTGGAGATGGGTGGTGGCCAGCTGTGTGTGCACTGGGGCTACTGGGAGGTGTCTGGGTCCCTCTGTGTTTCTCCCACAGGTGAAAAAAATCCAGACTAGATTTTGGGGCCTTCCACAAAAAAAAAAGAGAGTATTTTGCTTTGATGAAGGGTTGGATATGTGTGCATGTCCCTGTGTAGAAAGAGGTAATGATGTTTTCCTTTACAGTCACACTGTGCCCTCAAGGTGAGTGTCAAAGTGTAGTTTGGAGGGAATTGAGGACTTCACAGTGGAATTCTTCCTGATGGGGCATTGCAGGAAGCACAGGGAGTAAAGGAGGAGCTTGTATCTCATCCTGCAGAAGATGCTCCCCATTCCCCACCCTCCTATCTTCAGGAAGTGGTGTTTTGGTGACTTCTGAAAAAAATCAAGCCCAGGCAAAAGCTTTTATTACTGCTGTGCTATAAGCCAGGCTGTGATTAACACTGATTTTCATAGAATCATGGAATGATTTGGATTAGAAGGGGCCTTTAGGATCATCTTGTTTCTTCCCTGTGCCATGGGCAGGGACACCTGCCACCAGACCAGGGTGCTCAGAGACCCATCCAGCTTGGGCTTGGACACTTCCAGGGATGGGGCAGGCACAGCTTCTCTGGGCAACCTGTGCCAGGGCCCCACAACCCTCACAAGGAAGAATTTCTTCCCAATATCTCATTTATTCCTGTTCTCTGTCAGTGAGAAGCCATTCCCCTTGTCCTGTCACTCCATCCCCTTGTCCCAAGTCTCTCTCCAGCTCTGTTGGAGCCTCTTCAGGCACCGGAAGGGGCTCTGAGTTCTCCCTGGAGCCTTCTCTTCTCCAGGTGAACACCCCCAGCTCTCCCAGCCTGGCTCCATACAGGGGGTTTCCAGCCCTCAGAGCAGCTCCGTGGCCTCCTCTGGACTCGCTCCAGCAGCTCCAGGCCCTTCCCGTGCTGGGGATGCCGGAGCTGGCCGCAGGCCCGATACCACCGGAGCGGGGCAGAATTGGGGGGGGGAGGGGCTTCGCCGAGAGGGGCGTGGCCAACATCGGGGGCGCGGCCAGCCCGGGCCCGCCCGCCTCCTGCTGCGGGGCGTGGCCAAGCCCGCTGGGGGCGTGGCGCTGCGGTGAGCGGGCGCGGCCTGTCCATTAACGGCGGGGCGGGGCGGGGCCGGGAGCCCTGAGGCGGTGGCGGCGGGGTCGCGTGGGACCTTCGTAAGTGCTGCGCTGTCGGGGCGAGTGGGGCCGGGCCGGGCGGAGGGGGGGAACGCATGGATAAAGTGGGAGGCTGCAGGGAGGGAGGCGACACTCCCCGCTCCCGAAATCCCCTGGTTTGTTTGCAAAAAGCCCGGTTTCCGGCATTTCCGCCTCCCCCGCGCTCTGCCCTGCCCCTCTGGGCGGGGGTTCGGCCGGCGCTGCTTGGGGTCGGCTCCGAGGCTCCCGGCCAAGCCCGGCGCGGTTGCGGTGGATCCTGGTGCCCCTGGCCAGCCTCCTGCGGCGTTCCCAAGTTCTTTTCCTGCGCCACGTGATGCTGTGTGTCTTTGTGAGTCATTTTACACACAGCCGGGTGACGTCGCGTTTGGTTTAGGAGCCGCTCCGCCAAGCCCGAGTGATGTTGTAGTAGTTTACAAGTCGTTTCAGAAAGCCCGTCCGTGTTACTATGAGTTTACACCTTGTTCTGCAGAGCCCGACGGCGCTGTTGGTTTGGCAGCCGTTGGGTTTTTTTGGAGCCTCCCGTGAGCTAAGTGAGGTTTCTTACTCCTGCAAGTCCAAGGGGGCAGGTTAAGTATTAATGATGGACAGAAATATGGGTGGACTCTGCTGAGTCTCAGTCCCTTTTCCCATGCCTTTCCATCCCTGGTTCAGCTCACTCCTCCAGTATTTGGCTGCTGAGGCCCTGCCACAGGGTGCCCAGAGAAGCTGTGGCTGCCCCTGGATCCCTGGAAGTGTTCAAGGCCAGGTTGGACAGGACTTGAAGCCACTTGGTCTAGTGAAAGGTGTCCCTGCCCATGGTAGGGGCATTGGAGTGATATGGGCTTCAAGGTCCATTCCAACCCAAACAATTCCGTGATTCCATGATTTGCAAGGGCCAAAGGGGGAGGGAGCCACAGCTTGTGAGCAGCAGTTTGGAACCCTGGTGTGACAATATCCTTGTGGGCGGTTGTTTTTCCCAGTGTTCCAGCACGATGCACCCGGTAGCTGGCAGCTTTGCCTCGGACCAGGAGCCCCTGCTGGAGGATCCCGTGGGGAGCAGGTACAGCCAGCAGAAGCCAAGTGACCGCTGGCATGGGGCCTACCTTATATTTTTCCTCCTGGGCATTGGGTCCCTCCTGCCCTGGAATTTCTTCATCACGGCCAAACACTACTGGAGGTATAAGCTGCAGAACTGCTCAGATGAGCCGGGCCCAGTGGGGGAGGCAGCCTCAGACCTGCAGGTGAGTGTTGCTTTCAAGGCAGAAAAAATAACCTGTTTTCCCTCCTAACTTGCTGTTTTTCCCCCTCCACTTCCCCAGAAGGTAAGTGAACATTCTCTAGGGTCTCACCTGCTGCAAACCAGAGGGAAAGGTTTATTTGGTATTTATTTACAAATATCTACAGGGAAGATGCTTCAAATCATTTTGTGGTCTGCCTTTTACCTGTATTTGGACTACTAAGTTTTAAGGTGAATCTAAAAAAATAGGGCTTAACATTTCATAGGGCAGTTTCTACCAGTGCGAGGTGTCTTTGTGGTGGTCTCTTTTTTTGTCCTTCATGATCTGGCAGGTGTGACATGAGTATCTCCTTGCAGTGCTCAACATCTGGCTTGTGGCATATGGGGCGAGGGGCTTGTCACAGGGTGATGGATGAGCCAACCTTTATGGCCTCTTTCTCTCCCCAGAAAGGCTGCTTTCTCTTGCTGCTCCTGCCACAGCAGGATTATTTCCCTGTGCCTCCCTGACAAAGCCGTGGGTTTGTTTCTTTGTGGCTGGAAAAAGTGTTGGAGCAATGAGGCTGCATCACAGCCTCCTCCAGTGGCAGAGCTTGTTCAGGTGGTTTGGGCACTTTTTGTTTTTATATAAACACAGAGCCAGGTGTGACGCCCACGTTTCCCCTCAGATGTCTCACTCCAGTACACCCACAGCTCTTTTAATTTTCATAGTTGTTAAGTCAGCTGCTTTTTCGATGGGGAGGAAAGGAAGTGCTTATACCAGGATGCTACAGGTGTGCTGCTGTAGAGCAAGAAAGTGAATTAAACTGATGGTGCCCAAGCTCCTGCACTGCCTGAAGACCTTCTGTGCTAGGGAATGTGCTCAGAGAGGGGTGAAAGGTGCTCGGTCACCACATGGTGTGGTGTTCTCTCATATTCCCTGCATCCCACGTGTTCCTCACTGCCTCTACATCATGCTGATCCTCCTGAAAAGCCTGGGTTTACATAGAGTATCACTAGGTGTTTCCTTGCACAGCTGTGTTCCTGGCGGGATCAGCCATTTCTTTGCTGAAAAGGTGTTTCTCCTCTTCCTTTGTGGCTGTGGAGGGATGCTTTTTCCTTTCTCCAAGGAAAAGCTACATGGCTTTTCTGTGGCAGTTGAGAATGATCGACATTAAACCATTCAGCCCAGTTTCTGCCCATCTGCTGCAGCAGGAGGGTTTACCTGCACACGGAACTCAACTCTGGAAGGATGCGTCTCTGACTGACAGTCTGCTCCTGGCTCCAGCCTTTTCACTGCTGCTAATTTCATGCCTCATGCTCCAGGTAACACTCCAGTGCCTTCAGCCACTGTCATGGACCTGTATTCCTTTTCCAGCCTGGCAGGAGCCCAGCTGCCAAGTCCAGGCTGGAGCAGAATAGAAACTACTTTGCAAAAGCATCTTGCGTTGGACTTGCCACCACAATGCTTTGTTCTGGTTTGGGTTTTTTCAAGGCAGCGCGTTTGAAGTTAATATGGGGTTAAACACTTCCATTATGTGCCTCAGCTCCGTGGCTGAGGGATGCCACCTTCCCCCATTAGACCTGGATGTGGGAAGAAGATGTCAGGTTTACTCTGCGGTTTATTTTAAGGGCTCAGCAGAAAGGGAGAAGAACAAGGTATATCCTGCAGTGCCAAAAATGAAAGCATATCTGTGAAGGGTGGGATTACCCATGGAGGGAGAAGAGTTGCCT
Source organism: Corvus cornix cornix (assembly GCF_000738735.6). Lineage (NCBI taxonomy): Eukaryota > Metazoa > Chordata > Aves > Passeriformes > Corvidae > Corvus > Corvus cornix. Next base: position 32,785,729 of record NC_046336.1, on the reverse strand, counting down.
TTGGAGATGGATTAAAACCTAACAAGCAGGAGAGAGGAGTATGGAACCTGATATTTTCCACTGGTCCAGGCATGGATTTAATTTGACACCCACCATTCTGCTGCTGCATTAAAAATGTGGTGCAAGGGCTCTTAAATACTTGCCCAGTTCTCTTCTCACTGCTGGTGTGAGCCCATTTGCTGGGAAGGAATGAATATTTCCCTGGGATGCTCAAAATGCAGCATCTCTGCTGGATTACTTTGAGTACACTTGTGCTTGGTGCAAAGCATTAGAAAGTCATTTTTCCTCCCCAAAAGCCGAAGAAGATTAACTTGAAAGTTTATTGAGTATCCCCAGGATGGTTTGGAGGTTTGTTTTAAGTAGATGGGTAAATAAGTTGGAGTTTTAGCTGCCAGGTTTGCATTTTGCTTTGTCTTTTCTGCTATAATTCATCGTGTGGCCACAGAACTTTGAGCCTCCTGCTTGGCTGAGCCAATGCCATCAGCACAGGCATTTAAGTCTCTGCCTATCTGGACCCTCTAGGAATGATTATTAGATTTCCTGTTGCTTCCAGTGAAGCTTCTGTTAGGGAAGAAGAGATGAACATGCTTGTAAACTGATAAAAAATGATGCAAAGTGCTAAAAAATAATGTATTGTGCAGAGAAAACCTGCCAAGTGCCATCTCCTGCTTGGACATGATGTGGCCCCATCTCTGTAGCTGGCTAAGTGCAGAAAATGAAAACCTGTCATGATAGGGGTGGACATGTAGGTCATCTCTGCTTTGTGAGCATCATCCTACCTGCTGGCTGAGATTGCTGCAGCAAAAAAATGGGATTAAGCCCCTCGAGGGGAGGAGAGGGAGCAGACACGCTTTGATGGTGCACAGCAGTATGGCAGCTATTTCCTTCACTGTTTATTTTTTCCTTCTGAATTTATGTCCCTGATTTTCTGAAATAGCCTGGGGCTATGGGAAAGCAAATCCCAGAATTCCCATTGTCCTGAGCAGTTTGCAACATGTGCTACAACACAACAAGGTGGATACCTACACCATAACTCCCTGTTGTGTCATATTCAGGACCTGAAATTCATATGCTGTTCCCCCTACAACCTTTTTTACTTCGTTTTGGTTTTGTTTTTCCTTGGCAGGACTATTTTGAGAGTTACATCTCCGTTGCTTCCACCGTGCCGTCAGTGCTGTGCCTGATTGGAAACTTCTTGCTTGTCAACAAGTAAGTGTTGCTCTGATCCACACATGCCTGCAGTTGGCTTGAGTAAATAAATTCCTAATTAATTCCTTGGTTAATTGCTTGGAAACAATCTTCCCTCTTAAAAATACTTTTATTGTCACCAGGGGACTGGTTGACAAAAGCAAAGCTCATCCAGGTAGGAGCAACACCTTGCCCTGGTTTTACCAGCACTTGAACTGGGTTAAGAAATGGACTAGCTGCACCTTGTTGCAAGCTTGGCTTAAATCTCAAACAGCCTCATCCCTTCATTTGAACCCTTCTTAATCCCACATCAAACTCCTGCATGTTTGCAGGCATGGGTTTGTGTGCCTAATCTCCAGATTCCAGCTCCCTACCTCTCTCTCTTGCCTCGCTGTTTCCTTGTGTCCCCCCGTCTTTATTTTCTTCATCCCTTCTGCCAGCACAGGACTTGTTGTCCTCCCACATCTGACCTTCATGTTGTGGTTTGAAACGCAGGACTCCTTCCCCTTGTCCCTAGGGTTCCTGCCAGTGTCCGGATCCTGTCCTCCCTCTTTGTCATGTTGGCTGTTTTCCTGGTGATCACGGTGCTGGTGAAGGTGGATACGTCTGCCTGGACGACGTGTTTCTTCGCCCTCACCATCGGCTGTGTGGCTGTGGTCAGCAGTGCCTCCACCATCTTTTCCAGCAGCATCTTTGGCCTGAGCAGCTGCTTCCCCATGAGGAACCTGCAGGCTCTGATCTCAGGTTGGGTGATCCCACTGGGATCGTGCTCTTGGACTTTCCTTGCTCGGCTCTGTGGTTTTCTCTCTCCTGCACCTGGGGTTTTGTCATGTGGGGTTTGTTTTAGAAGCCTAACTTTGCCTTAATGATAACGGGAAGTTGCTGAAGGAGAAACTTGCTCAGTCACATGAGCTTTGGTTTCTGTAAATACCCATAAACTGACCTTGGAGAGTTGCTGGGTGCAGGGAGAAGGGGGGAAGGAGATGACTTCCCCCTGCCCTGCCATTTCCAGCTAAGGGTTCTGCAGCTTTGCCTTGTGTCCTTTCTGTTCAGCGTTTCTGTGAGTGATGAGGGGCAGGTTGGGAGCTGTGAGTGATGAGATCCCTGGAGCTTTGATAACATTATAAATATATTGTGGAATGGTTGACAAACCAAGAGGAAAGGGGGAGAAAAATCAGGATGGAGGAGTTTTTCCGTTTTTCCTGGGGCCAAGAGAGGAGTGTTTTAATGAGTTTATCTCAGAGGGGAAAAGCACCACATCCCTGAGATGGCATTCCTGCTGCTGGTGGCTTGGATTCCCATCTGGAGGAGTGCAGAAGGTTGATTATATGTGTGCTGGTGGAAAGCCATATTTAGGCTTTGGAAAAGGTTTGGACTTTTTCTGCAGGACTTGGGACCTGCAAGCCCAGCAGGTCAAGTCCCATCCTGACCCTTGTGTGTGCTGTGCTGTGTTGGAAGGGGATGCAGAATGGCACCTGGGCTGTGGTGCAACCCCACAAATACCTGAGGTGTGGAAATGGAGAGGAGGTGGTTTGTGCAGCTGCACCCTGAGCAGAGTTTGGGGCTGAGCGTGTGGGGCAGGGCCTGAGCTGTGTCCCGTGGGGGAGCTGTGCATGTCAGAAGAGGAGCTTCTGGGCTCCTCCTCTCATTCTCTGTCCCTCACTGTGCCCATCTCCGTTCCCACACGCAGGCCAGGCCATGGGTGGCACCGTCAGTGCCGTGGCCTCTGTGATAGACCTGGCAGCCGCGGCCGATGTCACCGACAGCGCCTTGGCCTATTTCCTCACTGCCGACATCTTCATCGTCATCTGCATCATGGTGTACCTGCTCCTCCCCAGGCTGGAGTACTCCAGGTGTGTGCCAGTCTGCCAGGGGCCTCCCGCAGAGGGTTTGCAGTGGGATTGCTGGGGGGATCCACGGGATGCTCGCTGTGCCGGTCCCTGCCCCGTCACCGCCACCAGCCAGGCTTCCCCTTTCACCGAAACCACAGGCTGAAACTGGGCACGTGCTAAGTTTCTGCCAAGCTTTCCCAGGGCTGCTGATGCCAGCGCTCCCAAAATGTGCGGAGTCAGTAGAGAGCCATAATCTGGAGGCAGGCAGCCAGGAGTGTCTCCATATTGTGTCTGCCACTCGGATGTGTGTGACCCATTGGTCTGGTTGGTGCGTGTAGCCCCCGGAGTCCTCGCCTCCATGTGCCTGCATGCACTAGGTCCCTTCTGTGAACACAGAGGGTGCAGAGAGATGAGAAGAGGGGATGGTGGGTCTCCAGAGGTCATCTCTCTCTACGAAGTGGGAGCTGGAGGTGTGGTGGGCTTGCTGGGTCCAGTGGGCATCCCTTTGTTGCCAACTTCTCTCCTGCCCTCTCTCCAAATCTCAGTTGTATTCCCCCCATGCTTCCCTCTTTCTCCAGGTATTACCTGAGCAGCCAGAAGGAGAGCCCCTCTCTGGTCTCTGTGCCCCCTGACAGCTCTGTGGAGGATGAAGCAGTGCCAGGAGGCACCATGAATTCCTCCTTCCTCACAAGAAGCGCTGGCATCCCCCCACTCCGCCCCATCCTGCAGAAGACTGCCCTCCTTGGCTTCTGCCTCTTCTATGTCTTCTTCATCTCCATCATCATCTTCCCTTCCCTCTCCTCCAACATCGAGTCTGTCAGCAAGTCCTCAGGAAGCCCATGGAGCACCAAGTATTTCACACCACTCACGTGTTTCCTCCTATACAATTTTGCTGACTGGTGTGGGAGGCAGGTCACTGCCTGGATCCAGGTGCCCGGCCCCAGGAGCAAACTGCTGCCTGCCCTTGTCCTCCTCAGATCCATCTTCCTCCCTCTCTTCATCCTCAGCAACTACCAGCCCCGGGCTCATATCCAGACCGTGGTGTTCAACCAGGACATCTACCCTGTGGTTTTCACGGCACTGCTGGGGCTCAGCAATGGCTACCTGGGCACACTGGTCATGGTCTATGGCCCCAAAATTGTGCCAAAAGAGCTGGCTGAGGCAGCAGGGGTGGTGATGACATTTTACCTCGTGCTGGGACTGGCTCTGGGATCTGCCTGTGCTATTTTTGTGGTGCACCTCATGTAGAAGGGGTAAACAGAGGAGGAGGATGCCCTTGGTTTGTGGTGCTGCTGTTGGGTATTTAGAGTTTGGGTTTTTTTCCCAAAAGAGTCAGGTATGCTGTGGTTTTGAGACAGGCTGCCTGTCTTGGGAGGGGGGTAGTTGCATCCAGGGGGATGCAGAGGGAAAGTCTCCCTTCTGGGAAGGGGCATCCCCTGTGCTTGGGAAGGTTCTGTCAGACATTTTTGCTCCCCAGTTTAATGGAGCAGGAACCAAAACAGCCTCATCCTCCCCAGGGAGCTCAGGGAAGCACCAGGGACACAGGGATACTGTCCCTTGCCCCTATGCCAGTAGTTTTAAGCTGAACCCAGGGCTTTGGGGGCACCTTGGGTTTTGCTGCCACACTGTTATGAATTCAGGTTGGGTGGTCTTTGGGGGATCCCCCCTCACTGAGCTGTGATGGTGGTGTTGAACTAAAAAGGATTTGAGCCCTGGAGCATTTTCACACAACTTAGGGAGTGAGTAGCAGCTGCCCCAGGAATCAGGGCACTGTTTTGCACAGATTTCATACAATCATTCCACAAAAAGAAAAATAAAGGGAAACTGTTCCACTTGGACTTTTGCTTGCTTTAATTTTTCCATGTAAAATTGAATTGAGGAATCATCTACCTCCTAGCATGGTGCCACTAATGTTTGGGACTATTTCCTGGCCAAGCTGAGAGGAGCTGAGAGCTGTGACTGTGGTGTGATCCCCAAGGAAAGTGAAATGCTGAGTGGTCCTAACCTGAGGTTTTTAAGGTGTCTTTAGTCTGTGTTCAGAGAGCTCTGTGAAAACCAGGGGGAGGTATGAGAGAGGCCATGGTGTGAGGTTCACAGCAGAAATCTGGTTAATTTATATAGACAGGCAGCATATGGCCTCCAGATGTTTTCAGAGGGGTGAGCTACTGTGACACCCAAAAATATGGCCCACCCAAAGAGGACTGGCTTTTAAAGTCATTTAGACTCCCATATGCCAGCACAGCCTGGACTAAATCTGATTACTGTATTTATTTTCTAAGATTGGCTGGATTTATGGTCTGAAGAGGTGAACTGGTAATCAGGGATGTAATGGCAGAGGCTTGGCAGTGCAGTGATGCCTCAGAGATGCTGTCTGTGGAAATTAATTCCTTTAGGACTGGGTTCGGAGCAGCTGCTCCATTACTGGGATGCTCTCTCAGCACCTCCTGCTTGCCCAAGTCATGGTGGAGCTGCTGGATGTGGGGCTTTGCTGGGAGAACAACAGGATCATGGTGGTCACTGCCCTGGGGTGCCATTTGGGTGTGGTGGACATTTGGTTTTTTTACATCTTTTCCAGTGTTTAGTTTGGGCCCCTTGGCAATACACGCACCGAGCTTTGCTTTACAGCTGCTTTTTATTTCAACATAAAATCCAGACACAAGTGGAAAATTTGTTGGGTGTGTAGTAGTGAGGAGCAGCTTTATGGAACATGTGGGCTCTTGATCCTGTCCCTTTGGTGGGTTTGGAGCCCTTTGGCCTCCAGCACTCAGCCAGGGACTGCCTTGACCCAGGTGAAGGCCCACCCAGGGGCTGAGGGTCAGGATGCTGGCTGCCCCTCATGGGGGTCAGTGCTCCCATCGCCTCTCTGGTGCTGGAAAAATGCAGCAGTTGGTCAAAAAGCCCAACCCAACTTGGTGCTGGCAACCAAAAAGTCCCTTTGTGGGCTTCAGTGGGCCTGTCTTCAGTTTGTGCATTTTACCCCAATCCAAGGAATTATGAGATTCAGCTTGTTTTTTTACTGCTTTGCATCTCTGCTCCTCCTCTCCTTCCTGTTATAGACCAAATTCTTATCTGCTACCATTGCTAATAAAGATGATTCTTGATCCTGTGCAACTGCTGGTGTCTGAAATAATTTCTCTTGGAGATGCACTGATGCATGCAGTTTTAGCTTGCATTTTTCCTTCTGGTCATCCTTCTCTCCCAGCTTGGACTGTAAACTCAGAGAAATCCCAGGCAAGGGCTGGGTGAAGGAGCCCTGAGAGCACTGCTTTGAGAGCACAGTTATTCTGATGGAATATCCCCATGCAGGGGACATGCAGGTAGGTGTGGAGAGTGTTCCTGTGGCAGGGGGAGTGAGCAAAAAGGGGATTTATCCTTTGGTTTCGGTGGCATTCAGCTAAGGAAGGTTAATAAATGAGGGGAAAAAATCAATACAGATGCAAATTGGGCAAGAACCAGATCTGGGTATAAAGCAGGGAATGCTGGTGGGAATGCCATGGTATGGGGGTGGATGCTGCCAGGCGTCTGAGCCATGAGCTGTGGGTGATCCCCCTGCAAAAGGGGATGGATAATTTATAGGGAATTGCATTTAATGGCAGGGAAGTAATTACAGTGCCTGGGAGAAGTCACATCTGCTGCTCAGCGTGGGCCATACTGAGGAGTTCAAGGTAAGGAAAAGTGGGACGAGGAGGGAAATGGTGGTGGCAAGGCAGAATGAAGGATGCTGGATCTGGGATGCACCAAAGTGCAGCTACATCTTGCTACCTGCCTGGGTGGGTTGAGTTGGTGTCCCTGCCCATGGCAGGGGTTTGGAACTAGATGATCATCACATTTCCTTCCAATCCAAACTATTTCATGATCCTATGATTAATGCATCTTTGACAACAAAAGCAGCCATGAACCCCAGTTCACAGGCCTGGAAGGATGCTCTAGCCAGGAGGAACACTGCAGGGATCAAACCTACTTCACATTTAGCTGGGAGACTATACTGCCTTTTTTCTAGTTCTTCAAGAGCTTACAAGAGGGAGTTGCTTCCCAGAACTGGGATACCTGAGGTCCAGAGGAAGACCATGGCTGTGGGCAGGGCTGGAGCTGAGCTGCATCCATGTGTCTTCCTCACCTTCCTAAAAATGCATTCCCAGATTTTGTCTCTGTAACTACCACCCTCCTCTCAGCCAGCAGGGCTGTGCATGTTTTCCCATCTCCCAGCCGAGGAAGGCAGGTGTTGATCCGGCTGCCACGGGAAGGACCACATACTCTGCTCAGGGCTTGGCCCCTCTCCTCTGTGGGTGTAAAACGAGCCATGCAGGCATTGCAAAATTCCTGAGGGAGAGCCCACGATGTGAAATGGAGTCACACAAATCCTGGTGTGGTGCCCAGCACTCGAGGTGGTGCCCAGCACTGCTGGCTCTGTGACCCAGGGTACAGAGAGTCCCAGCACAGAGGGGTTGCTGTGCCTGTCCCATGCTGCCTTTTCCAGCAGCCTTTGGAGTTAAATCCTACTGGCCAAGGGGAAAAGAAAGCTGGGATCTGGCAAAGCAGAAGCAGCAAGGCAGCGGGGTGCTGGGAGCAGGAAGGGAAGGGATGAAAGGGCACAAAGTGGAGGGGATGCATCTGCTGCAGCTTCTGCTCAAAGGAGACCAACTGAGCTTATGCCTGAGCTGGTTTTGTCCTCTCTCAGCTCTGTGGTGCCAGCTCCCCCTCCCTGCTTCAGAGCTGGACCAGGTTCAGTGTTAGTATTGGGGGCTTGAAAACAAACAAATATGCTGGAGGAGGAAAGGGAATTTTTGCTGTGAAGCAATACTCACCCCACATCAGTTGCAAGTGACTTCTCTTTCTCTCTGATCTCCAAAGCCTTGTCCAGGCTGTCCTCCCTCAGTGGAGTGCCTCACAGGGTAGGAATGCTGGCACCTCTCCATCTGTGGCACCAGCCTTTGTGTTACAGAGGCTTTGGTGCAGTGCTGTTACGCCCCGGGAGGCACCTCTGAAGCCACCTCGTTATCCTTCAGCATTGCCTTGGTGGTGGCCAAAGAGCAGCAGGAACAAGATGGTCTTTAAGGCCCCTTCCAACCCCAAACCATTCCATGATTCTATGAAACACAAGCAGTCACTGGGGGCTTGGGAAGGGCCACCATCCACAGCAGATGAGCTGAGCTGAACCCGCCCCTCCACGGGTGCCCCACAGGAAAAAACAAACCTTGGCTTTGAAACCTTGCCAGCCAGCTGCAGGCTTGCCCGGCTGCTGTTCTCCTTTTACATGTTTTATGGAGTAATTTGTACTATATTTACACAGCAGTGATAAACAGTTTTTAAAATGGAAGCAAAGAAAACGCTGCTGGATGAATTGTTACAAAAAAGCCCTGTTTGCCATTCCAGCAGGGGGAAAAAAGGGATAAAAATCACCATCCTAGGGACATGCTGTTCGTCAGATCTGGGTATTTTTTTCCCTTGATTTGTGTGCCTAATGTGAGCAGAAGAAGTCGCAGATGCATGCTGAATTCTGCAGGGAACATATGCATGCATTTAAATCATTTACAGCATTTACTGGTGCAATTGTAAAGCACATTATTTTTCTGCATTTGTAATTAGGCTCCAAACAGATGGTGAAGGACTGTAGCTCCTGATTAGACAGGCTTGTGCTCTGTTGGACGGCGCTGCGAGAACAAACTGAGATGAGAAACTTTTCCTCCTAATTTATCATGCCAGGGCGGGGGAGTGCAGGAGCTGGGGCTGCCTGAGTGTGAATTCCAGCACGCCTGGAGAAGGCTGGACAGAGCTCAGCGAGCCGTCCCTCTGCCATCCCTGCCTGCTGGTGGATGGGCTGCCTGGACCCCCCTGCCAGCTCCTCTTCCATCCCAGGTTTTGTGACCCTGCCTTGCTGCACAGCTTGGAACACCTGCCAGCGCAGGATGGAGTGTCTGCTCTGACAAATGCCTTCAATATGAAGCAGGAGCTGGGAGGTGAGAAGGGTTTTTAAAGCAGGAGCAAGCTCCAGGCTTGTAGCTGTTTAGGAGGAGCGATCCCACCTGCCTGGCCTCAGTTCCACTCTTTTTGCCACCCTTGGCTTGGCGAGAAGGGGAGAGATTTCCTCCTCTCCTGAGGGCAAACTTGAACCTTAAACAGCACCACAAGCTCATCACTGGTCCCCTGCACTCACCTTCCAACTGCCCAGGAGTCCCCCTTGCTATAGACACCCCACTGTACTCACACAGGGGACAATTTATCTATCCGCTGTTATTTGCACTTCTTCCTACCGTTTCTTATTTTCTTTGCTGACCTCCTTAAATCACAAACGTGTGAACCTGATCAAAATGGGTTAATGAGAGGCAACTGGCAGAGCAGAGCAAGGCAGAAGAGGAGCACGACAGCACTCTGAGACCTCACGGGGCTGGAAGTTGTGACCCTGGGTGAGCAGCACAGGAGCCTTCCAGGATTCCCTTGAGGAAACAGCGTGACCAAAGTTCCTTTGTGTTCCCTTTGCTGGTTCCCCCAGGCTGTGGAGATGAGTGGTCACCTTCCCTTGGGTTTTTATCTTGCTGCTCCACTGAGTTACCAGCGAGGTCAAACACAGGTGTGCCCCAGGGCTGGCCAGGAGCGAGGCCATCTTCTGCGTGGCACAGCCCTCTGGTGTTCCCTTACCCCAAACAGGGAACAAGCAGCTTGGAGACCACCTTGCAGGGAAGATGGCCCAGCCGAAGGTATGATGGCAGGGGACATGGGAGATGGGAAGGGCTGTGGGGTGGATTCTCTGTGCCTGTTCATGGATTCGCTGTGCCTGTAGATGGCACCTTTTCCTTTGCTGAGGAAGAAAGAATAAACTGAGGGGAAGGAAAAAAAACAAGCTGGTGAGGTAGGGCTCAAAGCTAAGAGAAAGGTGCTTCACATGTGTGGCATGAAGTGACTCAGGGTAGTTGCAAAGTTGTCTCCTGTCACTGCCACTGCTCTTGATCCAGATCACCTGGATCGTCACTGAACCCTCTCCAGTTTACTAACATTCCCCAGCAGTAAGAAATCACAAGGGCTGAGTGAAAAGTGCTTCCAGCTGCAAAGAGAGTTGCTCCAAAGGGTTTTTTTTACCCTCATCAACCCATTGTGGATCTAACAAGCCCAGCCTGGGGCTGCAGGGGGCTCTCAGTGCCCCTAGCAGGGGATGTGCCCTGCTGGCCCCAACTTGAGACAATTCTGCAAACAGGCTGCTTTGGGGTCTGCAGAGTGCAGAGGGCTTCAGCCAGGTCCTGGCAAGGCTTTTTGAGGCTCACCAAAATCACCTTGACCCTTCTTGCCATGTGTTATCACCACAGGAATGCTTGGTCCAGGGGTAGCTTGCATGGACCCACCTGTAAACACAAGCTGGAAGATCCCTGAGGAATTCCCACAGAATTGGGTATTCAAAGGTGAGCCCAGTTTCTGCCCCTCCTGCTGCCTCCACAGGGACTATCACCTTCCAAAGATGCAATTTGAAACCCAGTACTTCTGTACTTCTAAAGGGAAAAAAAAAAAAAAACAAACAACAAAACCAGCTGCTCTTTCAGTGCTTTTATTCTCCAGAGAGAGAATTCCAGCAATCCCTTAACTTTGCTCAGCTTTCTCACCAGCCTCCTTCACTCATAAATTCCTAAACAAACAGTGTGATCCTAATATTGGCCTTAAAATTCTGTGTGAAATGGACCTGGAAATTAATTTCACACCGGAAAAGCCGGCTCACTGTCAGCCACAGCACAGGTGGTTGAAAAGAAAACTCCAAGATGGCTCTACAAATTAATTGTGACTCGGGTGAGAAGGTAGCAGGTGGGGAGCTGCTTCCCTCACACCGCCATCCCAACCCACGCAGCACCATGGGGTGCTAGAAAGCTGTGGGAGAGGGAGGATACCACCACTCCCCTGGGGCTTGTGGTCTGGGGGGACAAAATCACCATGTTTCCCCCCAGAAAAGTGGAAGCAGGGGGCATGGGCTGCTTTTTCCCAAGCATAAAAGCTGCCCTGCATTTTTACACAGGTTTTATTTACTGAGGGGAAAAAAAAAAAAGGATAGTACTTTGGGGAAGCACTTCCAGGGACCCTTGTGGGAGACTCCTGGGGAAAAGGAGGTGTGAAGAAATGACGGATGGCACAATATTGCACGGGCTGGTTGTCAGGCAGTGATGTCTGTGCACACCCTGGAGTCCGTGGCAGAACGTGGTCCGTGGCAAGCAGAGATAATTCAGTATCTGAGTGGGGCAGGATTTTGCATGTGTCCGTGTTTTACCTGCTTTCCATGTGATATTTCATCTATTTAGAGACAAACGGTGATCCCAGCTCTTGCAGTGGAAGGCAGGCAGAGGAGTGAGACATTGTGGGGAGAGCTGGATGCAGGAATGTTCTGTGACTGGATGGAAAATGAGAGGGGGAGAAGCCCTGCAGTACAATTTCAAGGTTGAGTGAGTGGTGCCAGGAGGCTGTGAAAGGCTCTGCTGAGCTGCTCTATGTTCACAGACAGGATGGAGAGGGGATCTGCCTCAAAAAAAAATCAGGTTTCGCTGTAATAAGTCTGTGGGGAAAGGCTGGGATAGCAGGGAGGTTAGTCCAGCTCTCCAGCTCCCTGCTTTTGGCTTGGTGTTAATTATGATCCCAGTAGCAACTGGGAGCATCTCTCTGCTCACAATGTATCACTTTCTTCTATTTCCTTCTTTTCCCCAGCCCTGAACCTGTTAAAAGGCACATCTCCCACAGGCTGGGTCTTGGAGTACCATGGATTTCTCCAAACAGGAGCTTGGGAACATCAGCTCAGTGTCCAGCCTACACACAGCTATTGCTGTCCCTGCCTGATTTAAACTGGGCTTGACAGGGAGGCACAGATCACAAGATACTGAATTCCTGTGTGTTTTGTGAACCTAGGCACTGAAATCCTCCCAGTCCTCCCTCTCCTCTTCAATGGGAAAGGCTGCAGCCTGTACTCCACTGGGAGTGGGACTGGGAGTCCAAGCCAGACCCCCAGGCCAAGAGGAACTCGGCCTTGTTAGAACTGACTTATGTAAAACAGGTGACACATCTTCAAACCAGTCAGGATGTGAGCAGAAATCCATGGTGTGAAGCCAAGGCATAGGAACCTAGCAAAGGAGAGGCATGCTCCTGTTTAAGTAGAAACACTGACCTGAATTTATCAGGAGAGTATCATTAAGTGAGACATCACCTGTGCAAAGCCAGAGCAGGTACAGGCACCCAGGCCTGAGACATGTCTTCACCTATGGTTTTGCTTTGGTTCCTCTCTTTTTTTGTCATTTCTTCCCCTCATTAGCTCCCTGACTTTGTGGATGTTGCTGGGATGAACACAGCGTGAGGATCCTGGCTGTGTACACGCTGCATGGTGATGAAGAAGGCAAGGAGGGGATGAAGGCCCCGGGAGAGAGAAACTCCCCAGAGCAGGTGGCTCAGCTCAGCGGGGTGCTCAGAACCCCAAACAGGTAACACCTGCACCCTTTGTACTCCTGGTGACCCCCAAGGTCAGTGCCAGCTACCAACGCCAATTCCTTAAGGAACCTAACACAGCCAAGGTGTGATGTGAGAAAATTATCTGCCGGTGCCTTAGTCAGCTGCAGAGGGCTTATTGCATTCACCTGTTTGCCAGGGACTTTGGGTTCAGCCCAAAGCAGCTGCACGTGTGCCAGGGCTGGCTCTGGGGTGTGAAGTGCTTGAGGCTTAGCCAGGTTTGGTGGAGGAATCCCCCCCATCCCCAGGGAGTACCAGGAGCAGACCTGTGCCCAATTCCAACCAATCAGCCCGGGAGCTGTGTTAATGGCATAATTAGAAGGAGCGGCTCAAGAGAGGCAAAGGCTTAATTACCCCCACCTATGCCTGCAAGAGCATTTGCCTACGGGTGCTCCAGGATGAGGGGAGTGGAGGTGAGTGGAGGGGAAGGGTCCTCACATCCCTGGAAATGTTTGAAGCCAAATTGGATGAGGCTTGGAGCATCCTGGTCTAGTGGAAGGTGTTCCTGGCCATGGCAGGGGAACAGAATGAGATGATTTTTGATGTTCTCTCCAACCCAAACTATTCTGGGATTCTGTGATTCCTAGGCAAGGCTCCAGGGTGGGCTTTAGCAGCACAAACCGTGCTTGTTTAGCATTCTAATCAAAGCTGGTCGTGATGGGGTTGGGTGCGATGGTACAGTTCCACGGGCCCCATGTGGTGGTGGGAGGCCGGTGTGTGCAGCAGCACAGGACCCAAAGCCCTGCCCGATCCAGGGACAGGGAGTCACCCCCTCGGTGAGAGGATTGGTGTCACTGCAAGTGGCTTTTTATGGCTTTGTTGCTTCCAAGAAGGCAAGAAATGGGATGAAGCAGTGGCATTTGGCCGTTTTCCCAAAAGCTGCTTGTGGGGAGGTCTTGGACCGGAGGCAGGAATGTCCTGCCAGGCTTAGGAATGCCGGGAGGACACAGGGTTGAGGGCAAGGAGGGTTTGGTCGGAAGTGTGGCTTGGCAGCACGGTAGATAGGAGCCCATGCCCATGGAGAGCGAGGCTCCGGGTGCCCGGGGAGAGCAGCTCGGCAGGAATATCCATGCGGCTCTCCTGGCACGCCGTGCCCGGATCGCTTTCCTACTCATGTATGATTTACGTGCTCCGGGCCCTGCCAGCTGCTCCCGCGTGCAGGTCAGAGAAATAACAACATTAGCAAGAAAAAAAAATAATTAAACCCACCGAGGCTGAGTTAAACTTTCAGTAACCAGCACCCAGTGCCTGCTCGGGCTGAAGTTGGATTTGAGGAGGTGACTGCTGTTTGGGGGGCGAGCCCTGGATTTGGGGGGGCTGGGAGTCCCCAGGGAGGGGTCAGGCGCGGGGGAAGGTGGAGCCGGCGCTGAAATCCCGGGTACCTGGGCGAGGGGCGCTGCGCCGCCCGCGTCAGTGTCTCCTGCGCTCCTTCCCTTTCCCTCCCCTTCCTCCTCCTCCTCCCGCGGCGGCTCACGCGGCTCGCAGGGCGGCGGGGGGGGGGCATGGGGGGTCGCCGCTGACACCGGGCTTCGAGATATCCACCACAGGTAATGGCCCACCGCTTTTCCTTATTCCTCGTGGGTTTATTCATTTGGGAGGGGTGGGATGGGGGGCGAGGAGGATGTGCGGAGGCGAGGGCATCACCCCCTCCATTTCCCGGGGGGCGGCTTTGCGCGGGGTCTCCCTTCCAGAACCTACTTTGTTTGCTTTCACCGAGCGAACAGATTTTTTGGGGGGCCGAGCCCTGCTATTATTATTATTATTGTTATTCTTTTGGGCGGGGGGACGCGCTTAGCGCGGTGGTTTCCGTGGCAGTAGAGGGGGAGCCCAACCTTTCTCCCTTTTCCCTAAAATAACACTATAAACGTACGGTGGCATCCGCTGTCCTGCCCCCAGGGAGCGGGCACGCTGCCCCTTCCTCCCCCTATCCCCGGCTCTAATTTGGAGTTCGGGCTGCTCAGAAGCTCCAAAGTTTCTGGGATAAGCCAGGGTTGAACTTCTTCCCAGACGTGGGAATGCCACGCCGCAGCCGCGCGTGGGGGCTGAGCCGCAGTGGAAGCGGTGGGATTTTTAAATCCCCTCCAAACACTATTAAAATAGCAGGACAGCGCTTTAAAATGTCAAGCTTTCCCTGAACGTTTTGAGAAAACACTTTATTTTAGATTACTTTTCCTCCTCTGATTCTTTACTTGCTGCTGCTTTCTTTCGTCTCCTCCAGAACCTGCAGACCCTCTTTCCTTTAAATCCGTGTTCTGGCCACCTTGCCGGCCACTATCGCTTCCCCAAGCTGCCTCTTTTATACATCAGCGTTTTCCAGGAGGAGAGGGATGCTGGAATGGGACATTTCTTACGTTGATGTGTGTTTTCTTTGTAGTTGCTTTGGGTTTTTTAGCCTGTGCTGGGGGAAAAGCCGCGTCTGGCAGCGGATTCCTTGGGCAGGAGGGCTGGCAGAGCTGCCGGGGCTCGCTCTGCTGGGGCTGCATGCAACAAGCCTGTCTTCTTCCCGAGATCTTCCCGGTGCATCCTGCGGGAGCCTGGGCTGCCTCGTGCATGTGGGATAGAGCGGTGCATTGAGATGTTTTAAATTTATTTTTTTGGAGAGTGGGGGCTGGGAATAAAGTATTCCCATGGAATACTTGCATTTGTGAAAATCCAGGTGGTTATTTTGGCAGAGTGAGTTTTACCTTTGTCTCTTCTTCTCCCCTGTCCTGTCAAAGGAGGGGAGGAGAAATTGCTGTGCAATTCCGTTTTCCTTCGCTACTTCTGTCCCTCCCCAGCACAAAGCTTTCTTGTTTCGGAAGGAGTTGGGATGGTGTAGTGAAAACCACAATGTTTTGTTTTAAGATCAGGTTGTAAAACACCATCTTTGTGGGAAACTGTAAAAATTGATGTTGTCCCTTCTTTTAATTTTTAACTTTTTTTTGTGATAATTGGGAGCAACAATGTCTGGAAGAGGTGGGAGCCGTGGAGCTTGGCTGGCTGCTGTGGCTGAGCCTGGGAAGGGCCCCCAGCCCATGTCCAAAGGGACTGTGTCCCTCTGCCAGGAGCATCACCTGGGTACAGCAGGGAGGGAGGCAGCTCCAGAACCATTCCTGCTGCCCAGCTGCAGTAATCTCCAGAGTGATGCCCATGGCATGGCAGCTCCTCTGCTGACCTGGTGCAAGGAAAAAGGCCCTGCAATCCTCTTCTGAGCACACCCCGGAGCAGCTGGGGGGAAAGGACCTCTTAAAAAGGATTCCATTTATGAAGTTTCTTAGATGTTCTGTGCAGATGGTCTGGAGCACAGATTAGTTTTGAATTTAAGAAGCTTTAAGATATGGGATTGGCTTGATGAGGGGGCTGGCCTGTGGCCTCTTGTTAGGGTGTAAAATATCCCAGCTGCTTGCAGCCAGGCTAATTGAGCTGGAGCTTTGCTTTGGGAGCATGAACAGTTCCATGTGCAACCCAAAACTTCCATGTTTTTTTCCCCACTATAGTATCCTTCTTCCTCCAATAAGACTTCTAATAATGTTGCAGGATAAATATAGTTATTTTGGGGCTTTTGTGGCCTAAGGCCTACAAATGTGAAAATTCCTGCCTTTGTGCTGATGTTATCTGACTGTATTTCAGTGTGTAGATTCTGCAGCTGAAATGGGGAGAAATTGGGAATTCCAATGGTTAAGACCCAAATCTTGCAGATGTCCTGGATCTTGCCAGTGGTTTGGTAAAGACCAGGATGCTATGGCAGGGGCTGGAGTAGCATTTATCCGTGGGCTGTGCTCAGCTTGAGGTTTCAGTGTGGGCAGGAGATGTTAGTCCAGGGGCCTGGTGCCTTTCAGTCCATGAAGGTGAAGATTAGATGGCATATTAGGAAGGAATTCCTTGCTGTGAGGGTGGGGAGCTCCTGGCACAGGGTGCCCAGAGAAGCTGTGGCTGCCCCATACCTGGACGTGCCCAAGGCCAGGTTGGATGGGGCTTAGAGCAAGCTGGGATAGTGGAAGGTGTCCCTGCCCATGGCAGGGGCTGGAACTGGGTGGTCTTTAAAGTCCCTTCTGACCAGCGGGGCAATCCTGGCACACAATGTCACTTTTGCAGCCTCCTGGAAGCGTCCATTTCAACCCGTGTCCTGGGGCCAAGGACCTGGCTTGCAATGGAAACTGCTCTGGGTGTGGGAAGGCTGTGCTGTCCCTTCAGAGCCTCTGCCAGAGCCTGGATTGCTTTGCCCTGATCTGTGGGTTTGATAAAACAGCTGCTCTCCCAGGAAGAAAGAGGTCCTGCTTGGAGTGAGCTGGGGAGAGAGAGTCACTGGGGGCAAACTTGTGATGGAAATAGAGCAATGTGCTGGAGGCTGGGCATGCTGCACCTTTGGAAAGGGCATGTAGGAGAGGGACTGGACAGCTTCAAGGGCCCTCAGCCACATCTGGGGTCTCAGGAGGGTTCGCATGAACAAGCCTGTCACTGGTGATGGACTGCTGTCATTAATCCAAATAATTTCATCCCTGCTGCATGCCTTTGTCTTTCTGTTCAATCCCTGCTCCCCAGGGCTGCTGTTTGGGATTGAGGGATTTTGAGGGGGTTCCTCGTAAGTATCCCCATCTTCCTTGCCGTGTGCTGTCTCTATCTTTTTTTCCTGCTCCTACAATTCCAGCCAGCGAGTGATTACCCCAGTGTGCCCATGGTGCTGCTCCGCCAGGCGAAGCTTCCCTTTTATTAGCTGGAACAGCCAGCGGGCCTTGGAAAGGTCTGGAGCAGCAAAGTGCCTCTCTCTGGAAGTTAAGTGAGCTTTGTGTGAAAGCAGCAAGGACACTTCCCTCTTGATTTGGATGAGGCAAGAAATGGCCTGAGAGCCTTTGCAGCTCCAGTTCACCAGTGTGAAGGTTTTTTGTGGGTTTTCTTATAGTTGTTTTATTTTTTTCCCTTTCTTCTGAAGCATCCCTTTTTCCCTCTGTTTTTAAGATCTACCATTCCAGTCACCAGAGGCCTGAGCAAAGTAGCCTTGTTGCTTCTTTTTAGTGTTGCAAACACCCAGCCTGGAGCTTAGGGGCAGCTGGGGGCAGGGAGATGGGATGAAATCCCAGGTGCACACACACCCGGGGTCCTGGACTTGCAGTGGTGTTTACCAAGGGAGATGGAGTTAAGTAACTCACCCATCTCCTTTGGCAGGGCTTTAAAATGCAGCTTGGTGACTGATTGGGAGGAGCTGGTGGTTCTGAGGCTGGTGACTTGCTCTTGAGGCTGATGCTGAATCCTTTATTGCTGTTGTGGGGAGACATCTTGGGGCAAAGCCTGTGCCCTGCTCCCTCCTGCTGCAAAAAGGGGATCTTCACCTTGAAAACTGTACCTGGACATGGCAAGGAGGGAGGTGCCAAGGCAGTCCCTACCAGCAGATGCTTTTTTCCCCTTTAATCCCACTTCACACATATCTTGTCCTCTTCTTTCCCCCAAACCAAGCACAGCTCGTGTGCCCAGCTCTGGAGTGGCACGGGTGGGAACCCCCAGGGTCTGTAGGCACAGGCTGGGTGGCAGCAGTACAGACACTCAGGAATCGTGTGTGGGAGCCTGAGGATGTTGGACACTTCTCCTGCATAGTTTTGATGCAGTGCTTGGAAGTCCAGCCAGGCTGCTGCCTGCTCTGGGTGAGGGGGAGGCCTTCCTTTTCCAGGCAGGGCACAAGAAGAAAGTGTCTGGCATCCCATTCCTGAGCAGGCTTGGAGTCAGGCCTTCAGCATTCTTACATTTGCCACTTTGTCCATTCCTGTATATTTTCTAAGAGCCTGGAGAGAGGGTCTTGTCTTGTGAGACCAGACTGTGTGTGTCACTTCTCTGCATTCAGCTTTCCACTTTCTCCTAAAGCAAGGATTCCCACCCTTCTTCCCCTCCTCCTTTTTTCCTCCCTCTTTTTTTCCTTTAAGCCAAGCTCTGTTGCTGTTGGCTGCTTTTCCACCTTTTCATCCCACGTTAGCATCATCTGCTCCACAGCTTTGCTGTGTTGCTTCCATGTGTTGGTGCAGCCCAGGAGCCTGTTGGCTTGGTCTCTATGCCCCATCCCAGCCTTCCTCCCAGCTTAGGAGCTGCTGTTCCAGCTGAACGGAGGTTTTGTGATGGAAAATGGTTGCTATGAGGCCTATGGTGACTAGCAACCAGTGCTGGAGACTCTGAAGAGCCAGTGCTGTCCCACTTAAAAGGATATAAATCAGGAATCTCCATTTCTGTCTCCCCAAAAGAGAAGTTGCCCTTGCCATGGAGGGATGGGTGCCAGTGACTGATGCAGCAGGGAATAGGAACCCTCTTCCCAAAGCTCCTGGGGTGTTATTTTAATATTCCATGGATGCAGAAGTTGAGTTGGATGCATTATTTGACTTTTCCTTGGAGATGCCACAGTTATGGTGTAGGGTTTGGTGTCGCTTATGCAGAGTGGGGTAGTTATTGGGATTGTCTTGTGGCAGTGACTTGGAAAACCAATGTCATTTCCAACCCAGGCACAGCCTTCCTGCATGGACAGGAATGTTTAAAGATGGCATTTCCTTCTGAATCTGGGTTTTTGGTTAAATGATGTGTTAATGTAATTTTGCAGCTAATGTTTGATTCCTGTGGGAAAGCAAATGTCTGGAAGTCCCAACCAAAATACTTTCACTCCTGTCCTTGTTTTAAAATGGAAGTAAACTGCTGGAAGCGTGGGAAACTTTTGGGTGTTAGTAGTTGTTAGTAAGGAGCAGCTCGAGCTTTTTCCCTGGAAGAAGAAAGGTTTGAGTACCCCAGTTGGGAAGTGCAGAGATTTGTGGGGAGAAAACACCCCTCTCTCCAGCCTTCATTTTGATTTTGGGGTGAAGGAAGGAGAGAGAGGATTTTCATGCTCTTTTCTCCTACATACACCATCTCAGGTGGGTTGTGGCAGGTGCCAGCAGCTGTGCCCCTTATTCCCTGTGGGCATCCATATCCCTGCTCCCATGTGCATACCAATATCCTGGCCTGTATTTATTTAACCGGGAAATTTTATTTTCTTTCGCTGCAGGGAATAGAAAGCAAGGAAAAAAAAAAAGGGGGCAAATTTTTTCACTGGGAACAAATCTCATTTTCAAGAGTCCTGACAAAATGAGCCATAAAATTACAATATTTCAAAGTGCTTTGTAATTCTAGTGCGGACGGCTCTTCATCACGGAATCCGAAAGCTCAGAAAATATAAAACTCATTAGATTAAAATAAACCACCTACTGCACGGGAGAAAAGCTTATTTATCAATATCAATTTACTTCTGATTACCCTGTTCTGCAATTTGTTATTTTTGGGAATTATGACTTGGATATGGCTCATGCCAATATGGGGGTGGGAATAAAAAAAAAATCGGAATTAAGTTGTAATTTTTTTTCCTTTTGAATCCTACTTATTGTAAAGTCCTGGCCAAGAGGCAGTAAGAAGAAAAGGTGAATTTCTAGCAGTGCTTTTTTTAAGCGGCAGAGGGACGAGGAAGCTGGGAAAGCAGGAGAGGCTGTTCTTTTGGTGTGAGGGGTGGTGTTAAGCGATGTGCTTGGCCAAAGGGGATCCCGGGGTGGTTTTTTGGATGCGTGTTTGGTGGTGGTCCATGCTGGATCTCCTGGCTGCTCTTCCAAGGTGGCCGCAGTGACAGAGGAAGCTTGGCAGAGAGGGGTCCTCCAGCAGCTGGATGGATGCTGTGGGTGTGGTGGCATCCTGGTGACATCTCAGGTATTTCCACCCCACCTCCCACATCAAATCCTGTGGGTGGGCAATGCTGTCCCTCTTTGGGGGACATCATTGGTGTTTTGTTGCCAGAAAAGGGGCTTTTTTGGGAAGGCACAGAGTTTCCTCCTGCGGTGGCCGTTCGGGAGATGCTCTGATTTACACTTTCATTTCCTCTCTGTGCCCCTGGCGCAGCGCGGAGCAAACAGAGAGGTTGGAGCTGTAAATTTTGAGGCTCGAGCATCGCGGTGCTGTTTGGGGAAGGGAAGACCAGGCGGGGGGAAGAAGGGACAGGGGTTCTGGGGATGATTAAAGATGCCAGCGTGGAGCAGCTCTGCCAGCCGGGCTCCGGAACGGCAGCTCCGGCGGAGGCAGCGGAATGTTTTGTGTGTGCGCAGAGCTGCTCCCGTAGGCAAGCGCCCCAGCAGTGCATTTAAAAATAAACTAGCCCGGGTGCAGAGCCTGGAACTGCTGTTAAAGCACCCCGAGAGCAGTCCATGGCCCGGGCTGGAGCACTGGGAGCGTCCCTGCTCCAGCGTTCCATGGAGGTGAGGTGCCAGGAGGAGGCTCCTGGAGCATGGCTGGGGTGGGTGCGTGCCAAGGGCTGGAGCAGGTGGGATTTGCCACATTTAGGGATGCAGCAATGCTGTTGAAGCAGTGAAAAAGCCACTTCTCAGGCTTGGGAAAGGAGGAGGCATTTGGAGAAAGCAAGCTGAAAAGCCTTTGCTTGACCTGAGTTGATTCCTAAACTTTCAAGCCCCAGATTTGTTTGCACTGTGGTGTTTCCTCAGCTTCCCATTCCCTGACGCTCTGTCTGCTGCTCTGTGTGCCTTGGGAGCAGCTGCCAGCGGATGGGGAAACCTCTGGTATAACATTAGTGCTTTGGCAGCCAGGAGGAGACAACAGTTGAGCTCCTGGGGATGCCTTGCCCAGAGACATTATCATGCTGGAAACTGCACCGAATGCTTCCTCTGAAGACCCTCATTCAGGCACAAGGTGCAATTTAATCTGCTCTTAGTCACAATTTTTTAAGTTCTCCCCAGAGACTTCTTGATCCCGTTCCTTAAATTTGCAATATCTGAGTGAACCATCTCGAAGAACCAGTGAAGAGCTGCAATATTAATGAAGACAGAGAAAATCAAAATGACATTTCAGGCAATTACTTACATAATGAAGTGACTGACTTGGAATATCCAATATTTAGATTTATCATGACACTCGAAAGGGGATGCTGTCAACCGCCTTTATTTCTACATCACATAAATTGTTTTTCCACTGCCCTGTTGCCTTTTAAACATGGGCTGTGAAGATGGAAAATGTTCACGCTCACTTGGGCTGATAGTGGTGCTCTTTGAGAAGAAAGTTAGTGTTTTCCTCAGTGGCATTTTGGCATTGCAGAAGGCAGAGGAGCCCATTTCCATCGCATCCTCTCTGGCTGCAGCACCAAGAGCTTGGGCTCTGCATTCCATGCTGGATGCAGGGGTCTGGAACAACAGTGCTGTCTGAGATTTCCTCCTCCCCAAAACCTATTAAAGCAAGGGGAAAATTGAGATGTTTGGTGTTTTTTCTTTATTACAAGAATCTATTCTGCTTTTGCTGGCCAAACATAAGTATTTAAAGGGATTGTCAGGATGCCTGGTTCCTGGGAAAGTGGTCATTTTTGTTTAGAAACTGGGCCTTATGGATGCTCTGCTGACACCGAGCACTCAGAAGTCAGAAGCTTGTCATGGGGTAGAGGTTTAAACTCTCCTGCCCTGACTGTGTTTTCTGAGGCGATGGGCATGATTACACCTGTCTTCTCAGGCTTGCACTGAGATACCTGAAGATGCACAAAATGCACCACAGCACCATTTTTCTTGTCTAGGCACAGACCTCTTCATCCCAGAGACTCTCTGTAGCAAAATAGCGGGAGAAATTAGAATTTCAGGCCCTTTCTGCAGTGACAGAGTTGTTATGAGCTGTCTGCTTTGACACATCCATCAGTAACAATAAAATAGGTGTAGCTATTGCTTTGGAGCTCCTTTAGGAGCCTCCCTGAGGATTCCCATGAATCTCTTAAGGGGGGCAGAGCCCTTCACCCTTAGCTGGGTTGGGATAACTCTACCCACTGATGTGGGTAGAGCAGGATGCTGTGAAGGGAACGTTTAGCTGGGTGACAGCTCCTCTCCCTGGAGTGTCACCTCCTCTCTCTGTCCTTGGGGCTGCTGCTGTCCCAGCTGGATCTGGTGGGAAAACATTCCACTGCCCCACAGCTTGCAGAGCACTCAGGGAAACATGGAGAGCTTCAGAGATGCATCACTGGGGTGTCCTGTCAGTCTCAGGCTCTGCCTGAGGAAGCTTCTGGAGGTCTCCTTGTGCCTTTACACTCTGTGTAATACATGTGATTTATATTTGCCTCCAGGGTTGGGATGTTTTAAAATCCTTGTGTGCAAATTTCCTTGCAAAGCGAGACTTGGCTGAGGTTTTTTGGGGTTGGTTTGGAAAAAGCTTTGGGGTTGATGGTCTGAACACCAGGTGAGGATGTGGCTGTGCTGGCAGCTCCCTGGTGCTGTTTTATTCTGTTTCCTTAGAGTGAGTAGCCCTGTGCTGTGTTGAAAATTTGGGAGGCAGAGAGGGCTGAGGACACGCTCGGCAGCCTCCCTGCCTCCTGTGCTCCTGCAGTGCCTGCTCTGCAGCCACCCAGGTGCTGTGAGAGGTTCCCAAATCTTGGTGCCTCTCCAGTGATTCTGGGTCAAGCTTCCTGCACAACTCTGCCAAATCATCTCAGATCCGGCTGCTGACAGCTCACTGCTGTGTCACTCCCAGGTCACAGCAGCTCTTCCTTTGCTCTGGTGCTGGAGCGGCTCATCCCAGCTGGGGCTGCTCCTCTCCTGGTCACGGCGGTCACTGTGGCTTGTCCCCTCATATGAGAGGATCTTTGGGAAGAGGAAAGAAAAAAATGGAGCACCTCCACCAGGTTAATCGTGGTTTCTATTGCTAAGAGGATGTTTGGGGGCTACATGAACTGAGAAACAGAGTGTTGATGTCCTGAGGGTTCCCCTGTGGCATCAGGGAACCTGGGGCAGGGCTGTACCCTGAGCCTGATTTAGGGAGACAAGATCGTATCTGTCAAGTGCTGGACTTGACACTGCCTCTCTTCTTTGACAGGAACCATGAAGTGTCGTGTGGCTGCTGCCAGCACCTTCCTGCCTCTCCTCTTGCTCCTGGGGCTGGTCTCTCCAGGTAAGTCTGTCTCTGCTCTCTCCCTGCTCAGTGCTCGTGTTTGCAAGGTGTAAAGGCAATAATTGCTGTGTTTGTCGTCTTCTGATGGATATACAAAGCAGCACTGCTGGGGTGATGTGGCTGCTACAGGTGAGCGATCTCCTGTCTCCATCCCGTGAAGTCCTGGGGACCTGCACGTTGTGCTCCCACTCTTCTTGTAGTCCTTACTGGCTGCGCATGTGGCATCAGATGGCCCTTCTTGTGAGAGAGCCGGTGGGACTGGAAAAAGCCTTGGAGGAGGATGGATGTGCCGGTGAACCCGACAGTGGTAGATGCTCCTGGTGTATCTTGGTGAAAAGCCCTTGGCAACTTCCAGGTGTGGATTCACCAAGGCAAAGCCTGGTGCTGGACCTGACATGAGGTCAATTTACATAAACAAAACCTAAAGAAAACTGGAGGCAGAGATCACAGGCAGGGATGTAAAGCAGAAGCTTGTTAGCTGTTCAGCAGCAGAATATTGCTGACAGGGCTTTCCCCATGCTTTCAGCAGCAAAGTCGTTACCTGAACTGTGCTTTAATATATGCTGGGGGGAAAATAACTCCTATCTGAGCTGCAAAACCTCTTTTCTAATTTCCCATGGCGGGAAAGGCAGGGCTGTGGGCCAGAAGAGCCTCCACAGTAAGCCCTTCCCACTGATGCTGTGGGTCTTTCCTGGCACAGGGGCTTCTGGCAGGGAGCTGGTGGGACAATGGCCTTTTGGTGTAGAAAATGTGCCTTTTGGGACAGGTTCTGGCATATCACAAGGTGCATAGGAGCTGTAAATGTACAGCAAAGCCCCGTGAAAACTGGGATTGTTGCATGACCGGCCTAAACCCCCTGGGTGCTGGTGTAGGGAGGGGGTGCCTGTGTGGCTCTTGCTGATAAACAATAGCCAGTGTGTGTCTATTTGATAGCACTGTGCCCTTTGGAATAAAGGCTTTTTTTCCCACTTTTTTCCCCCCTCCTGAAACCTCGAGATGGCTTGCCCAGATTGGCAGCCTGATTAAGCAGTCAGTGGATGACATTAGCTGTGAGTGACAGGTGCAGTCAATCTCCCTCTGGTGTCGTGTTGGATCAAGGAGAGCCTCACTGGGAGCACTGCCCTGGTGCTCCTCTGGGAAGGGGAAAAATAAGGAAAAAAGACAATCTAGCAAGTCCTTTACCTCCCCCCCTCCCCCCGAGAGGTCACTTGCCAGGGTATCCCATTGGAGGTGGGAAGGCGGGGTTTGCCTGCCCAGCTGGGGACTTGCTCCCTCATTGCAGTGAGAAACTGCAAAGCCTTGGACAGGCAGCACATGGAAATGGGGATTTGGAGGTTTTGCAGCTCAGCAGCGTTCCAGCCCTTCTCTCCTAAACCCTGCCCAGGGCTTGGGTTGTCATCTCCGTGATAAGCAAGTGCTGGCACAGCTCCTGTGCCTGCCATAGCCATAAGTGCATGGATGCCCTCCCACACACCCTGGGCACTGCAGGTGACGGAGCAACTCTTCCCAGAAGGTTTGTAAAGCTCCTGGTGAAGCAATGAGCTGGGATATAATGGACAAGTGGAGCCTGAGTGGGCTTGGAGTGTTTGGAAGAGGATGGTTTAGCTCTGGCATGGCAGTGGAGTCTCCCTGCTCCTGCCTGGCTACTGCTGCAGGAGGTGAGCCCTGGAACCTTCTCTTCTCCAGGCTGAACGCCCCCAGCTTTCTCAGCCTGGCTTCAGAACAGAGGGGCTCCAATTCTCTTAGTGTCTCCGTGGCCTCCTCTGGACTCTATCCAGCAGGTCCATGTCCCTCCTGTGCTGGGGGGACCCCTTCTTGTGTTGAGGGTTACAGGAAAGGTGCATCCCAGGGTATAACTGGGTGGTTGTGGCAATCTCTCAGAAGGAAATGCCAGCGTTTATCCTGGGATTTGCAGCTCAAGGCAGTGTCCTGCCTTTAGACCCTCCCTCAGCAATTCCAAGCTCTCAGGTGCTGGTCTCCCTCCTCCCTGAACACACAGATCCTGTGTGCTGGGTGGTTTGAAAGCCTCCCAGCACCTGCTGCAGCTGGATTTGGACAGTGCAACTTATTTTTAGCATGCTGATGATATTAAGAAATGTATTTTGCAACAGAAAGGTTTTGCAGAAGTGAGTCTTGTGTGCTAAGGGCTGCTTGGGGTGTTCTAGCCTCATTTGCCCCTCCCAGAGCCTGCTGGCCCCAGCGTGGCAGCCAGTGACAAGTGTGCTGCCAAGCCTCTGGAGATGCTCCTAGCCCTCAAATAACCCCCTTTGTCAGGTTCCTTTTTATTTTCTTTCCAGGTACTTAACTCCAGAGGTTGGGATTTAAATGTGCCTTTGCAACAGTGCTGCCTCCAGTGCTTTCCCATTTCTCAGGGTGTCTAACCAACCTGGTGCCTCAGGAAAGAGGGCAGCGCTGAAAAATCCCCGTCTTGTCATGGAGGTAGCCCTGGGGGAGCTGCTCTCCCATCCTGTGCCCATGTCCTCAGGAGCAGGTTTGTTGGGATGCACACCTGAGACCTGCGTTTGAAAGGTCTCAGGAGCATCTCTCTCCTTTGGGTGCTTGGGCAGGCAAAGAGGATTCTGAAGCTTGGTCTGGTTCCTGTTTCTCGAGGTGGGATGCTGAACACGCTCTGCCAAACCTTCTTGGGAAATCATTATGTGCCTCTCCCGCCACCTCTTTCCCTGCAGCCCTGGTACAGTAGGTCTTTCCTGGTTGACTCTTTCCCTGGCTCAGGCTGCCTTTGTCACTCTCCTACGTGCTCTGCACTTGACGCTGTCCCCTAATGAGGCTGCGGGCCAGGGGCAGGCTCACGAGCTTCCAGCGCCGTAAAAACGGGAGTGGAAAGGAGTGAGCCTGGTTATTAAAGGTGAAAGGAGGCAATTAGAGGGAAAGGCAGCCGGGTGATGGGAGAAGGAAGGAGCACGGGGGTTTGCTGGGGTGGCTGACAAGGCGAAAGGCTCTCAGCCATGGGAACAAAGCGAAGGTATTAGTCATGGGCTAAACCAATAATTGAGCTCCTGGTCCCTGTGCTGTTGGCTTCCCTCTTCCCCTAAGCCTTTTGGAAAATATCAAATCCAGAAAGATTGGTAGAGGGAAGTGGCTCCCCTGCCAGCTTTTATGGGGGACCTAATGCTGCTTTCTGTCCTTCTGCTAGCTCTCATCTTGGGGGTTACCCCTTGCCAGCATGAACCCAGTGCCCTGTGAGCATTCCTGAGCCTTTCCCAGCCGTGCTGGCCCGTGCCAGGGAAATAACTCATTGTTTTTGTCCTCTTCCCAGGTCAAGGCAATCGCCTACCATACTTCATCAACTACTTCTTTGACACCTACCTGCTGATCAACGAGGACACACCTGTGGGTAAGTGGGATGGGCCTGTGGGCAGCAGCTGCCACCACACTATGGAAAAGTACGGAAAAGGAACGCTTTTCTTTTGACTGACAGATGGAGCTTTTCTTTCTTTATTTAGCTGGGGATCAGTTTTTAGTAAATGCAGAAATCGACCCGGTCATTCTTGGCGCCTTCCCAGGCTCTCAGTCCATTAAACTTGTGGTCTTCAATCAGGGCTCGTGACTGGCTTTTAATGCGGGAGGAATCGATTGGGAGGCTGGGGTGGAGCCTGTGGAGATCCCTTCTCCCACCTCCAGCCGTGCAGCCCAAGCAGCACCTTCCTTAAGAAAGGGCTCTTGCTGCACCCACATCATTAGCAGAGCTGTCAAGGGTTGGAAGAGTCTGGAGAGGTCTCCTCCAGGACTCAACCAGTGCTTCCAGCTGAGCCTTCTGTCCCTTCCTGGGTCCCCTTGGTCACGCATTTGCAGCCCCTGTGGGATTTAGGGTGGTGTCTGAGCAAGCAGGCAGGATGTGGAGTCTTGGTTTGGATGGATGGTGGAGGCTCCTGTGTGGTAGCTGAGCTCTGCACAGAGATGCATCCTCAGGAGAAGCCCTGGGAAGGGAGCAGGAGTGAGAGCTGCTTGGGAACAGCTTAATGGAAATGCTTCCTCACAGAGCACCTTGCTCTCCAAGCACTTGAGCTTGAAATACCTTATGGGAATTGGACTGAACTTCTATTTTGCCTGAAAATAGGGGAAGATTTCCTACAGCCTGCTTTCTAGTGAGACATTATGTGAGTCAAGTTGTTCTTGGAATTACTTTGGCAGTTGAATTTCTTTTTTTTTTTTAAACTTTGTATTACACTGTGTCTATGTATAATTGACTCTTAAGAATATTGGCACGTTGGGATTTTGTTTCCAGATGCACCGGAGGGAAATGTCAGCCTGGGAAGTGTTGACACACACAGTTGTTTCTGTGTTTCCTGCTTTTGGCAGGTGTTTTCTGAGTTCAGGTTTACTAACTTTAAAAAAAAGCAGCATCTGGAAACACCTTTCCGAGATCCTGAGTGTGAGGAGCAGAACAGTGTGTGGCACCTGTTTCCTGGAAAAAAAAGTGTCCCTTTTTGAGGTCTGAGTGCCCATTCCCATGACATCCCTTCCCTCCAAACCCAGCCGTTCCCTGCCTGCTGCCTGCCATGTCAAAAGGGATCTTAAGCAACAATTAAGAGATCATTCCCCCTCTAATCACTTACAAGAGTAAATTAGTTTTGTCAGGAGCTATTAAGACAGAGAGCTTGGAACTCATTAGGTGAGATTGGGCTGAGGGAGCTGCTGGCACTGCCGCTGGTCCAGGCTGATTAATTTCTCCCAAAACATCATCAATGCCCATCTGTTTCATTTAGGTCTGGGGAGAGCAATTTTCAGGTGGACTGACCCTGTAGTCAGTTACTTCACCCAGAAGTAATGGAAACACACACACACATGCAGAGGGAGTCAGAGATGGGAACTCCAGGAAGGTTCTGGGAAGGGAATTGTAGGAGGGGGGGGGATACTTGGAGAGCAGGATGAGGAGGGAGGATGGTGTTGGTTGGGCTGTTGGTGGCATGGGCAAGACAGGTCCCCAGGAGAGCCTGTGCCAGCTGCCAGCAGCTGTATCACCCTGTGTTTTACTTGGAAAATGGGAGTACTGGCTGGATAACACGCCTTGGGAGAAGAGTGTGCAGGAGAGGGACTGTCCATCTTTATCCTGCTGCTGTTTGTCTTAAGCAAAATTATTCCAAGGGCCATTTTGCTTAATCCCAGACCTTTTGGAGGGCTGTGGATAAGGGATGCTATGGACACCAGGTGAGTTGCTGGAGGACCCTGGCAAGGCATGATGTGAGCTGGGAGGGTGGCATTGATGCCACTGGGGTGACTGCAGCCCTGGATGTGTCAGCAGGTGGGAATGGGCAGGCAGCATTCCCGGCTCCTCTTGGTCGGGGTCCCTGCTGCTGCCAAAGGAACGTCTTCTTAGCATAATGTAATGACTGGAGTCTAATTGCCCAGCAAATGGATTTGCTGTGAGCAGGACAGGAATGGGAAAATGAAGACGATCCATCATGTTAGGTCTGTAAGTAGCCTTATAACCACCTAGCTTGGATTCACCCAGGTTTCTCTGAAAGCTTTCATGCCTCAATGCCTTGCAAAATGCATGACAAAAGAGGCCATTCAGACGAGTGTAATTCCACTTCCCCTTCATCCTAGCAATAACATTTTAGCGTCACTGGAATAATGTTGTCTTAAAAGAGTGGGAAACACTTCAACCACTGCACTTGAGGTGATAACATGCACTTGGCCTTGCCCTCAGGCCATGTTGTGTCAGGGAGCACAGTCGCCCGGGTGGGGATCAATGTGTCCCCTCCTGCCTATCAGATCTTGGTAACTCCTGCCTTGCTTAAAACCAGGAGAGGGATTAAGTCTGGATCTTAGGCCAGGTTGGATGGGGCTGTGAGCCCTTGGTCTGGTGGGAGGTGCCTGGCAGGGGGTTGTAACAAGATGATCTTTAAGGTCCCTTGCGATGCAAACCATTCTGTGAAGGACTGGTGTCCCCTGCAGAGCCTGCTCAGGTGAGCAGTGCACGGCACAGGGAAACCTGCTGGGATGACCATTCCCTGGGCAATGCGAGTGTGAGGAGGTGCTGCTCAAGCTGGTGACAGCACCTGGGACAGCTGGCAGGTGGGGAGGCTGGGGTCCCTCAGGACTTCTGCCAGGGCTGCCAGCTGTTTGGTTCCCATACTTATTCCTGGGTAGGAACGTCTACAGCTGAGGCTCTCGGCTCTCCACCCCACCAGCTCACCGGGATGCTTCCTGTGACTGGTGAGATGCTCAGCCCTGGGTCCCCCAAATTCAGCTGCCTCAGCACCTCCTCCCACGTATTAACCTGGGACAGCGTGGGGCCAAGGAGAACCCCCAAGTCAGCAAGTCCCAGGGTCAGGAGCACTGCAGAGTGACAGCCCCAGGCAGTGCCCGCTCAGCGCCATGTCCAGTGACCCGGGCTGTGTTTGCTGCTCAAAGCCCCCTTTTCCTTCCCTCCTGCTCCATGGCTCTCCCAGGAGGCACAGGCTGTGCTCTCCATCCCGGGGTCCACTGTGCCCAGAGAGCAAGGTGGATGGATGGATTGATGGATGGATAGCTGACAGGGAATTTCACAGGTTGCTCTGCCCTCTTTTTGCTCTGTGCAGCTTTTGCTGAGCTGGTAAATGCTGTGACCATGGATATTTCTTCACTAAATTTGAATAGGCAGAGCTAAACCTTGCTCTTTATAACATCTACTTCAGAATGGGATGTAGCAGGCACTGCCCATGGAGTTGTGGCTCTCCCAGTTGTGCCCCTGAGGCTGCTGCAGCCTAAGAAGAGCCAGGGATAGTGGAGTGCCACTGAGGTGTGGGTGTACTTTGCTGGCTGGTGGCGATTAAAGGGTTTAGGTTGGTGTGTGACACCTCGTGCCTGCTGAGACACAGAATTATTTCGCAAGAAAACTAAAGAGGAACATGGTATTTCACGGGCAGGGTGTTCTGCAGGATCCTCATGTGGAGCTGGGGCAGCACATCCCTCTGATATTTGTGGATGATTTGATTTAATTCTCCGTCCTAGACAAGGACCAGGCCAGAGGGCTTTTTTTCTCCAGGCAGGGAAGACTTCCATCCTCCACACTCTGTATCTGTCCTTTCCAAGGCAATGATCTCTTCCAACACAGCTTTTTGCTGCTGTGCTCTGGTCCTGGACAGGGAGATGCTTTGGCACCCAGGAAAGGTCCCTGGGGGTGCTGGGCCACTCAAGCTGCTGCTGAAGATACGGTTGTCAGTGTGGGATTGAACACGGGCTAAACCTGTTTGATCCCACAGCTGTCAGCATGTGCCGGCCACTGTGGTGCCCGGGCTCCTCCAAATGCATCACTGGAAGGAAAAAAACAAAACCAGCGCTGGCCCTCTGATCCCTGCATCCTTCTGGACTGATTAAATCGTTTCAGAGCTCAGATATCCATGCACGAGGCTTGGGGGCGGGGGGGGCGCATCTGATGGGGACAGCTTTGGATGGAGGACTGTGGTCATCTGAGCACAGCACAGCCACCAGACCCTTTTCCCTTTGGTGTCTCCGGGTCTGCCCCCTCACTTGCAGGAGCGTGCTGCTGTTGACGGAGAGGGGGGATGTACTGCTCTTTATCCCTCTTACTCAAACTAAGGAGTTAAAGCTACAGAGAAAACGATGAATTAATCTCGGTGCACCACGGGGTTACAAATCACAGTGGCAAGACCAGAAAGTACCCTGGAGGCACACTGTTAATGAGGTGCTAATTGGTTAACAAGGAGGTGGGGCTCAGGATGGCTTTAAAGTTTGGGATTAGCTCCTCCTAGGAGCAGGGCAGCAGGGGGAACACCGGGAGCCTCTGTGAATGATGCGAGGCAGGCTGGCTTTTAGCAAAGTTTGGTAAAATGGGAAGTGCTTTTGGAAAAGGCAGTGGCAGTGGTAATAGAGTGGATGGAGAGCTTGGAAAAGCCTCCATGAAATATGTGTTAAAGCAGTGACTGTGCCCTCTTCACGCCTGGTTGAATCCGTGGAATGGGGCCTCTGTGCCTGTGTTTGGTCTAATCAAAGACACCCCCTTCTCTTTAGAGATGCTCTGTCCAAATTTGCTGTTTGGTTGGATAAGCCTCCATCCAGCTTCACCAGCTTCAGCCAGGAGTCACTGTCCTCTTCACAGCCAGGGCTGAGCTCTTAGTGGGAAGATTCTCCAGAACAGCACAGGAAGGACACAGACCTGCTGGAGTGAGTCCAGAGGAGGCCATGGAGATGCTCCAAGGACTGGAACCCCTCTGCTCTGGAGCCAGGCTGGCAGAGCTGGGGGTGCTCACCTGGAGAAGAGAAGGCTTCAGGGAGAGCTCAGAGCCCCCTCCAGGGCCTAAAGGGGCTCCAGGAGAGCTGGAGAGGGACTTTGGACAAGGGGTGGGGGGGCAAGACAAGGGGGAATGGCTTCGCACTGCCAGAGGGCAGGGTTAGATGGGATATTGGGAAGGAATTGTTCCCTGGGAGAGTGGTGAGCCCTGGCACAAGGTACCCAGAGAAGCTGTGGCTGCACCATCCCTGCAAATGTCCAAGGCCAGGTTGGCTAGGGCTTGGAGCAGCCTGGTGTAGTGCAAGGTGTCCCTGCCTGTAGCAGCGGGTTGGAATGAGATCTTTTCAAGGGTCCCTTCCCACCCAAAGCGTTCTGTGAGAGGTCAAGAGAGGCTGCCCATCCCTGCTGTGCTGTTGCTTCTGATAAGCTTTAGCTGATGGTGGAACCAGGCTGCTGCATATAAAAAAATCCCCAGCTGGGAGGGCAAACAGAGTAAAACAAGTGGGCAAGTGCATGGTGGCACTTGGTCTGTGGCTGGTTACAGAACTTGGGGACTATGTGTGTTAGCACTGACATGGGAGCATGGGGTTCATAATGATAAAAAACCCCACAAAGCTGCTTTTGTTGTTTATCTGACAGAAATAAGGTGACTTGGTAAGTACTGGAAGATCTTAAACTCCTTGGTTTGCTTGCTGGGTGGGCTGCCCAGGAAGCAAACACCCATGGGGTGTGTATGTGCAGCAGGCAGAATTGATTTGGCCTTTTAGGAAGGGTAATTCCAGAGGAATATGCTGTGACAGACTCTGGCTGTGACAGAGATTGCATGTTTTTGAACCTGCCTTACAAGCTTCGTTCTGGCCATTGCTGAGATTCTCCTTCACAAGGGGAGGCTGTGGCCACCTCACCTTCCTCTTCAGTGTTTATCTATCACCCAATGGCTGTTTACTGCCTAAAACTGAATTCTCAGGGTTCTTGAGTGCTCTTCAGAGGAGCAGCCTTGTTTCTAAGTGTGCTGACAACCCTAATGAACAGCAATATTTGAGGAGAGCTTAAAAAGGGGATCTCAGCTCTCCCAACTCAAGCCCTTTTTCTGTCATTTGAAGGCCCATTGATGAAATTACTTGTTGAGCTGCAGAAAGTACAGCATCTATAATGAAAACTTAAGGCTAGAAAATTAGTTATTCCCAACATCAGGAAACTTAAGGTTAAAGAAAAAGCCCCACTCCCACCCAAACCCTTAACTCTGCGTCATTAAATTAATCACTTCATCAATCACTTAAACTTTCGTATCTGCTTTGCTAATAGGCAGTAACATTAGTGCTTATGTTTAAGAAGGGGAAGAAGGAGAAAGAGGAAAGTATATTTGCAATATGGACTCATTAACATGCCAGGGTAACCTTGCTCCTGGCAAGCGCCTCATCAAACCATCTGAAGGTTTGATCTTGCCACCTTTTGAGCCCTGGCATGGGGGCCAAGCCCTTTCCAGAGAGAGGGAGATAGATGTGTGAGTTCGGTAATGAGGTCTGGGGTGATTTTTTTAATGTCTGGGATGGCTTTAGCAGCATTAATTATCTGTACAGTGCTGTCTGTAGGAGCTTCATTTGCAGGCTGGCTTCTTGCTGGATATGCCCTGTTCCTCGTTACTCTGGAATGCCCAGGCTTGGATGTCAACACCATCCCAGCTCAGTCAAATTGGGCCTGCCAGGCTGATTTGGAGGCATTAACATGGGTGACAAAACTGATATAGAGCAGAGATAATAATGCAAGTCAGGCTTAAAAAGAAAAAAACACAGGAGGGGAAAAGTACACATGTATGGATATGTGTGTATATATTCAAGTTAAGGGACATATATATATACACACATACATATATATACGCACACACCTTTGTGGAGGTATTCATGTTCTAAGGGAATATTATGAGCCAAGGGTATTTCCCTGTACTGGAGAGAAATACTTGCATTTGCATACACTCATAATTTTATTTTTGGTGGAGAAGGGTGAGCTGTGATTTCACTACCAGAAAAAAAATACTCTGGTTGCAAACAGTGAATGAACATGCTTGTGTGTTTGGCCAGATCAGAAACTTGATGTATTTGGGCTGTGTAAGCTTAAAAAAGAAGGAAAAAACCCTAACTCCTTTACCCCCTACTTCTAACGGTGGCACATCTGAGATCTCTGCAGTCTGGATCTGCCCCATCCCTGGAAGTGTTCAAGGCCAGGTTGGACAGGGCTTGGAGCAACCTGGGATAGAGGAAGGTGTCCCTGCCCATGGCAGGGGGTGGAACAAGACAGTCTTCAAGATACCTTTCAACCCAAATCATTCCATAATACCATCTTCTATAGAGAAATGTCTCTTTCTACAGAATTTCCAGACTAGTAAAAAAATTACCCTTTCAGTTAAAACTTTCTATAATTGGGCACTGTGGAAGTCCTTTAAGAAAAAAGAATTCAGACTATATGCCACCACCACCACCAGCTGGTGGTTGTTGCTTACTGATGTAAAACAAGTCGAAAAAACGCCAAGGGAAAAAAAAAAAAACAAACAACAAAGAGTTCAGAAAGGTCCAGCTTCTTTTTACGCTCATCAAAGTCATCCGAGCAATTAAAACGTGAAGAATTTACTTAGTTGAGTCCCCATTATGGAAAGCTGCCGCATTCCAGTATGGGAATAGGCAGGCAGAAGAGAGCCCTTCTGGCAATGTAGATACATGCCATGGTGCTGAGACTGAGGAATGCAGCTCCTGCTGTTGGGAAGCGCCTGGGCAGGAACCTGCCGCTGTCCCGGTGAGCATCCTCTGTGTGGGGCCGGGCTGTTGGTACATGGTGTGCTGTGTTGATTGCCTGGGTGGCAGGGCCACCTCTTGGGAAGCTTGTTTTATCATGTGTTCCATGGTTTTGGGGAGCGTGGGTCACCTCAGTGTTGTTGTATGACTCCATCCCCTCCCGGTCTTCTGGCTTTTAAACTGATTTATTGCTGGCGTGTGCTGATGCACCCTCCTGCCTTTGAATGGCTTAATGTGCTTGATTGGCAGGGGGAGTTAATAAATAGGTTCCTCCTGTCAAACTGCTCGGGTACATTGATGCCTTTTAAATTAACTGTAACCACTTGGGGAGGGGGGGGGGGGAAGAAAGCGTTGTTGGACAACTCCATGAAAACATCTGTTCCGTTTGCAGCGCTGGTCAGAGCAGTGAAAAAGCTCCGTGTGCTCCCTCTCTTAAAGATTTATTAATATTGCTGGGTACACGAGGGGGAAAGATTTCAAACACTTGACATTTAATGGTTAGTAACTCAATTTTATTCCATTCATCTGCATGGCTTTGTCAGGTGCCTGCTCTGTCGAGGCTCTGGTATTGTATCACGGAGGTTGTCTTGCTGCCTGTGAGCAATTAGGAGGGTGATTTGGTACCTGAATACAGAGAAACCTGTTTCTTTTTCCTTTCTAATTGATTATTAGCTTTGAGGTGAGAGCTGGTGTCATGGAACGTAATATCCTTTCATAAACAGTGATGTGGTGGCTTTACTTGCTCTGCTATTTTGGTTTCAAGCAGTTAATTTGAAAATAAGAGGGGGAAAAAGATTTTGAAATATAGAAAGTCCAAGGGAGACGAACAATTTGGGGTATGGAGAGAAGCGCGGAGCATCCTCCCAGGCAGAGATTAATGGTTGTTACTAATGATTTTGGGAAATAGAGGGGAAGGAACAAGATGCGGCAGAGGACTGTAAAATAAGTAACAGCACTGCAGAAAACCCTGACTCTGGAAATGCACCTTTTCCCGTACGGCAGCAGCATCAAATTAAACACATCCTGCTGGATAAAACAGCATTTCTCTGCAAAGGAGCACTGATGTGTAGTGGGATGGTGAGGCAAGAGGTGAGGGGACCACACAGAAAGCATCGTCCTGTCTCCTCATCTCTCCCAGCAGCTTTCCAAGGGGCATAAAGGGTGGGGAAAAATAATCTCCCTGGATTTGCAAGTTGCTCTTTGTCTTGGAAAAAATTGTTTGTACTCCCATCAGGTGCAGAGTGGGGAGTGAGGGCTTGCAGAGAGCATCATCCAGAAGTCATTGCCCACCTGCTTTGGTGGGGTGGGGGAAACAGAAATTAAGGCTCTGTATTGGGGGGGAAAAAAAATCCAAGCTGGTTTGATCACACTGCAACAGGATGGTCTCACAGAGCCATAAAAATTGGCAACATCCTCAAAGTTCACACAGCACTGGCAGGAGAATGAGTTTCACTGGTGCTGGGATGATCCACAGTCAGTTTCTGGCAGATACAGGTGGAAAAGGTGTCCCCTAGGAGAGAGGGGAGGCTGCTGCCTCCATGGATTTTAAACCAGGAGCTTGATTTTTGCATTCCAGGTTGTAAGTTGAAGGTGTATTTTTTATTTTGCTGGTTAGTTCATTTCAAAGACCAAAATTGCTGTACTTGATGAGCATCCCACTGTAAAATCAACTGGAATCTGTTGGAGAAGCTGTTTTCCAGTGGTGATATTCCCCCCTCCAGCCCCCAGAAGCAGAAGTTCACCCCAGGATCAGCAAATACTGTAGGTGGTCTGGGTTTGCTCTTTGTGTATCCTGCATCCTGTATCCAGTGGTATTACCCAGGTGGGCAGAGGGACAGTTTTCATTGGGGTGCTGCTCCCAGGAGTGGAGGAGTGCTCTTTAAAAGCAGTTTCTCTGTCATGGATCTGCATGCAGCCTCTTTTGAACAAGATGCAGGGTCAGATGCTGCCCTGGCTGGAGGGCAGTGACAAGGTGGGGCTGGGCCAGCTGCTCCACCAGGCATGGGCTCATCCCTGTTTTCCATGAAACCCCCTGCCTTGTGCAAGTGGCCCCAGGTGGTAGGATAATGGCATCCTTAATTGTGCTCTGAGTGAGATTAACTTCTAATCTGACAGTCTGACATCTTTATTGTTATTAATGTGTGAATAATGCACTGTGGTGGGGTTTTTAGGCATAACTTTGGTAGCAAATGTTTTCCTTTTGTTTTTACTGGTGTCTGTTACTTTGCCACTGTGGTATTCCCAGGCTCCAAGGGCGGGGATCTCAGAGGTCAAGGAATGCTGCTCCTATTTTGTTTCGTATTAAATGGTCTCTGCCATTGCATTGCAGCTATTCCCCTTTATTTTTCCTTTTTAACTGTGAGTAGAGGTGGTGGCAAGCAATTCCTCTGGTGAGTCTGGAGTTTCTTGGGACAATGGGTGTTGGAATGGGATGGGGGGCATCAGTCAGATGGGGCTTGGGATTCTGGGGTGCATCCAGGGATGGGGAGGCTTGGGGTGCTGCCAGGGATGGGTGTAGGTACCCATGGGGCTGAGGGTGCTCTGACAGGGGCTGGATCTGTCCCTTGGAGCTGATAGGGAAGGGAAAGGGAGCTGGGGGAGGGAGGGGGGGAGTTGGCTGCAGTCTGTTGACTCCACGAAAAGTAGTTTCTGTGGTGCAACTTGCTATTAAACAGGACACAAGGTCAATAATGCCTTTGCATGGGAGAGCTTCAGCCCACACTTCTATCAAAACCAATATTAATTTTCACTAATTAGGAGCTGCAGCTAATGGGTGTCACAGCTAATTTACCTCATCCATAACGTGGGAGAGGAGGGGGTCAAGTGCCTGGGATCAGAGCCTGCAAATCTGCCTCCTCTCTGCTCCCCCTTTGTTCCTGGCCCAACATGTGTTTGTCACCTGGGTGGCTTCTGTCTGCAGGGATGTGGGAATGTGTGTGTGGTCTTCTGCTGCCTTCCTTGGAACACGGGAATGCTTTGGGAAGACAGGGAAGGAGCTGGATGGGGAGATGTACTGTGCAGCAGGTGGAAAAAGAGCTTGGAAGGATGTGCAAGGGGAATCTTTGGGAAAGAAAAGGATGCCTATTGTCCTGAAGGGAAAGGTGTAGTGGAGTGTTTGCTCTTGAAACTCTTGAATTTCAAAAGCCTTTATTGTGTGTTTTATCCCTGTTCCCTTCCATACCTTTTATCCTCACGAGCCAGCCTGGAAAGCATCAGTGAAGCAGTGAGTCTGTCACCATCCATAGTCTTGTGACTTGCTCTAGGGAGTCTTTCTCTTGTCTTTGATTCTGTGACAAACTGGACAAGTGTTGCAAACATTTGTGGGGAGTGAATTTTTGTAAGAAGATATCTTGGGTGCTGTGCGGGTCAGCTTCCCACACAGGTCGCAGGCAGGAGCATTCCACGGATGTTGCCAGCAGTGCTAACAGAAAGCGAAGTTCTGATTTGGAATTATCCCTGTTTGGCTTGTAAACTTGATCTGACGGCTCAGACAAGGGAAGAAAGGGTGAACATTGTATTCCTCTGAAACATCTTTATAATCTGTGCTTTCTAAACAAGCCAGAGTCTAAGAATTATCCACAGGGATTACTGCTTTAAATGAGAATACACTAGAGAAATTTGTGGTCTGCTGTCAGACAGCTCATTGTTAGGGATAGCTAAAATTGACTGAATAGGTGATTCATTGGTTTTATTTGCACTGCCCTGACTATAAACCTCAGGAGTCTTCCTTGTCGGAATTGATCTGTTCTGCTGGCAAAGCCGCAAGCAGCACGTGCACCACCAGCCCATCCTGACACGTTGTAGGAGAACACAAGAGCTCTTGCCTTGCCCAAGGCATCTTACGTAACAGACGCCCTCCTGTTTGGGGTGTCTGGGGCCTTGAGAAAGGGGTTTGGCTTTTAGGCGTGTCCTGGGAAACTCCCACAGGAAAGTGATGTGCAGAGAAGAGCCTCTCTTGGATACTGTCTCAGCCAGAGTATCCTTTTGGGGCGTCCTGGGAGCTTCAGGTCAGAACTGCTGGTAGTCCTGGCTCTCATCCATGTGCGCAGTGAGCTTTGCCTCCAGTTTTGTTACCCAGCTGCCCAGCCAATCCTGACTTGGGCAGGTTTATTTGCCTTTTTTTTTTAGCTGTTGGCCTGAAATTGCCACCCAGCCCACGGCAGCTCCCAGAAGGTGTTTTCCCTCTGCCTGCTCCAAGACTCACTGCACCCTTAAAATCTGGACTTCTTGTTCTTCACCAGCTCCTCCTGTGAATGTCATCAGCCTCAGTGGGGAGAGGAGAATATATAAACATAGATAATATATATAATATACGGAAGAAATTTGTGCCCTGAGGCTGGGCACATTACCTGGTGGCTGTCCCTCTCCCCTGCTCTCCCTTTGCGGGGGGCCAAGGTGGCGGAGAAAGTTTCTTGGAGCTTATTGCCCAGGGAAAGAGACCTTCAGGCAGAGTTCTTGAGGGGAAAAAGCTTCCCCAAGCATGACGGATTTGACTATAAATCTCCAGATTAATGCCCAGGTTCCCAAGGTCTGTCATCCTGCCTGGCACGTGAGCTGTTCAAAAACAACATGCAGGCTCATCAGTCATTTGGGAGGCACGGCAGAAGGGAGGCTGCAGGGAGCCTGTGGACATATCTGTGAGGGGACACGAGGGACAGATGGGGCAACATCCTCATCTGAGGGCACACACAGGCATCCCAAAACCTGAGGAGCCTGGGATTATGTTGTGGGCAAGAGGTGGAGTTGAAAGAGAAGCAGGAGTTTTGCATGAGAATTATCTGGGATGATGAGATGCAGGGCCAGGGCTGAGACCCCCAGGGTCTCTCTTTTCTTCTCTTTTTTTCTTGTGGAAAGAGTCAAACTGATTTTAAAGTAGATTCATCATGAGGATCTGTTATTGGTACAGGTATTAAGTTAGTTACGAATTTCTTGCACTTTCAGTCTTAGGAAAATCCTTCCCTTATTCCTTTTGCATTCGATCTTGATTGATAAGGTTTATTATCACTCTTTAATAACCACAGATATAATCTCAGCTCAAATTTGAGGAATTTATGGGAGTTACCTAGGCCAGCGTGTCTGCATCCTGCCAAGGACAAGGGCTAGAATAAAGGACAGCCAAAAAAGAATGGCTCTCTTTTAATGGGAAGGGGGAAAAGAGGTGCATTTCTTGCTGATGGCAGCTCACTGCTCACAAAGGAACACTGCAAGGGAGTGCCTGTGGTGTGGTTGGATTGGTGGATTGAGTTCATTTGGGAGTTTTCTTTGAGGTTTTTAGATGTGTCTCATGCTGTGGGGATTGCCAGCCTCTGGGACAGTGTCCCCAGGGCTGTGGGATTGCTCATCTCTGCTGTGATGCACCAAGACTCACTTATGGAGACCCATAAGGTCCTTCAGCAGAGCCAAGGGGCCAAGTGGCTGATGTGGATTCAGTCTGGAAATCAGTGGAAAGAGTAGGGTGGGTTTTCTTTGTCCAAGAAATGGTCAAATAGCACAGGAAGGGTTCAGCTCTTGCGAATGTGCAAGAGGCTGGGTTTGCATGGAAGGTGGAGGCTGCTGGTCCCAAGAGGCTGGAAAAATGAATGTATGGGACAGCTGTTGGGTAACAGGAGTCTCTGATGTGTACAGGTAGCAGGGAGATGCTGAATTTGGTGGTCAATCCCCATTTCTCCCTCAATCAGGGCTTCAGGGGAAAGAGAAGCTTTGAAAGTGTTCACTCTGAGCAATTGAAAGAAAAAAGCCTAAAACTGTGACTTATTGGATCACTTTTCTCTTCATAAATTTCCACTTTTAGAACAGTCTGTGAAACCTCAGTGATTGCTTTCTTTTTGCTTTCAAACAATCCAGCAGCTGGGATTTAGCATGAAGTTTTGTGTTCAGTTTGGATTTGAAAATGTTATTTGGTTTTACATGTGACGGAGGGAGGTTCTTTTGAGCGCTGGCTGATCTGGACACTGGGTGAGGGGTGTGTAGGCTCAGCCACCCCTTGCAGCTCTGACCCAGCCTGCAGAAAGAGAAGCCAGGCTCTCACTGGTCACCTTGGCCAGGAGAATCATAGAATCCTGGAATGGTTTGGGTTAGACCATCTCATTCCAACCCCTTCCCATGGGCAGGGACAACTTCCACTATCCCAGGCTGCTTCCAGCCCCATCTCGCCTGGCCTTGGACACTTCCCAGGGATCCAGGGGCAGCCAGAGCTGCTCTGGGCACCCTGTGCCAGGGCCTCTCCACCCTCCTAGGGAAGAACTTCTTCCCAATATCTCATCTAACCCTGCCCTCTGGCAGTTTAAAGTCATTTCCCCTTGTCCTGTCTAGTAGAAGACTAGAACTGCTCCTGCAGGAGGATTTGTGGTTTCAGACATGTCACAGGTACTGTATAAGCTACAGTTTGTAGTACACTGTCAAGGGGGAGCCTGGGCTCATTGCATGCCCAAGGGATTACATCAGTCTTGGAAATAGCCCTTCACTGCTTCCCTTCTCACCCTGTTCTCTCATGCGGCTGTGATGAATCTCCTGCAGCAAGTGTTTCCTGGAGTTCTGAGACAAAGGGCACCTGGGCAGGGGGGATCCTGAATCAGGAGCCCCATGGATTCTTGCAAGGTGCTGTGGAAGTGACTGAGAGATGCTTTTGGTGTTTTTTTGCCTAAAGTCAATCAATTCTGGTGTTCAACCCCGCTCTTGTTCTCTTTGTGATAGCTTCAGGAGAAGCTCTTCTGTGCTTTTTCAGGAAATTGAGGCAGGCTGGATGCTATGCCTTTGCATGAGGATATGTTTTTGTGCAGGTGTTTCCACAAACCCTTGGAAAGCTCTTTCCAGAGGTAGATTACATTCCATCAACATGCAAAGGCATTCCCACCTGACCACAGTGACCATTTATGTGGGGTGAGCTGCCAGTTGCCAGCACTCAGAGCAACAGTTGTAGGAGCAATTAGTGAGAAATCCTTTGCCTGAAATATGCTTTTAATAAACCATTCACTGAATACATTCAAATAACAAATAAATTCCTGTAAACCCAAGTCTATTTGCAGATAACTCGCAAATGAGAAAGGCTAAATTAATTGAATGCTCCAGTCACTGGGGATAATGGTCCAGCTGTAACAGAGCTCTCCAGATGTTTGTTTGCAGAAGAGTATGCTTTCATAGGAAAAGAAAAACACTCGTGGGTATATTAACTCAGAAACAAGTTTACAGCTGTGTGCTTGCACGCTCTGCCTCGCTCTCCCAGCAGCCACTGTGGAGCTCTGTTCCAAGGTTTCCTCTTGCAATAAACAGCCTCTTTATTTCTCACTCATTGTCCTCGTGACCATGTTTAAACATCTGTGATGTCCAAAGTGAGGCAATGGCCCTGTGAAAGCCTCCCAGGCTTCAGCAAATATCACCCTCACAGTGCTCCAGGGTGTGCCATGTGTTGCCAAGTACAGCTGGACTGCTGCTGCTTCCAGTTGAGGCTGTTGTGATTTGGCTTTTCCCTGGTTTTGGGGTGGGCTTGCTGCACAGGACCATAGATTGAGAGAACAAGGTTCTGTGTGTGGCTGGTGAGAGCACATAGGGATGAGTAGAAGAGCCTTGGTCGCCGGGTTCAGTTTAATTCCATCTAAAGACTGGAGTTTTGCCCAACTTCTCTCTGAGGAGCTTGGCTTTGTCAGCACACTGGAGTCATCAGTCCAGCGCTCTCCATCCGTTTCCCTAGGCCTTGTTTTGTTTCTGTTGCTAAACAGCCCAAGCTGGTTGTGAAGCCCTGTGGCAGAAGTGCCCCATTACTCACAGGCGAGGGGACAATGGGACGTGGGGCCACTCTTAAATGTCTCTCTACGTCGGCATCATTAATAACCTCAGTGCTGGCACCACCGGCTCCTAAATAGCCTCATTTATCAACAAGCAATTTACTGCGGTGCCGTGGTGGGGACGAAGATAAGCTCCTGCCTCACATATCCAGGCACCACCTGCCAAGTCTCCCCCCACCTCCTCTTTGGCATTTCAGAGGGACAAAGAGGGAGGCAGGGGAGGAAATGCTCTGTCTGAGTTGTGACAGTCGTTGCCAGCCCTGAGGAGCTGGGTTGTGCCTGGAGGAGTTGGGTTGATGGGCTGCGTGTATTTCTCAGGCCGTCACCTTTGAGGAGAGACTTCTAAGTCTCTGGTTGTTTCTCTTGGTTCTCTTAAAAGTTTTGTTTGCTTTCCTTTTGGATGCCCCTGGATCTCTGGAAGTGTCCAAGGCCAAGTTGGATGGGGCTTGGAGCAACTTGAGATAGTGGAAGGCCTCCTTGCCCATGTCAGGGAGGTTGGAATGAAGTGGCCTTTAAGGTCCCTTCCAACCCAAACCCTACCACAACTCTATGATCCAAGGAGGAAGAGAAGCAGGAAATGTAACCTTTCCAAAACTGTCTGCCTTGGGTTTCTAATTCCTGCTCTCTTGTTCAAGTCCTGCTTTTACTGCAGCTGTAT
The DNA here is from genome assembly GCF_000738735.6 of Corvus cornix cornix. Classification (NCBI taxonomy): domain Eukaryota; kingdom Metazoa; phylum Chordata; class Aves; order Passeriformes; family Corvidae; genus Corvus; species Corvus cornix. The sequence goes on along the minus strand of NC_046336.1, from coordinate 32,742,929 downwards.
CTTGAAGATCAGGAGGTGCTAACTCAACTCTGGAGAGGTAAATCAGGAAGGGATTCACTGTGTCTTCATTATAACGAGGCAGAATTCATCACCCAGCACATGTTTTGAAACCTCAGAGAGTTATGGTGACAGTCCAAGGCCAGTTCACTCATGGATCTGAGATCTGCAGGCAAAAACCTGACCGCTGGTACCATTTCCTGTGGCTTTGGGACTTGGATGCCTGTACCAAATCCTGTTTTGGAGCAAAGCACCCTCTGATATTTGGGCTGAGGATGGCTATATTTTTGTTCCCCTGAACCATTCAGAGAGCAGAGCAGCTGGGCCGCAGGCAAAAGCTGTAGCACGAAAGGGTTTGTATTCCCTGTGAGACTGAGAGCCTCGGGGATGTTTCAGCTTTTGTGAGGCGCAGATGAATTTCAAACAAGACGTGAATGAATCCCTTCACTTGTGCAAGTGTAATTTGCTGACGGGTTTGTTTTGTTGTTGGCTTTTTTTCCTCTCTTTCCCCCATTCATATTGATCAGCTCCTCAGCTTGACAGGGCTGCTGGTGGAGGAAGCAGTTCAGCAGTGGGACTTTTAGCAGGGCCAGGGCACCTTGTTTCAGTGCTTTATTCCTAGGTCAGGTTGGACAAGGCTCTGAGCAACCTGGTCTAGCTGAAGATGTCCCTGCCCATGGCAGGAGGTTTGGACTAGAAGGCCTTTAAAAGTCCCTAGAAACTCAGAGCATCCCATGACTTCTCCATTAGCATTGCTAATGTCCCTGCCTTACAGTTCTGGGGGTGTCTTCACCCCACAGGTGTCCTGCAGTCCTGGGAGACCTGCTCCATGGGCATTGCAACCTAATGAGCTTTATCTCCGACCTCATATTAATTGCAGAACAGCTTCTCTTTTCTAATTAACACAAAGCTGTGTTACCTAGCCTGGCTAAAATGCAAAATACTGCATGTGTCACCTTACTCATAAATAATTTATTTACACCAAGTAGCAAAGCACCTCATTAAATAGATTTCTGGGGTTCTGCTCTTCTCCTGTTTGCCCTGGTGCCTTTCTAGAAAGTGAGATAAGGCCAAAGAGAAGCACTGAACTCAAGGGCTGTGGGTCAGCTGCATCTTCTGGTCTCTGCCCTCCTGATTTCTGTACTGATGGGGGAGATGGCAGTGGGTGTGTACCCCTGTTTTCCCAAGCTGAGGAGAGCTCACCCCCATCTCAAAGATCTCAGTGGAACTCCTGTTGGTTTATTGCATCCACTAAGTAGAAATTAATCCCTGGAGCCAGGATTTGGTTTCCGTCAGCAGAGCTGGTTGGTAGTCTCTGGACACTGTAACACTCTGGCTTCCACCTTCTCTGGGCCCCCTTTTATGGGCGGGATAGCAGCATCTTGTCTGCCTTGATGGCACACTGTGGCTCAGTTTATATGATACTATGATATTTTTCCCTGAGAAGGTGGGCAGGCCCTGGCACAGGGTGCCCAGAGAAGCTGTGGCTGCCCCTGGATTCCTGGAAATGTCCATGGCCAGGTTGGATGGGGCTTGGAGCAGCCTGGGATAGTGGAAGGTGTCCCTGCCCATGGCAGGGAGATGGAACAAGGTCTTTCCATTCTATAATAATTCCATGCGGATGGGACAGCTGTCAACCATGCCTTTAAAAAAAAAAAAAAAGTGTTGCATATATTCCTAAGGAGGAACTCTGAGTTTTCCTTAACGTAGCCAGTATTTTCATGAAACTTGTAGGATTGCTGTGTTCTGTGGTACAAATCCTTCTCCCACGTTTGGCTCTAACTTGCCAGGGAGGCTGGATGTTGTTTCCCTGCACACTGGGACCTGTGACAGGGCTTCCTTTGATCTAAGAGCTAGTTAAAAAATGAACATTTTGGAGGGAGTTGGGTAGAAGGCAGGAAGGAACACAGGAAATACTCCTTGTTCTTTCTGGGCTGTTTCTGATTTCAAAAGTTAATTAGAAAAGGATATTCTATGGATTTAGGGTTTAAACTTTGTGTCAGATATGTTAATCAAGGCTGCATTAGCCAGGCTTTCCTTGAGGAGTCAGTGGGGAGGGTGTACCAAGTGTTCAGGTTGTTTGGAGACAGGCATGGATGTGGAGCAGTGCTCATGGAAGTCTTTGGCCATGCAGAGGGAATGGATTTTGCCTTCAGAGGTGGGGAGCACCCTCCTCTCCCAGAGCTGCCAAAATTGGGGTTTGGGTCTCCTCCAGCCAGTGCTGCTGGGGCTATGCCAGGGTTGGTTTGCTAACAGCTTTTCCAGGCCAGTTTTAAAAGCCCCCAGGTGATGCTGGGATATTTCTGCTGACCCCAGATTTATATTTTTCTTTGCTTTTCCAGTTCATTCTGCCTTCTCACACCCCTCTACGAATAGTTGTCAGTAGTCACTGGAGGCAGCTCCGAGGAGTAAGGCTGCGCCTGATATTTAGGTTTTTTCCAGAATTCCCTTTCCCCGGCCTCCTGGGAGGTGTGTGGGTATTGATGAAGATCACAGTCTGATTTCCAGTTGGCAGTGCTCAAGAATGAAATAAATATTCCTGCTGTGCTTGAATTGGAAATGGTCCTGTCTGTTTTGTACCATCTTCCCAGTGCTCCGAAGAATTGCCCTGATCTTTGGGAAAATTCAGGATTTGTAAGGCACTACATTGAGTGCTTTACTGAGGTGATGGGGCATCTTGTGCATTTACAGCTCTGCCATAAAATATTAAATGAATCTTGTGGGATTCCCCCCTTTATGACTCCATGATGCTCAGTGCTAATGCTTCCCTCCCTCCCACCTTTTGTATTTATTCTCAAAGTTTACCAAACATGGACTTTCCACTGTGGGAAGTCTAAATACTTCAATTTCCCAGTTCCCTGCTGCTCTTTTTCTTCTCTGACCCTTCTCAGACAAAGGTGTGAGTGAACCACCAGTTAATTTCCTTTAAAAATAGTTTAAAACCAAGTGCCTTGAATGGTTGGTTCACATGCAGAGCTCATGGCTTGTGCCTTGGGAACAGGACCACATCCAGGCTGGAGCCAGCTCCTCTCCTTCCCCCTCCTGTTGTGGGGATGAGGAGAGAAGGACAGATATCAATAAAAGTGAATGAGGCTTTTTGACAAAGCAGCTCCTGTGAGGGAAATTTTTATTTTTTTTAAGGGTGCAAACAATGGATGGAGCAAAATTTGCATAAAACTCATTAGAAAAAAAGTACAAGTTTCATAAATCTTGTGATAAATTAATGCTATATCATTCCAAACATGATGTATTAATTTTAGGATCAAATGAATGGGTCTGTGATCATTGCTGGTAATTATGAGGCTCCCAGGCAGTTTGGAGAGGAAATTATTTTTAAGGGGTTTTTTTAAGTGCTGGAACCCTTTTTTCACCGGAAATATCTTAACAGACCCAAACTCCTCCTTTTACACGTTTCTTTTCTTATTTTATCTCCTGGGTGTTCCGGTGTTTTATTTGATGCGATTTTATTTACTTCCCTCTTTTATACTGAAGCAGTCTATTCCTTCCCAGACAAAAGGAAATAAAAGCCCATTCAGTTTCTGAAAATTCTCCATGTTCTCCCTCGTCCCAGGGAAGGCCTGTGGGTTTTGTAGTGACAGAGAAGGCAAGAATTGCTGGATCCCAGCCGGAGCAGGCAGGGAGAAAGGACCTGGAATGCTGCTGCTCAGGGGATTGCCCAGGGACAAGCATTTTTTTTATTCCCTTTTTTCCAGGCAGGTTTGGATATACCACAGCAATACTAAGGTGCATCAGTGATTTTGGCAGCAATACCCCAGCCTGGTTGGAGAGTTTTGGTTAATAAACCCCTGTCTCCACCCCAAAGAGGTGCCAGTGAGTAAGCAAGGGATGTCATCTCCATCCATAGAATCCTGGAGTGGTTTGGGTTGGAAGAGACCTTAAAGATCACCTCATTCCAGCCCCTGCCACGGGCAGGGACACCTTCCACTAAACCAGGTTGCTCCCAGCCCCGTCCAGCCTGGCCTTGGACACTTCCAGGGATTCAGGGGCAGCCACAGCTTCTCTGGGCAACCTGTGCCAGGGCCTCATCACCCTCACAGAGAAGAACTTCCTAATATCCAATCTAAATCACCCTCTGTCTGTGTGAAGCCATTCCCCCTTGTCCTGTCACTTCATCCCTTGTCCAAACTCCCTCTCCAGATCTCTTGGAGCCTATTCAGGCATTGGAAGGTTCTTGAAGGTTCTCTTCTTCAGATTCTCGTCTTCAAATTGAATAGCCCCATCTCCCTCAGCCTTTCCAGGCACTGCAGAGACACAGCACCAGCATGAAGCCATGCATTTAAAGTGCGTTTGGAGAGCTTGTGTGATACCTGTGCTGCTGTAAGACCTGTTTGAAGGCTGATGGAGGGCAATTACTCTGTCGTGTCAGGGTAGATGTTGACTTCAGCTGGGAGGGTGCCACTTCTCTGCCTGGGTGTATGCCAGCAGCCAGGGACTGCACACACAGCATCTGCCTGGAGAGCCTCGGGAATTCTGTTTATTTTAATGATAGTGTTAAGAAATTTCAACATGCCATTGATATTTTTGTATTTTTCCTCTTCTTATTTGTGTTATAAAGTTAACCAAAGTGCTCAGTTCTGAGCAAACCAAAGAAGCCCTCTGTAAATGTGAATGCTTGGCTCTTCTTTGCTGCTGCTCTCTCTTAAACAGCTTTAAACACACCTCTGTGAGAGCTTGGGGGTGGAAGGCAGGCAGTGCCTCTCTCTGAGGTTTACCACTGGCTGTCAGCTCTGCTTATGGATTCTGCCTCCACACTGACTCCCCACTTAAATAACTAAACGCAGCAGAGAAATTACAGGCTCTGTCTTGGAGCATCTGAGGAACCAGGAAAAACTCTTCTGCTGTGCCTTTCACTTCCCAGCTTGACAAACTCCATCAGAAATGATTTTGACTGCACAGATTTGTTTTCCCTCTTTCCTGTCACCTCTGTGTTTGGCTCCTTTCCCTTCCGCACATGACAGCAGCTTGTGGTTCCTGGACCAGCTGGTCCAAAGCTTTTTCCTCACACCATTGGTGAAAAACCCCTCTTTTTCTGATGGCAGAAATTGTTCTTTTCTCGGTTATTTATTATGAGAGCCTTTTAACAAGGTGCTGGTGTCTCCCTGCCCTTTTTGGCTCGCGGTGCAGTGATTGGAGTGGAGGCAGCCGTGGCGGAGGAGCTGATGCTTCCCATCAGCACCTGGAAAGAGGAATGTGTAACATTGAGCTTGGCTTGAATTTTAGGAATGGAAACTTTCCTGGCTGAGTCCTTCTGGAAAGTTTTGGCTCAAGTGGTTGCACCCATTCTAAGAAGGAGGTCAGAGAGTATCTGTTGAGGCTGTGCTTATGGAATGAGCTACCAGACACCTGCTTTGGGATGAGTGGCTCACCTGGGGATCTGTGATGTGCCTTTAGGTGCCCCTGAGCATAGCTGGGTGGTATTGGCAAGGGTTTACACTCAGCATGGGTTGTGTGGCAGGAGTTTTGCTAATGTGGTTCACCCAGGGAATGCAGGAATGGAGGTGGAGAGACCCTGGTGCTGGCAAGAGATTTCCTGAGCCCTCATGTGCTTTGGTTGCCCTCCTGTGCTGGAGTTGTCCCTTCCACATCAGGTCTTCTGGGCACACTGTCCCCAGCTCTGGCTTCGTCCCCTCCAGGAAATTAATGAAGCCTCATTCCCAACATGGGAACAGCTCCCATTTCCTGTGTCCTCCTGCTTTTCAAAATCTTTGGGAAAATATCTATAGAAGGGCTTTCTATTCCTCTTTTTTTTCTTTCTTTCTTTCTTTTTTTTTTTTTTCCCTGAAAGGTGAAAGAGAAAATGAAATAGAGGCAAAGAAAAAAAAAAGGGAGCAGGTGACAAATGAGAAAAACAGGTTTGGAATTTCAAGATCAAATCCATCAAATGCTGCCTCTGAGCATGTCAGAGGCCAGGCTGCTGAGATTAACTGGGCTAACTGGAGATGCTGGTGTTGGGGTGGCTGAGGTGGGGAATTAGGGCTGCTGGGAGAAGGGGTGGGACTTGTTTGTCCCATCTCCCTCACAGGGAAGAAGGGGAGCCAAGGAAATGTGGTGGCAGCTACTTGTGGAAGTAAAGTGTGGTGATGGCCTTTGTGTAAGGGTGGGGTTACTAAAATGATTTTTAACTAACTTTCTGCTGGTTTAAGGAGTTGAAGAATAGCTGAGGGCTCCCTGTGCCAGTTTGTGACCTTGATGGAGGAGCCAAAATGCAGTGACTGTGCTCACACATATGAGCCAGAGCTCAGGAGGGGGGAGACTGGCAATGGTTGTTAAAATCAGGATTAAAATACTTTTTATATTAAAGTGTAGCTGATGCCTGAAGTCTTGAGGCCAAAAGCTATTGCAGACATTCCTATTAACTCCACTTGGGTATGAATCAGACCTTTTAAGAGAGAAGCTTATTAAGCAATTAATTAGAAACCTGCCCCTTCTGTTGGATCCCAGTGCCCTCTATCCCACCCCAGCCCATTCCTGCTGGTCTGGGTCAGCATCCTGCTCAGGCAGCTTCTTCATCCACCAGCTCTTTCCCTGCCCCTGGGGCTCTGCACTTCCAAAACCTTCCAGGAGCTCTAGAATAGTTCCAGAGAGTTTATTTCTTCTCCCTTCTCGTCCTCCTGTTGAAAGCAAAACCAATGGAGATGGATCACTGAGGTGCGACCCCTTTTCCCCCTTTCCTCTTTGGCAAAGCGGAAGGGCAAAGAAAAATACAGAGGTTTCCAGCTGCGAGCAAGGTGCTGTGACAAGGGCTCCTCAATGGGATGCAAAAGTAGCCCCCATAAAACAGCTAAACCTAAAAAAAATATAATAAAATCCAATCAGGAAGAAAACAACAGCCAAAAAAAAAGAAAAGCTCCCGAGGTCAATCAAAGTTCAAGACTTGGAGAAAGAAGAAAATCTGTGTATGTGTGAGAAAGAGGGAGAAGTAGCTGTGATGGAGAAAAAGGAGGCAAAAGGAGACAAGATAAATTCTGATTATCTGGTGAAATCAAGACACTTAACTGCCCTGTCTGATTCCTGAGAGGAAACAAATGGAGCCTGTAACTTTGTACTGCAGAAAGATAATTTGTCCCTGTTTCCTCAGCCCTTGCTGGAGCCAGGTTGGTGCTTGGGCTCAAGGAGGCTTGGGCAGCATCTCCAGCACGACCCCGGGGACAGGTGGGAAGGTGCTTTTCTTTGTGAGAGCCCTGAGAGGGGCTTCTGGCAGATGTGCTGCTGTTTTGGCTCTGCGTGCCCTGTGCAGGCAGGACCCTCTGCTCCCTGATGAGGGGTGGAAGAAAGTGGGATAAAATCAGTAAATACAATAAATTGGTGCTGAAGAAATTGGTGGAAGGTAACTTGTACAAACTTTTGTCGTGGTGGTGAAAGTGGTGAAGGTTTAATACCACACTCCTAAACTTAGCATTCCCTTGGGGTAAAACTTGGAAAAAACTTGGGGCAAAACAATTGTGAAGGCTCATTTCTCATTTCAGGGCTGTTTCTTATTATCTTCTATTTAATTTGTTATTTTTGATCTGTATTTTATACATTTGTGATACTTCTTTTTTTCTGGTGCTCTGAAGGTAGCATGGTGATTACTGCCTGACGGGGAGGTAAGGCAAAGGGTGAAAGAGCTCTTAGGTTTTGGTGCCTCATTTGGGAGGGTCTATTTAAGATGGAATTTTCCTCTGCTATAGCACAGCTCATACTGGTTCTGAGCTGTCCCTATCTACATTCTAATGAAGCTTCTTGACTAACAAAAGCACAGAGAAGTTGAGGAATCTGTCCTTGGTTTCACTCTTTTCAGAGCAGAGGGTGGTCGAGCCCTGAGGATCCTTATTTCCCAAGGATCTGACTCCAGAGACTGGCAGGAGCAAGAAATGGAGGTGCGATGATGTGCTCTGCCCAGAAATGCCTTGCCTCCTTGTCCAGGTTGTCCTGAATTTAGGAGCTGAATTCCCTGACCATTGGAGGCTGTTGCAGTGCAAAGAGAGAAGAGTTAAATGTTTGCTTGTTGATTTATTTTTTTATTTATTGGTACGACTGGGTTTGCAACACGCAAACCACAAATATGATTAAAACTGGGTGGCACATGGTTTTCCTATTCAGCAGGAATTTTAAGATCCTTTCCCTTCCAAAGATGCAACCAAGACCTTTTGGAGTTTGAAATATTTCCCATCCTGGAGGGAAATGCAGGTGCCTTGTTGATCTGGGTTTTTTGAATGGGATGTAAAGGGTGGAAGTCTGTTCTCCTGTTAGACTGGGCAGAATAAAGAGGCATGATCCTGGATTTATTTTGCCCTGGTTACTGGCTTTCACTGCCATGGAGACTGAGTGTCTTCCTTTTTCCTTGGGGCAAGGAAACCTTTGCTAAGGATGGCTTTGAACATCCTCCAGCATAAAATCAAGCTGCTGCCTTGTTTTATATCAGGGCTACAAGGTTTGAGAAAGCTTAGGATCTTTGTATCTATGGGGTTGGCTGCACTGAAGAGGTGAGAACATTGCAGATGAACACTCTGATCGCAGGCTGGGATAAAACCACTTGTTTTTGTCTTTATCCAAAGTGTCTTTGGTTGTGACCCATCACTCACTTGCACCTGTTGGTGGAAGGAATGTTTTTTTCCCAGTGGTTAATTCTAGCTGCTCTTTTTAAAACATCTGCTATTCCTCCTCCAAATAGGAATTTGTCCGGTTTGGGCACTGAATCCTGCCGTGCTTTCGCGCTCATTGCTTAGTATCACATTTTGTCCTCTCCATGGATGTGCTCGAGATGGCCTGAGTCATCTCACTCTTCTTAGTCATAGATGAGGCAGTTCAAGATTTTAAAGCCTTTTTTTAAGGGAAAAGCATTTTTGCTAGCTCTTGAAATTTTATGGCTTCCTCTTGCGTCCAGTCCTGAAGGCGATGCAGCCAGGCAAGCAGCTTGTAGATTTGCAGCCTTGGCAGAACCAGCTTTTTAACCTAAAAACCATTCCTGACTTCTGCAAGAGCACTGTGGCTCTCCAGGTGGGGCGTGGAATGGCTCCTTGCATGCTTGGATCCCCAGTCCTGCCAGAAGGGCTGGCTTTGGGATGTTCTCCTCTGCAGCTGTGGCCCTCCAGCCTTTTGAGGACGCTTGGAGCAGGGTTGTAAAAATAATTTTTTACCAAACGAGCCCAAATTTCCGAGGGCTTCACCTGGCTGCTGGGTCCTCCCAGTTATCTGCCATGCTGTCACCCGAGTTTGTACCAACAGCAGTTTTACATCACACTGGTATGTCCCCAGTGAGGTTGGTGGCCTTGGGACCTGCCAGGCCAGCTGGGTCCTCACTCAAAATGTGCTTCATCGATGTCGTGGGGCACTAAATTTTTAATCACAAAGTCACACAGGGCAAAGCCAAATGCCTTACAGAATTCTATTATTTCTTCTTTATCTGCCAAGGTTGAAATCTCATCAAAGAGTAAAATCAGGTTTGTTTGACAAGCTCTATTTTCCACAAAATCACGTCTGGCATTAATTATGTTCCTATAGTTTAATTCTTTATTAATGGAATCTCATATCGGATTTTTCCATTATTTCTGCTGTGATTGATGTCGCACCAATTGATCGGGAATTGCCCGGCTCACTCTGCTCTCCAAACTGTGCTGCTGCTTTTGCCCTCTGGTCTGCTGGAGCTGCACTTCCCTTCCCAGCTGGATGAAATTTGGGCATCTGTTCTCCTTGGCCAGGTGACCTGGGGGCGTGGAGTGCTCTGGTACTGCCAAAGGTGGCTCACACAGACTGTGTCCCCCATCCCCAAATCCATGTGGCCAAGGAGAAATCGCATCCTCAAGGCCAGGCATCCTAGGGAATCTCCCATCCTTATCTCTACCCACCAGCTTTTTTCCTCCTGTTTTCTCCCCCATCCTGCTGGGGAAGGCACAGAGAGCAGCTGGGTGGGACAATAGGCAGCCCCCCGTGGTCAGCCAGCCATGGCAGACTGTGAGTGCACACAGAAGTGTCATGGAGAGGCCCAGAATGATCTGAGGAGGTTCTTGTGCAGCTGAAATGAGGCTCCAGGGGTGGTGGCTGTCCCCTGCTTCTGTTGTTGTACCTGCTGGTGGTGCCCCTTGGCAGGTGAGAGTGTGAGGGAGGCTGTTTAGGGCTTACCCAGAGGAGGTGCGGGATCCTCCATCTCTAGTGCCAGGGCTGAACTGGGCTGACTTTCTCTTTTGATGAAGGCAAGGAGGGAGACGATCTGTGCTAGGCAGAACAGTCAGACCATGCACAGCCTGACTCCTCTTGAGACACTGGAGCGTCATGGGCGTGATTCCAGGTCTTCTGCAGACCTCTGATCTCTGACAAGCTGGATGTTTTCAGGATTTCTTTTTCTCTGCCTTGTTTTGCTCAGGATTTCTTTCCTCTCTGTCTCTCCCAGGTTCCTCAGTGACTCAGCTGCTGGCCCGGGACCTGGACAATGACCCGCTGGTCTTCGGGGTGGTCGGGGAGGAGGCCAGTCGGTTCTTTGCCGTGGAGAGCGTCACTGGTGTCGTGTGGCTCAGGCAGCCCCTGGACAGAGAGGTAAAGCTGGGGAAAAAACACCTCTGCTCAGATAAATGGTGGCTCTCCACCGTCTGTGGCAGCTGAGATGGGTGTTGCACCTCATGGAGTTGGGAATCTGGGTGTGTTCGCGTTCCCTAGCCACCCCATCAGTGTCTCCAGTTCAGTGGGGACACGGGGAATAAACAGCATGCTCTGGTTTGATCTGACTTGCTGGTTTTCCTGGATGCCAGAATAACATCTGTGGGTCTGGAAGTAAAGGAATTAATAAGTGGAGATGATCTACCAAGGAGCCAGGGTGCTCATACAGTCAGGGAAATCTACAAACTTCCTCTTTAAATCTCTATGCCAATTAAATCCTTTACTATTTAGAACAGCGTGTGAAGAGATGTGAGGTATCCCTGCTTATTCAATCTCATCAAGACTTTTCATCCTCTTGTGGATTCAGGCTGCTGGATGCTAAATTTGGCAAGATTCTCGCCTCGAAGCCATTTCACACCCCTATTTTCAATGGCAGCTTTGGTGTGCAAGGCTGGAATCCCATCCAGGTGCCTGCTTTACTAAAACCTTGGCCCTTGCCACATTCCTGGAGCAAGGAGGAAGGGATGGTGGGAAGATTGGGGAAATACTGTGTGATTTGGGCAACATACTTAATTTGCCCTGTGCTCCTGCTGCCTGTATTTAGTGCTGCTGTGGCTGGCAGCAGCGTTGGGAAGATCAAACCCATTAACACACCTCCAGCGCTGGCGTTCCTGGTCGGAGCCAGCCAGGCATTGGGATGCAGAGGAGCAGGGTGGTGGATGCTGCTCAGGCTGGGGTAGGGGGGAGGCCAAACCCAATTTCACAGTGTTAAGAGCGAGACTTTGGAAAAATAAAGTGCTTTTCTTCGCCCCTCTCCCCTCTGCCTCCCCGTGCCAACAGCTGCTGGTGTGTCATAAATCTTCCCTCATTCAAATTCCTTCTGCTCTCTGATACTTCCCATATCAGCCTGAAGCCCAGGAGGGTGATCAATAGATTTTAGGTGTCTTGTGGTGTGGAGGGTGAGAAGGGAAGGAGCTGGGCAGAGCTTGGATGCATGGATGGGCTCAGCTGGGAGAGGAGCCTACACTCATCAGTGATCCCAGGACCTCAAAGTCAGCCGTACATGGAAGACAGTGAAGACAGACCAGTGCTGGGAATGGATATGGGAGAGGTGTAAATGAGAATTTTTGGTGGAGGAAGCAGTAGGAGGGAAGGGATGGAGGTGGGCAGGTGGTTGGGAGCAGAGAACACTGGCCTGGATGCACATGGTCAAAAAGTCAGGGGAGAGAAAGCCACGCAGGAGAAGTGGTGGGAAAGAAAAAGGAAGAGGTGAATTCTTGTACAAGAGAGGAGGAGGAAGGGAGAAAGAGTCATAGTAAGGTAAATGATGCAGGAAAAGATGAAACAGAGAAAAAGAGGAAGGAGCAAATGTATAGAGCCAAAATGAATTTTTAAAGTTGTTTTTTTTCCTATGAAGATTAGAAAGAAAACGGATTTTTTAAAACATGGCAGACCCTGAGGCTAAAGAATTGTGCTAAAATAATTTTAGAGACAGCGGTTGGTATGTGGAAGCTTTCTCTGATTATTTTATTGCGTTTTTAAAATTTAAATGCTCAACAGGTTGTTTCTTATCTCCTGTTTTTCCTTTCTTCCGAGTAAGGGGAAAAAAGGGCTGAAAGGCACTGATGCAGCAGGGTGGGATGGCACAGGGAGCAGAGTATCTCCTCTCCCTCAGGATTTCAGCTCTTCCTTCTGCCTACAAGCATTGCCCCGAGGCAGGAGTTAGGAAGGGCTTTTTCCCGTTGTACTTCCCGGCTATTTGGATGGAGATGTGGGAGCGGGGGGGGCCCTGTGGGGGGCAGTTCCCCAAACCCTTCTCCAAGATGAGCTTCGACTATGGTGCAAGCAGAGCTCCTGCTCCAGGCACTGCTGGCTGCTGCCTGTCCCTGAGCCGATCTCATTAGGAATAAATCAACCAGAGCTGGAACACGAAGAGCCATTTCAGGCTGGCTTTTCCAGCCTTTCCTGCGTGATGCTTTGGAAACATCAAGTTGCTGTGCTCCAGCAGCTCAGGCAGGGAAGGGACACCAGAGGTAGGAAGGGATTGCCAGGATTGGAGGGGAACAAAACAGCAGCTGGTGGTCAGGTACCAGATAGATGTGGTGGCCTGAGTCCTGCTGTCCATCTTTACATGATGCCTTGATAAAACATGAGCAGAACAATTGCTGGTGGGAAGGAAAGGGTCAGGAAGAGAAGGTCTGACTCCACTAGCAATATTCCCCTGCCCTGATCCCAAAAACATTTGCTCTTTCCCCCTCATTGCTCATCCCAGCATCAGTGACTTGAATAGATCCCTATTTCAAGTTGCGAATTTAGTTAAAGCAATAAGGGGCAGAGAGGACTGTGTGGGCACTTTCATGGAATTTCAGCCAGTTCTTACTACAGACCATGGATTTATCCCAGTATTCCCAGCTTGTGTGATAGGTAAGTTGGGAAAGCAGCAGCAGGATTTAGATGTCCTCACTGAGACTGTGTTGCATTGCCATGAGTCATAAATCTTACTGTGTTTTAAGTGCTCAGCTGCCAATCAGGAAGTCAATTCTTTAGTCCCTGCATCCCCCTGACCTGGGGCAGGACATCTCCTGTGCCTGTGGAATACATGGGAGCCCTGCTGGAATTCAGATTCCCCAGCATTTTCTGCCCGGTGTAGGTAATGGCACTCAAGCAGCTCTCCTCTTCTGGAAGGTCCTGAAAGCATTTTGCGTGTAATAACATTGGCTAAAAATCCCCAGCCTGCCATCTGCAGATAAACACTACAGTATCTTTAATTATAGGTTTTTTTCTTCTCTTTCCCTTTCAGACTAAGTCAGAATTCACGGTTGAATTTTCTGTCAGTGACAGCCAAGGGGTGAGTGTGACTTCTCATTTCATGGTCTGTGGCACGGACTGAGGGGAGCAGGGGGTGTGGGTCACTGCGGGCCCTTCTGCACCAGGGGAGAGGGGTCACCCCTTGGCCCAAAGCCCAAAACCACGGCCACAATCTGGCTTTAGGCTCTAAATCCACACATAAAGCTGACACCCTGCTGTTGTCCTTGGGCCCACAGGTGATCAAAGGGACAGTCAACATCCAAGTCGGAGACGTGAACGACAATGCCCCACAGTTCCACAACCAGCCCTACAGTGTCCGCATCCCAGAGGTAGGGATCATCTCTGCCTGGCTTCTGGCTCTTCCCTCGGTGGCCATTTGTGCTCTCTGGTTGCCACCACAGAGCTGGCCACTGGTGTACAGGGGTTGTCCTCCTGCCCTGGACCCTCATGAGGTTGCAGGAGGATGAGAATTCTGGAAGCTACTGCCTGAAAATCAGCAGAAGCTAAGTGTTTTGGGTGTTGGGGGAAGGAGGAGGAAGAGGAGATGTGGAGCTTTGGTGGCATCTTTCCCATGACAAATGGGAAGTTTGCAAATGAGCGTAGATGAGAGTCTGTGTCTTGTTCTCTTCCTTGGAGCTGGGGGGATGTGCAGCTCTTGTCACAGTGCTGACCTGAGGCAGGACCAAATATTTCTCTAAATGCCTGAATTCCAGCAAAGGCTTCTGCCCTGGCTGGTGATTTCCTTTAACAGCTCCCTAGCAGGACTTGTCCCGTGATGTCCCTGGAATAGAATAGGTGGGAAAGGACCCCAGGAGTTCATGTGGCTCAAGCTCCCACTTATCCAGCGAGAATTTTCATGTTAGATCAGGTTGCTTAGGGCTTTATCCAGCCAAGTGTTGAATATCCCCAAGGACAGAGTTTCCACAACCTTCTGCTGCTCTCTGTGCTGGCCACTGCAAGGGAGGTGACATCTACTCATCCGTCAGGGAGAGCTTCTGCACCTGCAGCCTGACTTGGCCAGGAATTTACAGGTCTGATGTGAATTTAGGCATTAAAGCTGTGGCTTCTGGTGCCAGGAGGAGGAGGTCAGGGTATTTAATTTGAAACAGGGAGTCAGTAGGGCATTTGACATCTTCTAGTGGAGGAAACCTCTTCCTCTTGCACCACAGTGCCAGGGCAGAGCAGTTTTTCCCAGACTGTTCCTTGGGGTGTGGGTGAGGTCCTGTGCACTGTGTGTGTGAAATGAAGCAGCTTTGGTAACTGAGAGGTGCAAACGATTGTGTTACCAGGGTGTATTTAATATTCCTGCTGCTGCTGCCTGCCGTGCTGGGCTTTGATCCCTTCCAGTCCCTCTGCTGCGAGGATGAGGTTTCTTCATTACAGCTGCTTGTGATGTACGAGTGGGGAGTTGGAGTCTCATCTTTGCACCAAGTCATCTGAAACCTCCCTGTGAGAATGACACTGGGTCAGAGGCACTTCTGCTGCTCTTGAGAGCATGAGTGGTAGCAAAACCCACACGAGGTGCTCCTGCCTTCTGCTCAGGACTCTGGAGCTGGCGGGTGGCTGTCGTGCCTTGCTGCTGCTGCTCCCAGTCATGCTCTGCCTGCAGAGGTCTGTAAAGCAAAAGCAATGGCAGTGGGATGGGAGGAGAACAGTCTCCTCTCCCCTGCCCTCAGATTTACCTCTGGTTTTGCTATTATCTGCCCTTCATGTGAAGAGATGGAAATGGGTTTCCATGACTCCCCTGGGAATCGGGACTGTTAAGTAACAGTTTTTTATGTACCTGGAGTATCTGTGCCACATCTCTTCTTGCTGATGGCTTCTGTCCTGAGAGCCAATTTGCAAAGTGGTCTTCCCCATTTCCAATATTAACCTGTGCCCAGCTTGGGGTCCTGGTTTGGAATCATAGAACCTTACAGTCACAGAATGGTTTGGGCTGGAAAGGACCTTAAAAGCTCCACTAGTTCAGCTCCTGCCATGGCAGGGACACCTTCCACTGGTTGCTCCAAGCCCTGTCCAAACCGGCTTTGAACACTTCCAGGGATGGAGCGGCCATAGCTTCTCTGGGCAGCCTCTGCCAGGGCCTCACCACCCTCACAGGGAAGAATTTCTTCCTAATACCTCATTTAAGCCTCCTCTCTTGCAGTTGAAACCCATTCCCCTGTATCCGATTACTCCATGCCCTCATATGTAGAAAATTAGGTCTGGCTGAGGAAGGGGAACTGCAGGCAGGTGATCTGGACAAAAAAGTATTTAAAAGAAGAAGAGGCTGAACCTTAGAGCCCCTCTGTGCCATATCACAGTGTTTTGCATGTGAGATTCGGTTCTGCTGGGAAGGATTTCCAGGACTGCCTGGTGGTTTGGGGTGCAGCAAGCCCGGTGTTTCCCCGGTGCAGCCACTGAGCACTTGGCCTTCGGATCTGTGCTCTTCTGGAGGTTGGCCTAATCTAATTATAAGGCAGCGTGTGCCAGCTTCCAGTTTCTATCCATGATCTTTAACCAAGGGCACTGATCAGAGGTAATGAGGCACAAACGTGTTGCTCTGCCAGCATCCTGAAGGCCCTCCTGTTCTTTTGCCAGGGAAGAGAGAGCCTTGCTTTGCCAGGCACTGTGACAGCAGGGGATGGGGTCTCACCACCTAAAGAGGACCCTCCAAGGGCTACAGCGCGTTGGAGATGTCAGCAATAGACATTTTCTGTGCGTGGTGGCACGGCTCTCAAGGAGGAGATGTGCACTTGGCTTTGAGACCTGTGCTGAGCCACAGGTTTTCCCTGTTGCTTGTTCATGAGTACTCAAAGCTGGAGGTGATGTGGCATGGAAATGTGGCAGGGGACACGTGGGGAGCTGCTGAGGCTGGGGAACCAGCCGTGGTGAGGGATGTCGGGTCACCCCATGCTCCAGACAGCTTGAGGGTGAGCAGCGAGGGCACAGGTACCAAAATCCACCTCAAAGAGCACCCAGCACAAATCAAAGGGCCTGTGGATAATGAATGAAGAGGGGCTGGAGCTTGGAGAAAGAGAAGAGGCTAGTGTGGTTTTCAATAGACTGGCTCTGTGCAGATTTGGCAGCTAATGAGGGTTTTTCTCTTTTTAATTTTGAGATAAATGGATGTATGGATTTGCAGTTGTCGTAGCTAATGGAGCAGCAACCGAAGGGCTATTTAAACCTCGCTGCTATTGTGTGGCACTTGGAAAGTCAAAAGAAGAGTGTGCATAAATAAATGGAACATGAAGTAAACTGACCTTTAAAAACAATACTGCCTCTAAATACCCATCCTGGTGTTATACGCGGTCTGCTTGGTGTGAGAATGGGAATTTATTTGGGCATGGGCTGTGGACTGTGTTCCCTCTCTGATGTGGGAAGGGAGGGAGAAGATGCACCACAGCAGCTCTGAATGCCCTGACCGGGGGCTGCTGGAGTGGCACTGGTCCTCTGTGCTCGCTGTGTGTTAATCTCATCCCTGGAATAGCTGCAGGGGGCCCCGTGCCGGGAGAGGGATGTTGCTCCAGCGTAATCGTCCGTCCCGTCTGGGCAAGGGCACCCCGTGCTTTGCTTGTCAAAAAGCAACGAGGCGGGGCAGGCGCTCTCAATTCTGCAAAGAAAAGGGGAATCCTGCTAGAATTGGCAACTTAATTCACCAAGCTGGCCCCGACAGAGCTCATTAAGTTCCCGTGTATTCATTTCAGGCTAATGGCTGTCATGCTGGCTGCTGTTTGATTTGCCGTAATAGACTTTTATGGCTTTCCAGTTTGCGAAGATGTGCATGCCCGTGGCTGTGCCCCGTGGTGCTGCTGTAGTACATTAGTTAGCTGCTCGTGTGCTTGCTACTCTGACCTTCAGGGTTTGTTCTCCTCTTGGATGCATCCCTTGCACTTCATCTCCTGCTCACAGCCTCTTTTTTACCCCCCTCACCCAACCCCAGGGTACCACTTTTCTGGGAATCTCAGGGTTTTGGCTTTTAAACAAGGAGAAATCTATTGCCAAGCCTGTGGCAGGCTCTTGTGGCCATGCCTCAGTTTCTGACAAGTCCAATCTGCTTTATCTGACCTTTTTTCTGTTTGGCTGGATCCGTAGGGAACTCAGAGTTGTTGGATTGTCATGGTTCAATGCTTTTAGGTGAAGTAAGCAAGTGGAGAGGAGCCAAGCCCCTCTTTGTGGTTTTGTGGTACCTGGTGTGATGGTGAGGTCAGGGTGGAGTGTTCCCCCGGGGTGCCTGCTGGGTGTTCTGTCCCAGTTCCAAGCAGGAGCCCTTCTGGGGCTTCCACACAGCTTTCTGTTTGCCTTCAACTCTGGGGGCAGTGGTGGAGTCACCATCCCTGGAGAGAATGGGCACTTGGGGACGTGGTTCAGTGGTGGCCCTGGCAATGCTGGGAGAATGGTTGAACTCAGTGATCCTAGAGGGCTTTTCCAACCTAAGCTATACTATGAAGTGAACAAACTTCAAGTCTAGTACCTCCTTGGGAAAAGCTGTTTTCCCCTATAAGCCCTCAATATCCTGAGCTTGCTGATCAAGTTCAAACCATCTGTGGCCTTCTCTTGGCCTTGGAGCATCAGCAGTTCTGCCACGCTCTCAGAAAGGTCATTTAATTGTTGGTTTCTTTGCTGATGGTTTCCACTGGAGTTTTCTCTCCTTTTGTGCTCTCCCCGCCTCATTCCTTCTGTTATATTTATAACACACCAAGTGATTTATGAAGTGATATGTGTTATATCTTGAGGTTACACCCCCTCATCCCTGGAAGTGTTCAGGGGCAGGGTTGGAAGTGCAACCTGGTCTAGTGGAAGGTGTCAGTGGCAGGGGGTTGGAACTAGATGGTCTTTAATGGACCTTTCAACCCAAACCATTCCATGATTCTATGATCTTCCAGCAAAATGCTCGGTACTGGGCCAGAGATTGCAATGCAGCACCTCAGTCATTCATGAAATCACAGCTGCACCACAAGAAAAGTACCTGTAACTTCACAAGGACACAGGACTTATAAAGAGTTCTGCTCTCAGATTTGTAACCAAAACCCTCTGCCTTGGGAATGTGCTCATCTCGTCCTGAATTCAAGCAAGCACCAGTAAAGAGGCAGGGCTGTGGGAAAGGAGTTTAAACATGGAAAGGAAAGTTTCTGGTCTGCACGCAGCAGTGTTGAAGCAACCACAGTCCAGCTTGCAGGTGTCTTATCTCCTGAGCTTACCCCTGATATGCCAATTTATTTTAATTGGGAGGCAGGCAGGCACTCGCCATCAGCAGCAGTCCCTTCTGCTCCGGGAGCAGCCTTTGGGATTGAGCCTTCACAAGCTGCTGGACACCATTTCCATCCTTAGTATGGGGGGGTAGCTGAAATTGTGGCTTTTATGATGTCTTTTTCTTAATTGTGCAGAAAGGTATTTGGCAGGGAAGGGGAAGAGGAAGGAGGGTAGCGTTGCTGCCCTGTCCCATTGCACAGCCTGGAACCAGACTGTGCTACACAGTGAGCAGGGGCAGGGAGGAGCAGAGAAAGGCCCAAAAGCCCTTGCTGTAATTAAAATTATTATTTTGCTTTAAGGGTAATAATGTCAGTAATTACATCAGTTTCCCTGCCATCCTGCCGGGGAGTCTTCAGGGGCTCGTATAATTCTATTGCCATGGCTCGAGGCCTGATGCTGCGCATACAAAGCAGCTGCCACGAGCTGAGCTCCCCCTCAGCTGCATTAGCTATTCCCTTGCACGCTCCCAGACACCTTCTGGGGCTTTTTTTCCTCCCCTCCTTTAAATAAAGAGCCTTTACATGGGAAGTGATGATAACAGAGCTGATAAGGAAGATGTTCCTACCACATTACAAAAATGTTCTATAATCATTGCTGGCTGCTTTCCTTCCTCATTGCTTTTTTCTTTTTCCTTTCACTCATTGTTTTCCTTCTCTCCTTATCCCTGTGTTTCCATGTGGAGTTTAGAACTGAACAAATAATTTACAGTGAATAAATTATCCCCCAAATCCAGCCTTCCCTTCCTTCTGCCACTTTGAGCGTGCAAAATTTGCAAGTGTCTTCTTGAACTTCTCCTCAGCGAATTGGATGCAGTTTAAAAAAATTATTTATTTCTTGTGTTTTGTTGTTTTTGAAACTTCCTGGAAAGGCAGCAAGTGACGTAGTGAGTTATTGAAGCTGTGTTCATTAAGCACTGTTGGACAGAAAAGCTGGTTCTCGTTCCTGGGTTGATCAAGCACTTCCATCTCTCCTCCAACCTGGCATCCCATTGGCATGCCCAGTGCTGGTGATCTCTCACCTCCAGTGCCTGTTGGAGAAATAGGAAGTGGGGATATGACTGGTTTTTGCTGTAGCAAGAGAGTCTCTGTTGCACAGGTATTTGGTGATAATCTGCAGTGGGTGAAACACCTCCCAAACTTCCTGGACACCCTCAGTTCTAATGGTGTTTATTGTTGCTTCCCACGTACAAGCAAAACATAAATGGGCCAGGAAGTGCAGGCCCTGTCTTGGGCTTTCCTTCTGGCTTTGGGATGCTAGCAGTGTCTTCAGGCAAGAGCTTGGAAGCACAGCAGGCACCAGCTGTCATCTTCTCCCTGCTTTTTTCCACCATGACTGGAGAAAAGCACTTAAAACAGACTGCAGTGCATAGAATAAAACACGGGGTTGGGGCTGAAGGGTTTGCACAGCTGATGTTGTAGATGTCAGAATCCTAGAATGGTTTGTGTTGGAAGGGATATTTAAAGGTCATTTAGTCCATCCCTCTGCCATGGGCAGGGACACCTTCCACTAGACCAGGTTGCTCCAAGCTCTGTCCAACCTGGCCTGGAACACTGCCAGGGATGGGACAGCCACAGCTTCTCTGGGCACTCTGTGCCTGCCCACCCTCATTTTAAACAACTTTTTTCTTTGAAGCTGTGACCAAGTAGGTGCTCAGACCTCAAGCATCATTCCCTCTGAAGGTCATCTGGGTGCAAGTTTTTGTTGTTACTGCTGATGTGTTTGCTGTGACATCAGAGGGGCTCGAGTGATGTCCTAGGAGAAAGAAAGCATCCATTGTCCCTTGTCTGGATTCACCAGTGAACAGGAGACCCTGGTCCTTTAATACACGTGACTGAGGAGTGAAATGAGAGATGCAACAGAAACTACTGGGGCGGAAAACTCCAAATGGCGTGGAAGTAATGTGTAAAGTGTCCTGGAGATAACAGTCATTTCCACCAGGCAAAACTTGGGCTCTTTCTGGAAGGGTACTGCAGCAAAGCAGGGGGCAGCCTGAAAAGCAGAAATAGTCGTCCTGTTCTGGCCAGTGTAGTGCTGGGCAGGACATGGGGGATGGGGAAAAGCAGAAAGGGGGGAAAACAGCAGATTTTGAGAGGAAAGGGAAGCCTGTGTGGGGCAGCAAGTAATTCAGTGCCTCTGTGGAGGAGCTGTCATGCTGGGAAATTAGGAAATTATCTTGAGGAAGGGAAAGTGTACAGCAACATTCTGAGTGAGGAGAACACAGGCAAAGGGGGGCAAGGTAACTTGGAGAAATCAGTAATCATTCCTTGTGGAAGAAAGGGGAACAAGGAAAACATCCTCACTCCCCAAGCTCCTTCGCATGGGTGCTGAGGGCACGTATCTGCTGATTTCATAGCTCTGATGGGTCTGTCTCAGTGTCATCCTGGAGGTCAGGACAATGTCTGAGCTTAGAATGGCTACTGCCAAGCGATGGTGGCTCCTCAGGATCCTGCTGGCAGTGAGTTGCTGAGACCACGCATGTTCCTCTGGAGCAGAAAGAGTGGTTTGTGGTCCCACTGCACTTCCTGCTGCAGGAGCAGCTTAGGCCTGGGCTGGAAGGTCTCTTTTCCAGGGGACGTTCCAGCCCAGCCCTTTCAGTGTAATTACACTTACACATCTGTGTAGCAGATGGCTTCAAGGTCTCTTCCCTGTCCCTGGCAGGAGGAAGGGCTCTGTGCTGCCGGGAACAGAGGAGTGAGGAGGGAATGAATGTGACCTGCTGGCAATTAGTTTTGTTTTATCTCCCTTTCCTCTGGTCACCATCTTCTCCCAGAAGCCTGGGTTGTAACTTATTATCTCATGCCAGCCAGCAAAAGCTGCATTCTCTCCCCTCACATCCCTGTTTTGTTTACCTCCCTCTCTGTACTTCACCTTTGGAGTTGGCAGCAGGACCGTGCCTGGATGTAGGAATGGTTTTTAACTTGTTCAGGCAGTGAAGGCGCCGTCTGAGTGGCAACTGCTCCATGCCAGGAAGCAAAAAACCCATCACTGAAAGTATATTTAATGTTTTTTACCCATTAAATCATGCAGTTTGTTGGTTTAGGCTTCTTTTTCAGTCACAGCACCTAAATTAAGGGATGATTAAGGTTGTGCTGAAAGGCGCTGTGTGAGGGACGCAGGAATTTTGGGGTCCAGGCTCTTTTCCACCTGCAGTAACCAAGATCAGCAGCAGATCTATGAGGTGGGTGCACATTAGCATCCTCACTCTGTGCAGCACGGGAATGTGAAGCTGCAGCTGGCACAAGAGGCACTTTTTTCAATAAAAACACCATTTTTAATTAAGATGGAAATATTTAGGGAAAATGTTGCCATTTTGACAGCAAAGCTGGGGAGAAATGCATTTCAAAAGAACCATAAAAATCGCTCTTGCAATAGATTCATTCCAATTTCTTCTTGAGAATTGCATTTTGTGTTTTATTAGTTTGTAATGTGTCAGTGACAGTCATGTATAATAAGCTTTCTACTGCTGGTCAAACTTCGTGGTAAAATAATAGACTAAATCAGTCTCTCTATAAGTTTTTAAAATATTTATGTGTGAACTAAACTGTTTGTATCACTTTCAAACTATTTTCATTACAAATGGAGGGATTTTGATCTAAGTAGAAGTTTCAATCAGAATTAGGCAGCCATTACTTAATTTCAACCGTTAATTGCTGTGGGAACTTAAAATGTGGTTGATTTATTTTGTCAGCACAAATAATGGAGAGAGCAGGGAGAGTGCATAGAGGGTTCAAGGCAATTTTGGTTCAAGGAGAAAAAAATGGGGAGGTTTTAGTTTTGGGGATTTGCTTTATGGGAGATTTGTAAAACATTTATTTGTTTTTCTGAGACAGGATGCAAACCCAGTGTGGGTGAAAAAGGAGAGGTGGTCACGGCTGTCACATTGTGTAGGTTGATGGTTGCTTGTCCCTCTTTTTCCAGGAAATTGAGCTGTGTGCTGGGTTTGGCCACATCTCTGGGCTCAGCTGAATGGTTATACCAACAACTGCCTTGTTTTTCAAACCTTGCCTTGCCTTTCATTGTGGTGATATGTTGCTTCCTTAGGCTTGTCCTGCAATTCTAAACCGGAAAGGGTAATGGGAAGGAGTGAAGGGAGAAGAGGAGGTATTGGTGAAGTCAGCCACCTCTTGCCCAGCCTGTGTGTGATTAATCTCAGTCACTCACACATGTTTGGAGGCACCTCCTGACCTGGAGTCCGGCTGGATGTGCCGGGATGGCCACCAACACTACCTTCAAACTGGTGCTTCAGAAGGAAAACAGGAGTTTGTAACTGATAGGCTGGTATGCTCGTCAGGGGATGCTTTCTTAGCACTTCTCTGTTCATTACCATGAGGAAGATGATCTTTCCCTAGTTAGTAAATCTTTATTTAGAGGTAAGTTGAGAGCCTGGTTTTCCGACCTGTGGAAAAAGAGGGATGTACCCATGCTCCATCCCATAACCAGAGTTGGATGAACACACTGAAAGGGGAATAATTTTTACTGCCTATGTGATTTGGATGACCCCAAATCTACCTGGGTCAGGAGCTACTGTGCCAGTGCTTGGAAAATCACTTTATTAAATGTGGTGGAAATGCACAGCCAGATGTGTGTCTGCAGATTCCTCAGCCTCCCAGGAGAAAACGCCCCAGGATCTGCTGCCCATGCCTTGCCTTAGGGGGGCTGAGAGGGTTAAAGCACAGTGTTGTTCCACTGCAGTGAACAGCTGATGGCCTGTGTAACATCGAGGGGTTTTTGGCTGGTTGGGGAAATAGCAGGACATGTGGATGTTTTGTTTTCCTGTGTATAACTCATGCCTGTGGGGAAAGAAATTCTGCAAAGAGGCTGTGCCTGCTGGTGTGAGCCCCACGAGGATTGTGGCACTGCAAATCGCCCCAGTCCTTGCAGTCATCAGGGAAACGGGTGTCGGGGAGAAAGGCCAGGAGTTGTGCAGGTGGGGATCTCTGCCCTGTGGGACACAGTCGTGGCATTGCCTCTGAGCGCACCTGCAAGGTCCTGCTGGGGCCTGAGGACTGCCTGAGCTTCAGGAGGAGGGCTGGGAGAATGCTGGAAGCCTGGATCCTCCTCCAGTGATAGGGATCACCACCAGCCTGGTGTCCCACCATGTCACAGGGCTTCACTGCAAGGCTTTCCCTTGGCCGCCTCCTTTCTGAGGGCCTCGAACACAAGACCTGCCCTGTCTGAAGGGCAGTTTTCCCAGCAAGGTTGTACCTCCAGAGCGTGTGCTCCATCATCTGTCCCTTGTTACCACCTCGATGTCTCGCTGTGCGCTCACACGTCACCATTGATCTGCCCGATGTCGGGAGGAGGTCAGCTCTCCTCCAGCAGGCAGCAAACCTATTTCTCACCCGGTTGTACAAAGCGGTGAGTGCTTCACCACCTTCTTTTCTTACGATGGCACCTCTGAAAAAGAGTGTCTGCACTTTGCTGGCCCATGTCTGTGGGGTGGATGGGGTGTTTGGTGGCCCAGATGCTTGCACCTAACACCAAGGAGCCTGATCCCCATATGTTTTGGGCTTGGGAGTGGCAAGCAGAGGCTGGAAGAAGAGCAAGGAGGAGCCACATAAATGGTAGCTGGTGAGGAGAGGAGAAGCAACCTCAAGGAGATCTTTGGGAAAGGCAGGCAGCAGGGACAGGGGAGCGGAGCCTCACCTCCCTTCTGCACGTTTGAGCTTGAGGCTGGGCTTCAGCAGGCAGGCTTTATTTGGGGGGGATCGGCTTAAAAAGCCTCACCGGAGCGTTATGGAATTGGAATGTTGAAGGGTAATTGAGCTGAAAGCCATTCTCCTCCCGCAGCCCGCGCAGCGGGACCCGCTCAGGCGTCCTCGAATGCCAGCCTGGAATCCTGCTGGAAGAGTGGGAGCTGGGGTGCACCCTCTGAGCAGGAGGTGGGCGTTAAAGGGGTGTTGCAGAGGAGAAGCCACACTAGTGATAGATGAAGATGCAGGTTTTTCTATTTTACAGAAAGGTAGAGAGGTTCCTGAGTTGCAGTCTCCTTCCTTGCAGGTACTGGCCCACTCTGAGTGCGTCCCTGCAGCTCAGGTGCCCTGTGTCCTTCTGTGGTCACATCCTCTAGCTGTCCCCCTTCACCACTCAGAGCTCCACCAAGCAGCTCCGTGCTTTCTGCTTGTGATGCCCATTAGGAAAATGCCACCCACACACAGAGAGATGCTCCAGAGCACTCACTGGGATGGCCAAATGGGTCATATTTTGGAATAATCAGAAGAAGTAGATTAATAAAAAACTTAACAAAAAGAGGAGCGTGGCTAGTCAGGGTGGATGTAATCTTTAAACACAAAAGTGAGGTTTTAGTCACTGTCCCTTGTCTCTCTAGTCCTGGGAGTTTGTGGAAGGGACAGGGGCTTGGAGAGCTGCTGGTGCAGCCCCAAGTAGGGGATTAGAGAAGACCCCTCCAGTTCGGACCCCAGCACAACAATGGTGTGGGATGCTCAGCCCAGTTGTGTACCCTGTCATGTATTATTGATTGCTGAACAGGCACAGTTAAGTGCCTCTCATTAATATTTGTTTTGGTATTTTCCCTGAATTCCGATGAGTGGAGGAGATGCTGCTTATCTCTCTCCTGCAGGTTTTCTTTCTAGAGGATTCCTCTGGCTGGTGACAAACCTGGGCTCTGTAGCCCTCGGGATGAGGGATGAGTTAGTAGCTGACACAAAATCTTGGGAACTCTGCAGAAAGAAAGCAAGGAGGCAAAATTAGCACAAAATTAAGGGGTAAAAATGCTCTGCTCACACCGTCCAGATGAAATATGGAATTCTAGACTCACCTGTCTTTGTAAATGTCTTACAAGGGATGCTCTGGGCAAGTAGGTGTGCTGACCAACCTTTGAAATGAATGAGTAAGGAGGAATGGTGGGATGTGGAGCAGGCAGCCGGGGACTGCTTCTCAGTGCTCATGGAGCTGGTTTTGAGGTTTCAGATTGAGAGCGGAGGCTGTGGCCAGTGGACATGTTCATAGTTTGGACTGGAAGGGACCTTAAAGCTCGTCTTGTTCCAATCCCCTGCCCTGGGCAGGGACACCTCCCACTATCCCAGGTGGCTCCAAGTCCCATCCAACCTGGCCTTGGACGCTTCCAGGGATGGGGCAGCCACAGCTGCTGTGGGCAGGCTGTTCCACTGCCTCTGTCTTTCTAGGTGATCTGTGTTCTTATTTCTCTCCTCCATCCCTAACCCCACTGTGGGCTGATGACTCTTCCATTTACCTTCTGCCCCCTTTTCCCAGGCAACACACAACAGCCACATGGACTGAATTGTAGGGTTATGACCAGTTTCTCTCATCAACTCAGACATTGAAAGGGATTTCTGAAACTTGCTTAAATAGGGCAAAGCACTTTTTCTTTCTGTCTTGTATAATAACGCCTTGTTTGTTAGGCTTGACTTAACTGCGACTGGCCCACCCAAAGCCATTGAAATGATTCTGAGCTGCAGTTTCTGCCTGCTCAGGCTGTGCTCCCAGGCACTTTAGGTGCAGCTCCTGAAATGAAAGATTTCTGGTGTGCCCAAAGGCAGTGAAGAGAGCTATTTTAATGTGGTTGCTTCTCCAGCTTTTCAACGGAGAGTTGGGTTCAGGTTCTGCTCTGAAGTGATATTAGAGTCTATGGAGCATGAGAGACTGCATTTGTTTGTGGGTTACGAATGAAGACCTGTCAAAAACCTTTTTAAGCAGTGACAGAACTTTTATTTTTCATGATACATTTAACTTTTGAGGGCTTTGCCTCCCAATGAGGCTTGGCTCTTTCCTGTCTCCCTTTCTATGAGTTTGGAAAAAGACGATTGGCAAAAGTTGCTCTTCTCTTTTTCAATCTGCCTCCCCATCCATTTGGTGGGGTGTTGGATCCCATGGGATGCTCTTGCTTCTGGAAAATGGTGTGGCCAGGAATGAAGGGGGTGGCAACACTGGGGGAGAGGGGGACTGGAACATGGAGCCCTCCTTGTGCTTGAAGCAGGTGCTCCACCAGCTTCTCATGGGCAAAGGATGCAGGTTATTGCCATCGATTTGGTGTTGAGCTGTTTTGCAAAGGATAAATGTGTTTATAGGATTTCTATCCTTTTGTTGTAAGAAGTAGGGTGCCATTCCCAGACACAGGAGTTTGCTAAAAGAGTGTCACATCAGTTCTTCATCACTGTGTTTGGTGTTGCAGCCCCATTCCGAGGTGCAGGTGGTGTGTGAAACATGGTGTTGCTCCTTGCTGTCTGCTGCAACTCAGCCTTTTACTCAGTGCAGGCTCTGGACAGGCACTGGGAAGCTGGTTTCAGACCCCATCCCTCGCTTTGTGTGCTTCCAGACATATCCATGGCTTCCATCTGAGCCTCTGAAACATCTGCCTGGCTGTGGGTTTAGAAATACGACACAACCGGACATGTACAGAGTTAAAAAGGGTTGTCAGAGCTGATGGGATTGCAGGGTTTTTTGCCTCCCTTCAGTCTCAGCTCAAGAGTTGTCTTAAAGCATTTGTGGGGAAGGTAAGCGCTTGTCATATCCAGTGTTTTTGTGTAAGCTCGGGAATGTGAGCTCTCCCCTCTCCATCCAGGAGGATGGGAGATGCCAGGAAGTGGGCTGGTGGGTGTCAGCCTTGATGCAGAGAGGTCTCCTGGTTTAGGTCCTTCTGCATCAGGGCTGTGGGGAGGATTCACAAGGATTTTCCTCCCATTTGTAGGCACAGGTGGTGTCATGGCCTTAGTGGGACTGGTTGGTGTCAGAAACCCAGAGAGCTGCCAGGCGCCCTGGCAGGGGGTGAGGAGGAGGAGCAGGAAGGAAAGAGAGGAGCTGCATGGCTTTCATGGAAATAAATCTGCCTGCAAGGACCAAAGGACCTCACTTACAGGGAAGGAAGAGAAACATGCTCTTGAGTGTTTTGGGGGATTTTAGTGATCCAGTGGGAGTCCTTGGAGAGGAAGCGGTAGTGCTGACACGTGGTGGTTGCCTGGAGCTCCCAGACAGTCTGAGACAAGGTTTTAATTAACTCATTCTTCTCACATCTAAAGTTCATTTATTTCAGTTTACTTAGACATCTGCTTTTTCCTCTCCTTTTTCCTTGGGCAACGGGTGGGAATCCCTTGGCTCTGGAGTTGAGGGAGCTGCTCCTGCTGCCCACCCACCATGTGCCACCAGGGCAGGGAGGGTTAGGCACGTCCAGGACTGCTGGGGTGCCCCGGCAGCATTTCTGCTCAGCTGCAGCTTGTCGAGGTGCAGGAGGGATGGCCAGGTGTGTTTCATTCTGGGCAGTGGAGAGGCAGCACTGACTCCTGATTTCCATCCTCCAGAGGCTGTGAGTACCAGCTGCTCATGCCCAATTCCATGGAGCGTCCCTGCTTCAAAAACTGCTCCTTTCCCTGTTTTTCCCCCAAGTTCCTTTGATACTGATTGCCGAATCATTAGCAGAGTAGATCTTGCTTGTTTCCAGCTTGGCATATTCCTGCTGTGTCCCTTCCAATCCTGTGCGCCCACAAAATGGTCAGGCCTGTCCCCAAAGACCCCCTGTCTTTGGGATCGTGTAGACTACAGACCTGTCCCAGTGCTTCAGAGCCTATTCCTTGTAGGTTGTATATTCTCTGCCCTAATGGTGGAGGACACCAAATATTTTCCCTCCACTCTTCCTTACTGTGTTTTTCCAGCAGGGATTTCTCTCACCAAGCTTGTTGTGGGCCATACATTTTGAGTTGGCACACTGAAAGTGCTTTCATTTAATACATCTTTTATCAGGCTTGATTTTCTATTGCTTTCTCCTTTTGGGTGTGCTTGGGGGAATTTATTCTTTTTAACAGGTTTATTCCAGTGTCAGGTATTGGTTCTAAAAGGCTGGGGGTGGCGGGGGAGCGGGCTTTGATTTGTTGCATGGAAAATGCATTTGGCTTCTATTCCCTTCCTTGAACTGGGAGGAAGGGATGGAAAAGAGGAGGAAACGGAAACTTCTGCCTGTTCAGCAACAGCTTTCTCATCCTGTGTGTCTGTGTCATGCTTGCTTGTCTGCTGCTGTCACCAAAAGTTGGGTCCTGCAGAAACCTGATGCAGAGAAGGTGCCAGACCTCTCCTTGTATATTTTAAGTGGCACATCCCTAATCCTTGCAGGTGTCCCATGTTTGGCACAGTTTTCCACCTGCACGGAAGGTCTGCTCGCTGATGTTACTATTCCTGGTTGAGCTGTGCTGGTGTTCTCAGTTATAGTAGTACCTGTAGGAATAAGTACTTGTTCTTGTTGTGAAGGTGTGAAGACAGTGATTTTATTCACAGAAAATGTGTGAGATGGTTGAAGTCCCTCTGTGAGGACTAGGGGAATGGGGGCATGGAGCTAGGATGATTTTATTATTTTATTGTATTTCCTTTCAGTGCTATTTTCCCTTTATTTCTCCAATTATGTTCCACAAGTCTCGGGTTTCTCATAAGCAGAACTAGAAGCAGGGATTTGGTTAAATCACTAGGCGGGATTAAATTGAGAAATACCCCCATACATCTCCCTTGCAGCTGAGGGCAAATTTAACCGCTGATTCCAAAGCTTCCAAAAATGGCTTTGTCTGAAAATGAATTTTGGCCTCTCAAAGTTCAAACATTTATCCTGAGCTAGAAATATACACAGATTTGCTCTCTAATTTAATAAAGCCATCCGAATAATATGATTTCTCCCATAACCATCATTTATGTTTCACAGCGAAATGATAATGAGAAAGTCATTAGAAGTAATAAACAAAACAAAACCCACACAGCAAATCCTTCACCGAGCCTGAAGGATGCAAAGAAGAGCAGCGTTTGAGTCTTAGGCCACAGAATGTTTGCCGGGTGCAGCTGTTTTGAAGGAGATGCATTCTTGGAACATTATTTTTGCTTGTTGCATTTTAATGGGGTTTTTTTGGCGGAGCAGGTGGGCACCGCTGAGGCATGGGAGCAGGTCTGCACTTGGGTTGGGTACTGCACCCGTGCCAAGCTGGCGTTGCTGCTTTCACCCCTTGGGGTTGGCTGCAATGGGTGATTAACAGGCTTCATTCTTCCCCCACCTCCAAAAAAATCCTCCTCCTTACCACAGCTTTGACAAGGTGCTTTTGTTTAAATTTCCTGCTTAAGTCTTGAACTGAGTACGCAGAATGTGTTGACAACAAGAACCACATCCAGATATCAAAAGTGCTCATTTTAGCTTTTATTTATAGCTGTGTGTGCACTTTGGGCTGCAGCCTTAGCACTCGCTTCTGGGTTATCCTCAGCCAGGTGACTTTTTCTTTGACTTCAGTGTTTTGCTCCAGTGGGTGTCTAGATTGGATATTAGGAAAAAATTCTTCACTGAAAGGGTTGTCAGGTTCTGGAATAGGCTGCCCAGGGCAGTGCTGGAGTCGCCATCCCTGAAGGGATTCACAAGATGTGTGGATGTGGCACTTGGGGACATGGGTGAGTAGTGGGCTTGGCAGTACCTGAAATATCCCACATTTGTTGCTGCTGGACGTTTATTCACTGCCTCTTATCCAGGCGTCAGGGGAGGGATAGGATTTTGGTAACAGCTCCTATCTCGTGCTTTACTGGGACTGTTGGGCTTCCTTACACGTCTCATTAATTGGTTTTTCAATTAGATGACTCCTTTTGTTGATTTTTCTGCTTTCAGAGTCACAACAAAGGTATGTGGACACAACACCCACCTTCCCATCACAGACAGGGGTGGGATGCTGGAGGAGGCAAGATTTAGTAGTGCAAAAGGCTCTGTAGCATGGCAGGAGCGGAGAGGAAGCAGTTTTCCCTTGCTGCCGCCATTTCTCAGCTCTTCCTTTCCTCTGCCCCTTATCCCTGGGCTTCCCCATCCTTCCAGATGCTGGAGGAGCTCCAAGGGCTGGCTGTGGCACTGCTGGTGCTGAGCCAGGTGTGCCAGAGCTTCTCTGGGCTGGGGGCTGCACGTGCAGCTCCATCTCTGCTCCTGTCCAAGAAGGGTAATACATCCTTAGTTTTTGACCCAAGCCAAGTACTAGCAAATAACTCCTCCAGTTAAACACAAAAGCTTTTCATTCTTCTTACTCTTAATAGAAAATAAACATCAATAGAAGATGAAGGTTTTGGAGAGCATGTCTTGTGCCTTTTCCTGCTGTGGAGTCCACCTGATGACCTAAAGGGTGCAAACCAAGGCGTGTAACACCATTTTACCTTCCTTTGAGAAAGAAATGGTTCATCCGAACTGTCCCTGGGCAAACTCTTGCCTGCTGACATTTCAAAAATTGCTCTTTTAGGTTCCTCCGCACTCCATCCTTGCTTGTGCTTCTCTCTCCTCCTAAAAGAAAATCCTATCTATATTTTCACATTTGAAAAAAAAAGAAGACTTTAAATAAATAAATAACTGTGCACAGGCTGGAGCTGCACAGGAGTCAGAGAGGAAAGAGCTCTTCTGGTTTTCACTCCTTTTTCCTACCCAGATATGCTGTGAGCAATTGGTTCTCCCTTGGGAAAATGAGACTCCCAAGCCTCCTGGCTGCTCTCATCCAGGAGGAACTTTTGTATTTAAACATGCTTAGCACTAAGCTGAACATGAATTTCCCCCAAGCCACTGAAAGCAGCTTCCAGGCTGTATTTTCAGCAGCCTGTTCTTGCTGGTTGCATGAAACCTGTGGAAATCTGGAATGCCCAGAGGCATCCTTGTTTAAAATGAGCTCCCTCTTCGTGTCCAGAGGGCAGTCTTCATCTGGAGGTGCCTGAATTTGTGTTTTCCAAGAGACTGATCCTAAGGATAGTTTGGCAGGTGTACACCTGATGTATCAGGGAGAAGCAAAGTGATGTTGTTGTCCTGTGATGTTGTCTTGGCTGCTTGGGTGCTCGGTTGTCCCTGGGGAATGGGATGGCTGCTGTGGGTAATCAGCTCTCCTGGGGCTGAGAACTGAAGTCATCGTCACTTGGGAGTGCTGGAGGAGATCCTGGTGGCTTCTCATGGCTTTGTGGAGAGGTGTAAAACAAATACACTCATCATTTTGGGGGAATGTCAGTGGTTCTGTAGGATGGACCTTATGTGTGGCTACAGTGTGGAAGAGTTGAGCAAAGCATGGAAATTGTGATTTTAAAAGTGCTGGTGGAACATGACTGCAGGGAATTGACAGATGTGGTTTGTTAATGACTGCAGAGGTGCTTTGGGTAAGAGGAATTACAACCCCATGTGTTCTCCTGTGGCCTCTCTTTCCTGCCTTTCTGAAGGAAATGCCAGTGCGGAGGCCAAAATGCCAGAGTTGGCTTTCCCTAAAATCCCTGTTGGGATGTTACCTGGCACTTCCAGGGGGCACCAAGGGAAGCGGAGAGCTCCCTTTTGCAGCAGGGGGGCTCGGGAAGGTGGGGGATGATGGCACAGCCGTGTTTTGATGCCAGGCTTCGCCATTCCTGCCAAAGCATCCCCAGGTTGAAGGCACACCCTGGGAATGGGCCCGGCATCCTTCTGAAGGCAATTCTCATTCAGCCAGCAGTCGTTTGGAAATAGTCACTCATCAGGCACTTATGGATCTTTCAAGCCCCTTTCTCTCCCTAATAATCCCACCTCTTGGGACGTATTGATTCTCCACTGTCGGCTGCCTCTTGGTATTCCACAGTCTGTGTTAGTCCGTGGAAATTGCAGCGCTGTCATTTTCATGCAGCAATTACCTGCTCTTGATTCCTTTCATCCCCAGTCCTTTCCTGGAGATCTGAACTCTGTATTGACAAACCACCCTGGAAGAAAGACACGGGTCAGGCTTTGGGAAGAAGGCTCACACAACAAAAACTTTGGGGAGTTTCCCTGGGGTGTGATTGTCTCAAAGGCACTCAGCCAGTTTTTGGGGGTTTTTTGGACATCCAACACAAGAGGGATGCTGTGGCTTCCCAGCCTCCAAATGTGACTTTATGCCTTGCTTTATGCACATGCCAAAAATGTAGGAAATTCTTCACCTGGCTTCTGGGCAAAGGATCAGCCTGGAGAGATGAGGGCAGCTGCTTTCCAAGTCATCCTCAATCCTCTGCTGGGGATTCCAGCACCTAGAGGGGCTCCAAGAGAGCTGGAGAGGAGCTTTTTACGGGGGCATGGAGTGACATGACAAGGGGGAATGGCTTCCCACTGCCATAGGGCAGGGCTAGATGGGGTATTGGGAAGGAATTCTTCCCTGTGAGGGTGGGGAGGCCTTGGCACAGGGTGCCCAGAGAAGCTGTGGCTGCCCCTGGATCCCTGGATGTGTCCAAGGCCTGGTTGGACAGGGCTTGGAGCAGCATGGGATAGTGGAAGGTGTCCCTGCCCATGGCAGAGGTTTGGAATGAGATGAGCTTTAAGGTCCCTTCCAACCCAACCTATTCCATGATTCCTCTCACTCTCTAGAAGGTCATCATTTGATTTGAGGTTACGATTCACTCATCTGATGAGGAGAAGATTTGGGAATTGGTTTTAATCCCATTTTAGGTGATTTTTTTTTCTTTCTGGGTGAACAAAAGTTGAAGGAAAGGATGATTTGCAGCAGTGGGGTTTCCTTCAACCCTGTCTGCTGTGGCACAGGAACTGCAGCCCCCCAGGAGTGGCACTGAATTTGGCACAAAGTCACACCTCCAAACTCGAAGGCATTTTGTTATTAAGCCAGCATGCCTGGGCAGTGAGGGCTCTCACTTGAACAGAATCCCCATTCTAGCAGAGAATAAATTAAAAAGCCAACTGGCCGCAGCTGCCTGAGGAGTACCGGGACCAGAGATAGGGCCAGAAGTCAGATAACAAACAGTGTCCAAAATTGCAGCGCCTGGTGCATGGCGTGAAATTAAAACCTTTTCTGCCTCCTCCTGCACGCTGTAACAAAACAGCTCCTGACACAGTCTGTCGGCACCAGGAGTGAAGAGGAGAATAATTAAATACGTGGAGGTTTTTGCATCTGAGGGAAAGGAAAGGATGAGGCTTTTGTGCCATGGACCTCAGTGTTTTGGTCCTGCAACTGGACTTAAGTTGGAAGGGTCTGTGGGCTGCCTTGCTACCCGGATGGGCAGGAATCTGCCATTATTCCCTTTTTTGTTGACTTTTCCTCTGAGTTTGGTCCCTCCACCTTCCCTGTTAGGCTCAGCAACAACCCTGGAATGTGCCTGTGTCATACTGGCAGTTCTCTCCCCAGACCTTCCTGGCTTTCCATCCCTTGGGAAGGACATTTCTCTGGAGTTACCATCCAGGAGTGATGAAGGGCGCAGCACTTTTTAATCAAAGTTACATTAGGTGAAGCTGATATTATTCACTCTGCTTTATTGCAGCTATTTTTATGCGGGGGTTAGAAGTTAATACTACCCAGTGAGCCTGGTTTTGCTGGATTCTGGCAAGCCCCAAAATCTATCAGCACATCCAGACAGGGCAGGAAAGAGCCCAAGCGAAAAACAAACTTGCTAGCTGAACTGGAAACAAAAACCAAAACAGTCAAAAACCCAAGCCTTTTATAAAAACCAGACCCTTGATAATTGAGGGTCTGGTCTGGAAGGGCAAAACCCAGCCAGGACCATCAGCTGCAATCAGCAGAAGGATGAGCTTCTCCAATCAGCACAGGAAGGGGAGCGGGAGTCGTGGCAGGAGGGCTGAGAGGGGGGGGGCGGGATGCAGGGTTAGTTTTTCCCTGCCTTGGCAAATGATCCTGGCTCTCTCCTGCTCCACAGCCACAGGTGATCAGGCTTGGTCTGATCCTGCCAGGGGGATGTCAGCACTTGGGAAAAGGCTGTGACTGAAGACAGTGCCTCAAAGGGAATGGTTTCAGCAAGGAAAGCTTTGCCGGGGTTATGTGGATTTAGGTCTGTCTGGGTTTGGGGTTTTTCCCCCCACTCAGGTAATGCCAAGGGTTTAAGTCACGTTAATTCCTTGGACCTGGCAAGGATGCTGGCAGAGCTGGGATCTCTTCTGCTGGTTGCAAGAAGATGTGGTGAGCTGGGAGAGGGAAGGAGGGAGTCATCCCTCTGTTTCTAGAAAAACCAGGACAGAAGCTGGTTTTTTCCTTCTCTGTTGTTTTCTCTCTCCTCCTTTCCCACCCTGTTCCTGTTCTTTAACGCAGACATCCCATGCTGGAACGTGCTTTCCATGCTAGTGCTTTGTAAGCCTTTTCCTGGTGTATTATCCCTGCAGAAGATGTTGTGGAAGGGTTTTAGGACCCCATTGCCTTGGTTCGTGTGATGTTCCCAAAGGCCCTCAGAGACTGGGGCCCCTTTAGAAACAAACCCCAACACACCAGCTGAGCACTTTTGTGATAAAACACTCAAGGTATTTTTAAAATCTGCTTGTCACAACTGGTGTCACCAGTTGATTGCTTTGACACCTCTTCTTCTCAGTGTGCTTGACCAGTTCTTTGGGCTGGATTGTAAAGGCTGGTTCCTCTGGCAACATGAGGAGAAATTAAAGGGAAAATTTGTTTGCCTCAACATAGAGTTTATGAGACCTTGGGCAGATGCATGGAATTGCAGGAAAAAAAAAAGGTTGCTGGAAGTTCTTGCTGCCATCCTTCCCCAAATCAAGGTTAGGGGGGAGTTTAAAGGGGAGCTCAGGTTTGAGGAGAGGGTTATAAAGTCTGACTGTTGAGGACTGGTTTCACTCTGACAGAGAGTAGGCTTGGATTAGATACTAGGAAGAAATCCTTCCCTGTGCTTCTAAATCCCCAAGCAACAGCGTAAGCAGCAGGCTGCCCAGGCAGCGGAGACAGCGTGAGGTACAGAGGGTACAGCACAGATCAGCGAGGGACAGGCTCAGGGCTTGTCCCCTCATCGGTTAAATCACAGCACAAACACCCTATTTCTAATGACAGTTCTGAAAAGCACAGCTTCTCAAGTAGACCCACAAAATAAATCATATTGGACATGGCTTAG
Source organism: Corvus cornix cornix (assembly GCF_000738735.6). Lineage (NCBI taxonomy): Eukaryota > Metazoa > Chordata > Aves > Passeriformes > Corvidae > Corvus > Corvus cornix. Next base: position 32,707,505 of record NC_046336.1, on the reverse strand, counting down.
ACACATCATCACATTAAAAATAACAACTTTTTCCTTTTCTCGTATTTCCTAAATGTCTCATCCCCAAGAGCAATGCAAGACACCCAAAACCACCAGGAATCATGGAATGGTTTGGGTAGGAAGGAACCTTAAAGACCATCTCATTCCAACCCCCTGCCATGGGCAGGGACACCCTTCCACTATCCCAGGCTGCTCCAAGCCCCTCCAACCTGGCCTTGAACACTTGCAGGGATCCAGGGGCAGCCACAGCTTCTCTGGGCACCCTGTGCCAAGGCCTCACCACACTCTGAGTAACCAATCTCTTTCTAACATCTAATCTAAATCTCTCCTCTTTCAGTTTAAAGATGAGCATCATGCTTTTCTTCCCATTTGTTCCTCCTTTGGATTGCTAGCTTCCCTGTCTTTATCATGCATCTAACTCACTCAGACTAGCTCCTGCCTGCGTTTTCCTGCGGCTCAAGGGCAAGTCAGCCTCCATGTATTATATTTTAAAAGGCTGTTCCTTGCACATTCCACTGTCCCAGGCTGGTAGCTGCTCTCTCTGCCCATGAGCACCCCCGGGGCAGTGGGAGACAGGAAATTGGGGTGTCACCTCCCACAGGAGAGTGGTGCCCATGCCGTGGCTCCGACAGGAACGCTTCCTGCCAGAGTTTGCTGTCTCAGCATGAGCAAAGCCCGATGAGGAGACCCCAGCTGAACCCGTATCGATCCTTCCCCATCCACAGGAAGACAGGGAAGTATTTTTTGAATCAGCCCAGCTGTATGGATTTTGTGTTCACTTGTGTTGAGGGTGGTACCTGCTCTCAGGCTTCTGCAGAGGCTTTTCCAGGAGTTTCTTTTTGATGGATCTTTGGGACTTACAAATCCCAGATTTCAAAGGGAGTTGTGGGAATTTTTCCTTAGTTTTCTGAGGACGCGTTACTCACTCCTCCCATGGTCAGAGGTGGGCTGCTCTGTGCTGGGAAAGGTGCTTTTATCTTCTCTACAGAACAGGGATAAATAACCAGTAAAATAAATAAATACGGTAGAAAAGCAAGCAGGTTTCTTTCTGCCTGGCTAAAATGGGAGTGCAAGAGATGGAGGCAGGAAAGGTGATCCTCCTTCCAGGATTACATGTGCTAGATCAGAGGGTCTTTTGAAGATTCAAGAGAAGGGGATAGTGAGAAGTGCTGGGATAAGAGGAGACAGCAAGAAGGCAGTGAGGTGACAAAGCAAGTCCCAGTTCTCCTTGGCCAGCTTGGTTGCCCTCCAAGGTGGCTCAGGAAGAGGCATGGAGAGGGACATGTGGCTAGATAAGCATCCATAGATTTCATGTGTATATTTGCAGTACATTGTATAAATGAAGACAATACCTAATGATTCGTGGCTATTATTTGAAGTGTCCCACTGTTACAGATTTATTTGTCATTTCTTATAGTAACACCGATGATAATGAATTCATTTGTATTAATGGGGGTGTCGTGGACTTCTGTTGATATCCCACATTAATTAATGTACCATTAAAAGAAAGTGGCACCCAATTAATATCAAGTGGGAGCGGTACTGCCGGTGTCCTGTCATTAGGGTTTCATTTGTAATGCATTGTGTGAACGCTCTGCCTTAATGGAAGTCATTTGCCATCCAGAGCATCACCAGATGCCATGGGGTGCCAGAAAGTGAAAGTTAGTGGCAACTGGAAAAAAAAAAAAGGGATATTAAAAAATAGGATCCATCCAGTTTATTGCATCACCCCCAAGCAGGAATTGGAAAATGGATTTCTTGTCTCACCCCACAATGAATGCTGGCTGGTAGAAGTAAATCTCTGGTGGTTTGACTTTGCTACTGAATTTTGATATTGAGGGAAGGGATGGTGGAAAACCCCACTGGATTCTGCAGGTCAGGACTGCCTTTGCTTCCCTAAACAAAAGCAGCCACTGGAGGAGTGCAGACCTCGATTGTGGCCACCTGGATCCACCTGATCTGTGCCCACTATCTCCAGGAAGATGAGAGCCAAAGGGGTGCCAGGCCATCTGCCGTGGATGTCCTTGCAGAGGGGGAGATTGCTCCAAACGCCCTTTTCCAGCAGGAGAATCACACCAGCAGGAGAGATGCGGTGCTGCTGGAGCCAGGGGCTCTCTGACTGACAGGTTTTCACATTCTTGGCACTTGTGTCTGACTTTCAAATGTCTCGTTAGACCATCTTGGCTTCCCATCTGCTGTCTCCAAAACTGGGGCTGACCTACCAGCAGCCGAGGAGGGAAGCACAGACTGCCTCCCAGCCCTTGCCTTGCCCCTTCCTGCTCCTTGAAGGCTGGCGCTGGGGAACGGGAGAGAAATGTGGCTTTTGTGATGAAATTTGGCTGTGGATGCTGAGTTAGTGAAGTGGTGTTTGCGTCACCACCCTTTTCTTCTGCCCCCTCCCAGAGCAGCGGGAAGCTGCTGGCTTTTGCTAGTTTGAACTGGATGATCTCTAAGGTCCCTCCCTACCCAACCCCCTAACCATTTTAGGATTCCCTGATTTCTTCCATCCACCTCTCCTGGGCTTTCCCCTCAAGACCCGTGCTGCAGAAGTTACTGGTACCACCAGGAGCCCCAGCTCTTGGGGATGCTGTGCTATGCATCAGCCGTGTTGGTGAGGACAGGGTTATCTTTGGTGGGAAACAGGGGATCTCTGGGCTGGAAAAAGCAAGTTGGTTTATCCCATGGGGTACCAGAGCGTCCTCTGCTCTGTGTGGCTGTTTGTCCTCTGCCTGCTGAGTGCCATTGTCCTCCCAGCATGGCAAGTTCCCCTGTGGGCTGGGTGGTTGTGATGTCCCTTCCTCCAGCACCATACATTGGGCCCGGCCGTGTCTGCTGTGAACAAGTGCTCTCAGCTCTCAGTGTGGTTATCCAGTAGCTAATTCCTCTCCAGCTCCTATAAAGCATCCATTCCAGCTGTGTTTATGGTGTTTTCAAAAGCCCCTCAATTGAATTATAGCTCTGCGGTGGCCGTTTGCCAGTGTCACCCAATAATGAGGGAGGTCACTTAATAGAGATAGCAACAAGAGGTACATATTAATGAGAGCTGATTGAAAGGTGGGGTGGATTTCCACCAAAAAAAAAAAAAATTTAAAAAGGGAAATTACCAGGTTTTAAAATCAAACTTTGAAATTGGAAATTGCCTGGCTCGGACGAGCAGTAATGCAATTAATAAATGTAATTAAAAGTGCAATTAAGAACACAGGAATTGGAAGTCTGTGCACATCCATGTGAGCGTTCGGAGCTGGCATATGAGGGACCCAGTCTGGCAGCCGGATCGCTCCCAGGATGGAGCATGGGGACAGAAACCAACACATGGGGCTGGTTTTTTCCTCTTGGCAGGGGCTGGAAGAGGGTCTGGCATTTGCTGTGACTCTGCTTCTGCAGTTATTTCCTGCAGCAAACAAGTCCTGGGCAGGAATAGGTGACTTAAATCTGTCCAAAGCAGCCCAGGATGAGGGAGACAGGGTCCCAGCTGTATTAGGAGAATACTTGGAATCCATGTCAGCTCTGTTCCACAGCACCCTGAGATGCCCTGCCTTCAGCAAGAGGCACTGAGCCCTCCTTCCCACCTGCAATGATTTGGGATCAGCAGGAGTGTCTTTGCCTGGAGCACAGGGATGTTGAGCCAGCTTTTAGCAGAGTGCGAAGCTCCTTTCATCCGCCCCACTGCATGGTGCAGAGGCAGGGAGAGGGAAAAGAGCTGCCAGGAACAGCAACACGGAATTATTTAAGAGTAATAGGTTGACCTGAGTTGTAACAGGAGCACGGAGCAGCGAAGCATCTCCTGATGGGAGCGGTCAGCTCCCGCCTTGATGCAGGGGCAGCGTGGAGCGGGAAGAGGGGGAAGCAGGAACGGGGCTGGCGAGGCTGTTTCAGTGAGGAGATCAGAGCTGCCTGCTGCTTGAGCCCTCGTGCCCGGTGCCATGTGCCCCCCAGTCCGTTTGTGTCGCCTCATCTCACCGACCTTCCGACAGCTGCTCGGCCAGATTGCCTGCCGTTTTTCCACATTATTTGCATGGTTACAGCATGCATCGGCATCCTAATCATCCCCACCAGCTTCTGCCGGGTGACTTTGCCCTGGGAGGTCAGATGGAGGTCCTCTACATGGCCAGCCACTGGAGAGGGGGAGCTGGCATGGAGGGACCGGCCCCAAATAAACCAAAATAGACATTTTGGGTGCCCAGCCTTCTTGTCAGAAGGTTGTTGTGGTTTAACCCCAGCCACCAGCTCAGAGCCACCAGCTGCTCACTCTGTGTGTTGGAAAAGTGGATGCATTGAAGGGAGTATCTGGAAAATGAACTCCCAGATCTCCTCTGCTTCATCTCCCACCTTTGCTTCTCTCAGACTCTGACCCTGCTGTAAAAAACTCAGCGCTCCATATTCCCCCTCTCAGCCCTTTGCCCACAGGGCTCCTGGTGTCAGGCCAGTTGGACAAGACTGATGGATCAAAATACGTCTGGGGTGTTGGTGGCCTGTGGCCCGTGAAATGGTTTTGCTGTGGTGGGAAACTCTCAAAGGGACCGAGAAAATCTGCTCCCTGAGCAGGGTGAGTGGTCTCACAGTCAGAGGGACTTAATGCTGTGGGAGCAGGTGCCATGGACCTCAAGAAAAGGGGGTGGAGCTGGGTTTTCTTCAGCCTTTTTCTGTTAGCCCTATGTGAAAGGAGAGCCTGTTCACAAGAATCATTTTGGGTTGGAAAGGACCTCTAAGATCATCACCTTGAACCCCTAACCTAGCACTGCCAGGTTACACAGCCATGTCCCCAAGTGCTACAGTCACACATCTGAAATCTCTCCAGGGGCAGTGACTCCACCACTTCCTTGGGCAGCCTGAGCCAGTGCTGACAATCCTTTATTGTTCGTTTTTCATGGCCTGGTTTTTGGTAGTGGGGTGGCCACAGAGGTGGCTTCTGTGGGAAGCTGCTGGAAACTTCCACCCTGTCTGGCAGAACCAATCCCTGATGGCTCTGAAGATGGACACGCTGCTGGCCAAAGCTGGGCCAGTTAGAGAGGTTGGTAACACCTCTGTGATAACAGATTTAAGAAGAAATCACAACAAAGGTAGTGGGCACAGTTTTAATTCCAGCTAGAGAAGAGGAGAAGGTGGGAATATGTGAGGGAAACAACATGGAGACACATGGAGGTCAGTGAAGAAGGAGGGGGGTGGAGGTGCTCCAGGCACCGGAGCTGAGATTCCTCTACAGGCCGTGTTTTTAAGGACTTATTTTACTTCTTGTTATCCTCCTTTGATTTTGTTAGTAATAAATTCACTTTGTACCTCTAAGTTGAGCCTGTTGTGCCCTTGGAGTGTTTTCTTCTGGTCCTTATCTCAACTCATGAACCCTTCATTAATTTTTCTCTCCTCTGCCCAGCTGTGGCAGGGGAGGGTGAGCGAGCAGCTTTCATGGGTGCCTGGCGTTAGGCCAGTGTCAAACCATGACACTGTTCTATGAAAAAATTTTCCTGCTATTCAATCTGAACTTCCCCTGGCACAGCTTGAGGGGAACATTTGGTGGCAGACAAGAGGAGGTGGTGCTCTGACATTTTTCAGGTGTCCCTCATGTTCAGCTGCAGCCATGTAACCTGCCTGGCAGGACACATCGTGGAATGGTTTGGGTTGGAAGGGACCTTAAAGGCATCTAGTTCCAACCCTGTGCTATGGGTAGGGACAATCTCCACTATCCCAGGTTGCTCACATTGTGACCCCAGAGAGGGCATCTCCTCTGCATTGTCATCTACCTTGTGTTGCCACGTTGCATTGGAGCAGCATCCACCCAAAATTTTATTACTAATGCGTATTATAGCAGGATTCATAATAAGATATTAAAGACTACTGTGGCCAGAGAGTGAGGTGTAAATATTTTTAGAAGTCCCTTTTTAGTAACCTCTTCTTCAGCCTTAACTTCCCCCTTGCAGAGAATGTTGCATAAGGCTTTGGTGTCCCAGCTGTCAGGATTAATGGGGCACATCTGTGTCTGGTAATTCACGCTGAGGTCACATGGGAGGTGACAGCCCAGGGGAGCTGTTTGTTGTGGTGGGCTGTGCTTGGGCCATCCTATGACATCTTTGGGATGGAAACACAACTTCCTGGGAGGATATCAAGAGGGTAGAGCTGTGGGGCCCAGCAATGGGGCAAGAGGCAACAGGGAAAAATTCAGGCACAGGGAGTTCCGCCTGAACATGAGAAAGAACTTCTTTCTTATGCGGTCACTGAGCACTGGAACAGATTGTCCAGAGAGGCTGTGGAATCTCCCTCTCTGGGGATATCCCAGAACCCCCGGGACACAATCCTGTGCCACATACTCTGGGATGTCCCTGCTAGAGCAGGAAGGTGAGATCAGAACACCCACTGCGGTCTGACTCATTCTGGGATCCTGTGATTATTTGTGATCACTCACCTCTGTGCTGCTCAGAGAGAAGCAAGGTCTTGGTCTCTCCTCTGCCTCCCCCTTGTGCAGCAGCATCCTTCCATGTTTGAACAGGGATTTTAGGGTTGCTCAGTCCTTATTTTAACACAAACATATCCTTGCTGCTGGGGATCCACTGGAACAGAGCAGTCTCCTTATGATTAGAGTTAGGGGCTCTTGCATTACTGTTCAGTATTTCTTTTGGACCATCCCCAGCTTCTTCCAATACTTTTTTTTTTTAACAGTTTGAACTTTTCTTACTCATTTATTGCAAATTAAGGGAGGCACAAATGGCCTCACTACTCCAGAGGCATCCCAGAGCTCCTTAATTCCTGGAGCTGCTGTGGGGGGACCTGCATGCTGGAGCTGCTCCTGCTGAGCTGCCAGATGAAGGATGGGGTGCTGGAGACAGGTCGGGAGCAGGTCCCATCCTGTTTGCCCTCCTCCTCCCCCCCAACAGGCAGCATCTGTCTGCATGTTTATTTTTAATCTCACATCTGCTGGCGTTGTAACAAAGATTTAATGACATGACACAGTTTTGTCACCAGTTCTTTTTTCTGTAGTGAATGAAGCCTCCATCACAGGCTGCTGCAGAGAGCAGAAAGCTTTAAAAGATGACGGAATTTGGCGACTCGTGTAGAAAGCTCACCTGTTTGCCATGAGCACCTGTAGACTGTTGTCTGCCTGGATAAAAAAAGAGAGGATTTGTTATTTTTGCCTGTTGGTGAGATAAGCATAACCACAATTAGTCTTTGTTAATGAAGAAAAGCCATGAGGGATATGCAGAAGAGTCCTATAAATGGTCAAATGGTGAAAAGGCAGAAACACGGTCCAGCACGGGGCTTTCCAAAGGTATCTCCCTGGGTTGTGTCCTCTGCTCAGTGTTTACCATCAAACACAAGCCCCAGGCTCTTCTGTTTATCCAGATGTTTTGCTTCTTTGTTCAGATGATGGGCCGCAGCTTTTGGGAAATAAAGACGTCAGCTTCCTACTGAGGAATATCTTGAGCCTATTTGACCCAAAAATGGCAAGAAGCTTTTAAAGACATACTTTTCATGCTTTTTAAGGCAGATGGCCTGAAAATTCCTCTGAGTCCTGACTGTGCCTTCCTGGGCACAAGCACTGATGAGACCTTTTTCCCTGGAGGACTGTTGACATGGGTTGTTGGCACCCCACAGCTGGTTTTGCTGGTTCGGGGGGATTTTCTCTTTTTTTGCTTGAATTTGAGCTGTGGAAAAAAAGATGCATTACCCAGAGCACTCCATATGGGTCTGCATCCTCTCACCTGTGCGCTGTTGGGAATAAGGACATGTGTTTTGTAGTGAAATATTCACGCTGACCTGTGCATTTTGGGCAGTATCAGAGATTTCCCTCTCTGCATCCGTGCTGTTCTGCTTCCTGTAACACTCTTCCTGCTGCCTGAAAGCCCTTCTGCTCCCCTCCTAAATTCACTCGGGCTGTGCTTTGCTCGTGTGCCCACGCTTGTGATCTGGCCCTGGGGTCGCTCACAGCCCCTCAGATGCTTTGGTGTTGATGTCCATGACTGATTCCCAGGGCCAGATCTTTGTCCAGAACTGATCCCCTGCTTGTATGGCTCTTGCTGTCCTGGCCAAGGAAGGGAGCTGGTGAGCGAAGCTGTAAAACAGGGATAAAGCCATGGAAGTCACCCGGTGGTGTCTGCAGGGGCTGGAGCTGACAGCACCAAAGCTGGTGACCTCCGTGTCCCCTCCAGGCAGCTTCTCCTTTGGAAGGACAAGGAGATGAACTCCCTTCAAAGCCTGCTTTGGGGCTATTGTATGGAGTACAATGCAGGGGAATTCAAGCCCTCCTCTTTCACAGCCAGCTGAGAGCAGCCCCGTAATCACGGGTGACCAGAGCGGATTTGCATGTTAAGAGCAGTGGCTAGGGGTACTTAAAAAGAAGAGAAAACATGTTCATCAAGGCCAGCTTTATCCTTATGAATATTATTATTCCCAGTGCAATATCGCCCAGACCCTTCAGTGCAACCCCGAATCTACTCTTGCTCTGCCTCTCCCTATGAATAGTTAATTTGTGATGCTCTGTGTTGTGACATTGGTACCCGGTGGCTCTGGGAAGGAAGTTGAGTTGTTGGAGCAGGTGGAGTGAGGTGGTGGAAGCAGTGCCCTGGCAGCAGCAAGAGAAGGGCTGTGGGATGCTCTGGAGCTGCTCCCAGTGGTGATGGCTTGGGGGAGGCAGGTAGCCCAAAAGACGGACTGGGGAGCTGCTCTAGTCCTGTCTGAAAAGGTGTTTTAGGAGTGCTCAGAAAGCAAACACCCACCACAGGCCCCCATGAAGGTCTCTTCACCCAGTGCAACCCCCCAGCTGACAAAATCCTGGTTCCTGAGCAGTTTAAATGCCCTAGCCAGGATTAAGGTGCTGAGTGCGTGGCACAAAGTCAAGGGTTTACACGTCAGCAGGGCAGGGCTGGGCTAAGCCTTGCAGAAAATGAGGAGCTGTAAGGCAAAGGGCAGCAAAATTCTGGGACAGATGGGCTGGGGAGGATGTGGTGTCTCCATTGCTAGAAGGCTTTCAGGATGGGAATGATTTAGGTGGAGCACGGGGACAGGTTTCTCTTCTGAGGTCCCTTCCAGCTATATCTTTTATGCTTTTGTGACTGCTGATCACCAAAACTGGAAGGCCCTTTAAAAAACAATCCTCAGGCCATGCCCTGCGAGGCTTTCTAGAGCAGTTTGATTTAGAGGAGGGAAAAAAAAGAAAGGAAATGAAAAACCTAAGTGGGAGCTGCAACCTCTCACACCTTGGCAGAAGTGACACTGATGTAAGGGAAGCGGAATTTTGCTGGAGTCTGAGGTGAGCTTGGGTGTCAGTGTCCCTGCAATGCCACATGTCTGGATACAAGGGCAGGGGGCAGGAGAGATGTGTGTGGTATGAGTGTCCTGAGCCTGGATTCATCAGTGTGAGTTGCAGAGTGTGCCCTGGGTTCCCTGCTCTGTTGTACAAAATACTGCCAGCTGCCTTGAGGGCAAATTTCTGCTGGCCTGAGCTTTAACAGAGGACATGCAGATGCTTTGGTTCTTTGCTGGTGCCATCACCCGGTATTAAGCTGGTTAAATAAGATGTCCTAGTGTGGAGCCCTGTTTTCCTGTATTTTCTAGTGGAAGTGTTGACTAGGACAGCTTTTGGTTCCCTGCAAGCCCTGTGGTTCCCAAAAAACCTGAAAATGGCTCAGTTTGTTTCTCAGTTTTCTTGGAAGCAGTATCCCATCTTCTAAGCTCTGCCTCTCCTCAAGCCTCCTTTCCATCTTCTCAGCGCTTCACAATACTTCTCTGTAAGCTGAGGGTGAAGAATTAATATGAAAGGAGTTAACAATAAAATGCAGAGACTTGGGGAGAGGTTTGCAGGAATAATCTGTATTATCCCAGCTGGCCATAACCCACTTCTGACCTTTGCTGTGTCCCCTTTCGAGATTTAGCTCTTTGTCAGCCCTTTTGATCCTGTCACAGGCAGAGGGACATTCCCAAGGTGTCGTGATCCGTGTGTACCTGGAGCCCCGGCAGAGCCTTTTTGCTGGCAGTCTGTGCTCATGCCTTTAGGGAGAGACAAGAATATGCATTTTAAGATTTGCATAGGAACATGCAGCTGTTCCACCAAAAATGGATAATTGTTCTCCCCGCTGTGAAGTTAAACAATAAGAAGTGCCAAACTGCACTTGCCATTGCTGATTTTGTGCACTCAGCTGCATATTTTATGCATGTAGATTAGTTCCAGATTTATGACGATGGAACTGTTCATGCCTGCGTTAATCGGGCCAGGTTGTAGTTGCTGTGGAAACTACAACTTTGACTTTTACGTTAAGTTCTGTGTTGCATTTAATGCTTTTTTTTCTTTTTCCCCTTATTTTTTTAAAGCTCTCCTATATTTAATACTTTGTGGTGAAAACAGTTAGGGAATCAGCGTCAAAAATAAAAGCGCCTTTGGGCAGAAAACAAGTTTCAGGAAAGAGAGCAATTTTTCTGGAGAGTTGGGATGTCTGGGAAAGTAAGGGTTTGTGATAGAGTGCCGTCTTGACCACAGCTGTGTAACTATTATTATAAGTGTGTAACAACTATTATAGGCCCTGCACTGCTATGATAAAGAATACAGCTGTGTAACTTAAAAGTGTCCTGGAAATACAGGACTGAAGTTGCTGGGTCTCTGGATATCACTCGTGGTGGGCAAATGAAATTGCTGGTGCATGTTTGATGTGAAAATACTGCACAATGTTACTGATATTTATATTTTTATCTCTAGAATACCCCCGTGGGCACTCCGATTTTCATTGTGAACGCCACAGACCCAGACCAGGGAGCAGGAGGCAGCGTGCTTTACTCCTTCCAGCCCCCTTCCAACTTCTTTGCTATTGACAGCGGCCGTGGCATCGTGACAGTGATCCGGGAGCTGGACTATGAAGTCACTCAGGCCTACCAGCTCCAGGTGAACGCCACGGTGAGTCTTACCCTGGCAGCTGCAGGCTGGAGGTGTTGTCTGGGGTTTATTTCATTGCCCTGCTCTGGCAAATCTTCTTGGGCACATCCAGCATTTTCTGCTTAATGAGGTATTACAGCAATGCAGTCTCTGGGTGGTTTCAAGTTGCTGTGGAGAACAGCTGCACCTCTCCAACAGCATCTCATATGTGTCAGGAGCTTGTGCAGGAAGGGGACCAGCTCCTGGGTGATGAAACCCAGTACAGGGCATACAGACCATTCAGAGAATCACAGAATGGTTTGGGTTCAGCAACTTAAAGACCATCCCATTCCAACCCCCTATCATGGGCAGGGGCACCTTCCACTAGACCAGATTGCCCCAAGCCCCATCCAGCCTGGCCTGGAACACTTCCAGAGATGGAACTACATCCACAACTTTCCTGGGCAACCTGTGCCAGTGTCTCACCACCCCCCAAGTAAAGAATGTCTTTGGTATATTGGATCCTCCAGACTCATTCCTTATACATTGTGGTTTATTACAAGTGGACTCACCTGTATTAAGTTCAGACACCAAGAGTTAAAGTTTTGGTGGACAGAGGAGAAACCAAGGTCTTAATTACAGTCAATGCCATCACACTGGGAGGAGACCCTTGGGAGATGTGTCCACCTTGGCAAATTCATGCCCCATATGAATGGGTGTTCAGTCCCTGGTGTTCAGTCTAGAGAGAGCTGGAGAATGTGGAGGACCATACAGGCAGGAGCTCTGGATGGTGGCTTCTTCCCCACCTCAGACGAAACAGAGGAAGGTGAGATTCAGCCCTACAATACATCTGACCAACCCCATGCTCAGGAGGGGGAGGAACCCTCTCTGCCCCCTCCAGGCAGCTGGCTAGAACTCTTGAAGCATGTGATTTAATCAAGATCATTGTCTTGATGCAGAACCACAAATGTCAGGAGGACTCAGAGGGCTGTGCTTCGCTCTTCACAGCACCAAGCCCGGGCACTCACAGACTGCAGGGCAAACACCACAACCTTTCAGCCCAAGCCCTGCATGTTCCAGGCTGTGGAATTTTCCCCAGAAACTTGGTGGTTTTTTTTTTTTTTTTAAACATACCTCATTTTATTTTTTATACTGCAGTGGGAAGAGTATTAACAACTCTGTTGTTTGCTTCCTTGCCAGTGTCTGTCGCTGACACGCTTTCCTGGGATGTGTTATTGAACTGCCTAGCAGGTTGGAAAATGTGGGACCAAACAGAGTTCCTGATGGAAATGTAACTTTCTTCCAGGATTCTGATTTCCTCAAGGACGCAAGGGTGTCAGTGTGGTCCACCCAGCTCCATCTGGCCCTGTATCCCAGAAAAGATAACATGGGGGCATATCTGGTACTTCACAGAATCCCAGAATGGTTGGGGTTGGAAGGGACTGTAAAGCCCAGCTCATCCCAACCCCCTGCCACAGGCAGGCACACCTTCCACTATCCCAGGTTGCTCCAAGGCCTGTGCAGTCTGGCCTTGAACACTTCCAGGGATCCAGGGGCAGCCACAACTTCTCTGGTCACCCTGTTACTTGCTCGATACACCCCTGGCACCTGGTAATTTCCAGCTTAGGGAATCCAAGGACTTAAATGTTGTCTCTGAACTGGGCTGGATGGCAGTTGTGGGAATATCTCCTTGGCTCAGTCAGTGCTAGTAATTCCTAGAAGAAAAGTGATGAGAAACCCCAGGGCAAAGTTGTGCCAGGAAATAAGGATGAGAGTTGCACCAGTGTAGCAGGAGCTGGAAGAGCAAATGCCGATTTTCTGCCTGCCTGATGAAGAGTTTACATGGTCCTGGGTGGGAAATGGGGTGATGGGTGGCTGCAGGGATTGCTGAAGTGCACAGGTGCCAGGCAGGAGTCGTTCCATCCCAGGGCTGAAGGCAGCAAGCACAGAAAGAGGCTGGAAAGAACAGCAGGAGAGACAGTCCAGTAAGGAAACTGGAAGCGCTCTTGATTTTTCAGTACTATCTGTGATGGCTTAAACAAAATTTAAGAGGTGAAGGGGAGAGGAATGAACATTATCTGAAGAAACAGAGGACTTCAACCTGATGGCACTAACAGCAGAGTCAGAATAAGCATCCACCCAGGCCATAAACACAGAGCCCTGCAGGTTAAGAGGATAATGTACAAGCTGTGTTGTGGAATACAGTTTAAATTAACATTAATCTTCTGGCAATCAGTCTTTACCTCTGCTCAAAGCTGCTTTGGAGGAGTGTGTGGTAACCTCTAATGGTCACCTTCCAGCACAGTGCCTGATTGGGGGTAAGGAGACATTGATTCCCTTCCCTCCGTGTGCTCTCTTTACTCCTGCCCTTGGCAAAGGGCGTTGAGTATTGGGGTCACTTTTGAGCACCCACAGGATAAGGCTTCAGCAAGAAAACCAGTGGCAGCAGGGCACTGCCAGGAGAAGCTGGTGGCAGTGCCTACTGCTGTGGCTTTGGCTGCTGGAGAAGGGTCATGCTTAGAAAAGAGCCCAAGGCTCTGTCCTGGTGGGATGTAATGGAGTGAAAGGGAGGTGATCATAGAATCATGGAGTGGTTCAGGTGGGAAGGGATATTTAAAGATATTTAGTCCATCCCCCTGCAATGGGAAGGGACACCCTCCCACTATCCCAGGTTGCTCCAAGCCCCACCTGGCCTTGGACACTTCCAGGGATCCAGGGGCAGCCACAGCTTCTCTGGGCAACTTGTGCCAGGGTCTTGCCACCCTCAGAGCCAAGAATTCCTTCCTAATACCTAATCTAGCCCTGCCTTCTTTCCATTTAAAGCCATTCCCCTTGTCCTGTCCCTCCATGCCCTTGTCCCAAGTCCCTCTCCAGCTGTCTTGGAGCCCCTTTAGGCACTGGAAAGGGCTTTGAGGTCTCCCAGAGCCTCCCCTTCAGGTGATGGAGCCCAAACTGTGTTGAGGCATCAGCACTGTGGGTATGAGAGAGGCTGCTGGCACCCACCCCTGGGTCTGATCATGCAGAGGTACCTTAGGCTGTGTCTGCATTAGGAAGGAATTTGCATTTTGAAGTAGATGTTGAACAGCATTGCTGCATTTTCACTCAAATTGTGGTGAAAACTAAATTGGTGTTTGCTTCATTTGAAAGGGCTTATGCTGCAATGAAATGCATATTGTATTTCAGCTTAGAGGGAGGTGCAGTGGACAATAATTCCAGCAGGTAGCTTGAAAAAGAGATGATTACCTCCACTATTCAGAAATCCTGCCCCAGCTACAACCACAAGAGACTTAACACTGCTGAATAACTCTGTTTTTCTGATAGAAATCCTTTCTCTCCCCTCCCTGCTCCTTGTTTTTTCAAGGACCAAGATAAAAACAAGCCGCTGTCTACTCTGGCCAACCTGGCAATCACCATCACAGACGTGCAGGACATGGACCCCATCTTCATCAACCTGCCCTACAGCACAAACATCTATGAGAACTCACCTCCGGTAAGGGCTGTGCTTCCTGGGGTTTCCTTCTGAAACAGCACATTTCCAGCCAGATCCAAAATATTCAGCCCCTTTTTCAAATAGACAGCCTAAGCATGGGGGTTCGGGAAGCCTGGACCCCAAATAAAATACTTTCCTGAGTGTTTTTTCTTAAGTTCTACAAAGGCTTTGTGTTATTCTGAGCAGACAGTCACCCTGTCTCCTCCGCATGGTCTATCTGCATGCCATTTCCAATAGAGAACTTGAAGGAAAAATCTAAATGTTCCTGAAATGAGGCAGTTTTGAAAATGCCAGAATCATCAGCCATTTCAGCACTTTGAGTCTTTTCCCCCAGGTTTTGCCAAATTGATCCAATCATTTTAGTTCTTCTGAAACTCAGTTTGTCAGCAAACTCGCTGTTTGTGGAAAAATGTCTCCCCGTCTCTAAATACAGCAGGGATGAGGGTTTTTTTCTCCCACAGATGCCAGGGAGTGTGGAGGGCAGCTTGGGCTTTGGGAGCTGTTTGTTCTGCTCCCACCAAGGATTTTAATCCAAGCACCAGCCCTTCTCTGCAGCATCCACAGCTGTGCATCCCATCACTTTGTCTACAGGGAAACATTTTTGTGTGTGGAAGGAAAAACCTTCTGCCTTGAAATCATGGCATGGTGGGCATCCACACCACATGTGCATCCCATAAGTTCTCTGGTGCTCTGGGTCCCAAACGCCTGGTGGCTCAGTTCAGAGAAAGAGGGAACTCCTGTGTGCTTCAGTTTATGCCTTTTTATTCACTTTGAAGCAAAGCCCTGACATGGAGAGTGCTGGATCAATAGGGCTGAGTTGCCTGTCACAAATCCCCGTGGTGACAACAGCACATTACCTCTCTGCTGGCCCAGAGGTGGCCAAAAAAGCGGCTTATTCATGAATTACAAGGTAAAAGTTTTGTTGATATTAAGGAGTATTTCTGGGATGGGCAGAGTGAGCTGCAGGGAAATAAAACTTCACAAATTAGATCACACTTAACTAGGAGGAAAAAAGCTATAAATGAAATTAAAGGAAGCCCCATAAGTATTAAAAATCATAGACTGCATCACCTTCATGGAGTGATCTGGCATCCAGGAAAGGGAATGTCTTTCAAATAATGATATATATTAAGGCTCAAGGATCCCTTTGTGTCAATACACTGACATGCACCACAGTTATTCCTGGAACATTCACTGTTAGCAGTCGGGAAAGCAGCAAATAACCACTGTGTAACGTGATACAGGAAGTGGAAGAAGGAATTCTCACCAGGTTTAGAGATTTTAATTTCTCTTGGCCATGTGCAACATCTCCAAAGGCATTGAGGGATCCAAGATGGATAGGTGCCACCAGAGACATGGTGAAGAGGAAGATTGCTGGAGGTGGGGACTGCTTTGAGTGGTGTCACTCTCTGGTTTGGACCCAAATTCCCAGCCTTCCTGGGAGAAATTCCACTGCTGAAACAAGGATGTGATTTGCTTTGGCAAGCCTGGGGTTTAACACAGAGTCATTTGGTTGGAAAAGACCTCAAAGATCATCAAGTCCAGCCATTAAATATGTGCATTTTTTGCCTCCCAGTTGAAATCTTCTCATCAGTTCTGCCCTCCCCCCTGAGTGGAGCCATGTGTAGAGTGAATGTCTTGGTTATCAAAATGATAACCGCAAATTTGGGTAGGGAGTCTGGGCTTGGCCAGCTCCCATCCAAAACCAGGCTTGCAGGTCAAACCCAGATGCTTCAGTGCATTTTTGGGTGATGTTTGCCCCGACGTTGGACTCAGCAGATCAATATGTGCTCAAGGCATCTCATCCCAGCCCTAAATCCACAGAGCCGCTGTTCCATGCGTCCGCTCCCCATCTCTCTTCCCTCTTTTTATCTGGGGTGCACAGCATGCCTGTGTTCCCCTATCAATGTATCAGGCAAGAATACCTCATCTAAAGTGTATACATTACCTAATAAAATCCTTCTTATTTGGGATTATTGCATCAAATTTTAATTTCCTCACTCGAGTAACAGCATGTCAGCCAGCCCGTCAGTGGAGAGCCGATAGAAGGTAAAAAGAGTGGATAAACTGCAGCAAATTACCGCAAACAGATCTCTATCAGCCCTTTGACTGGAATTGACTGGAATTAAGAAGTGAGAAATGGGATTTTTTTTTGCCATGGCAGCTTTCTGAAGCACTCCCCCCCGCCTCCTCCTGCTGCAACGCTGGGCCGCACTTCGCCTTTCAAGTCCCTAATCCTGTAAGAGAAGAAGAAGAAAAAAGGGTGGAGGGGCATGAGAGGAGACAGAAGTGCAGTTGTAGCTCTTATTTCTCTTAGGCTGGGATCTGGGAGCATAATTGAGAAGCATTTTGGGCAGGTGCTTATTGTGACACTGAGAAGAAAGCAATTTCTTATCAGGCAAAGGAAGAGGACACAGCAGGGAGAGACTCTGCTGTCCCTGGAGGTGTTGTATCTTCTTTCTTGATGTTGTTTATCATCCCAGCATGGCTCAGACATCTCTCCCAGGGCACCCGAGTGTACCTGCAGCTGTGGCAAAGCTCGGCGGTGTGGTTTTCATCCTCAAGAGGGTTTTTGGATGTGTGTCCTCACAGCAGCTGTAGACTGGGTGGCATGGTTGATGTTGAATGTCATGGAAAGGAGGGGTTGTAAGGACTGGCGCAGGCTGCCAGGGTAGTAGTGGAATCACCATCCCTGGAGGGATTTAAAAGCCATGTGGATGTGGCACTTGGGGACATGGGTTAGTGGTGGCCTTGGCAGTGCTGGGGGAATGGTTGGACTGGATGATCTTAGAAGGCTTTTCCAACCTAAATGATTCTGGGATTCCATGTCCTCCAGACAAGTTGATAGGAGCTGGAGGAGACAGGCTATTTCCCCTTGCAGAGCTGCTGTGGTTCTGATGAGCGCCTGCTTCTGCACCTCATCTGGTGCGTGGTGCAGGCAGTGCTGCAGCTTCGCTTTGCAGGTGAAGGAGGAGAAATCCACTCTCCAGGAGACCAGCTGAAGGCTCTGAACCTGTGCTTCATCCCACAGGGAGCCACGTGAAGGCAAGAGTGAGGCCAAACCCCACTGGCACATGGCCCCAAGACCAGCAGTTGTACTTCCTTGCAGTAGAATGGTACAGATACATGTCAAACATCATTAAAACAGTTTTAATTCTGCAGCACCATCCCCCTCCTCCTCAGAAACTCCTTGAGTTGAAGAAATAATGTAGAATCAGTGCTGGTTTTGCCCTAGAGTCTCAATAGCTCCGAGTTAATTCTTTCTTACAATATTTTCAGCCCATCAGTGTGAACACTTTATTAAAAGCTCAGGGTTTTATTAAAAAAGGATTGATTTACCCCTGCCCCTCTTCAAAAAACCCTGAGATTTTGTTTGGATAATGTGCCATTCTTTATTTTCTTTCCCTTTTTTTAAGCATAGGCTTTCCCAGATTATTACTTTTCTAAACCTCCTTCCTCCTTCCCCAGAGGGGAAAAGTTATTCTGTTCTCTCTGTATCCAGCAGCCGAGCCCTCTCCTTGCAGCCACTGCTGTCTGCAGTAGGCAGGCAAGGTGTGACTTGTTTTAAAAGAAAAGTCAGGAATATTTCGGAGTTTCTAAGAGCTGCAGGGTCTTGCCACAGATACCCAGGGCAGGGCTCTTGGTGCTGGAAGTCAGCCTGTGGTTTCTGTGAGTAAGTGGATCCTTGCCAGGTGTGTTTAGCTGGAGGCGGTGAGAGGGTCCCCTCCAATTTAGGGTTGCAGTTGGCTGCCCTTCCTGCACTAAGATGGATTGTGAAAGGAATGGTGTTGTGTTCCAATTGGGAATTGTTGAGATGTGGTTCATGGACGGTGATCTTTGCCATTGCGGTGTGGCTCCAACACTTGGTACCCTCACTACAAAGCCAATCCTTATGGCATGGATGTTATTCCTACCCTGTGCCACTTGCTCAGCCCCTTCCTGGAAGGCTCAAGATTGCTCCCAAACACTCTGGATGCTCAGGAAGGGACCGTCCATCCCCAGGAGGTGGCGTCTGCCAGTCTCGTGGACATTGGAAGAGTCTTGTGAAGGACCTGTCAGGAAGGATGGAAACCAGGTGGGATGTGAAGGATCTTGCTGTGGTTCCAGGAGACGGCATCCATGGATGGTAGGGAGCCGAGCACTGCTCCATCACGTGTTGCTTGGACACTGGTGAAACGTGGCTTGTCCCCAGGAGAGGCTTGTGGAGCGGGAAGAGGAACATGGAGCTGCAAGGAGAGCAGGGGGAGCCCCAACACCAAAACCCAGCAGCATGATATCATCATCACGGGCCTGCCAAGGACAGGGTGAATTGCAGCATGGTCCCTCTCAGCCCTCATTCCTGTAATCAAATGTCTGGATAATTTCTTTCCTGTGGGCATCTCTGTGGCACACGCTGCTGAGATACCCGAATGAGATTCCCCCTCCACCCCTCCCAAACTTCCCCTGCTGCCACATCCACGCTCATCCTTTTATCTCTCCCTCCAGCCCTTCCTCTTGGCTCCTCCAGGAGGGGCCTCTCCCTCAGATAAAGCGGCCCATTGCTATTCCCCAGCCATCGCAGGGCCCTGCCTTCTCCCGCAGCTGCCTTCCCTCTGCAGGAGACAATTCCCATTCCATGCTGCTCCCGAGCTGTGTGACAGGTGACGAGCGAGCTGTCAGACAGATCTGGTGCCTTCACCCACTGCCCCTTCCATGGGGGAGCTCCTGCTGCGCTGGGGAGGGGAGGGGGCTTACATCTGTCCTGTGGGACAGATTAAAGATTGTGTGGACTTTGATTCTGCTGAATATGAGTATAATGTATAATACAAGACATAAGATATATTAATACATATAATACAACATACAGTAAATAATATATATATTATATATATAATACAATTATATGTATATGTATAGTATGAGGTATAATATATTATAATTTAGGCAAAACTATGCTGGGACAGAGCACACTGAAATGCATCACCCTTTTTTCTCCCCCACTTTGCCCTGCCCTGCTTTCCACATCCCCTGTTCTGCTTTCCTACCTGCTCCTTCCCCACTTTTCCAGTGGTTTTTCTCTCTCTGTACTCCTTGGGAAAGCACAGTTATTGTCAGTAATTTAGAGGCTCTCTGAGCGGCTGCTGAGCCTCACCAGCCGAGTGCTGCTCAGAGGCCAGTGACCTGGGATTTATGGCTAATGTTCTCGGTTAATAACATGGATTTACTTAAGGAGTCCATTGAAATGCCCTCGGAGATCAGGGAACCGCAGCCTGCCTGGCCCTGGGAGCCTTCTTTATGGCCAGCAGCGGCATTGAGCCCACAGGGACACGGATCTGGAAGCCAGGGAAGATGGCAAGTCCCTGCTTTCCACCGGTGATGTTTCTGCCACAGCTTTCCCTTTGGTCTTCAAATGATGGATTGCAGGGCAAGCACAAGGCTGCCGACCCGCTCTGCTCCCTCATTAGATATGCAAACGCCTCTGCTGACATTTCCTTTGAGGGGAAAAAAAATTAAAAAATTTGCTGCTTTCCCCACTGTTAATAAGCCAATGAAAACAAGAACAGCTGAGTTGTAAATTTTTTCACACTACATTAATTACGGGCATGTGCATGTGTTGGTATTCACAGGGGCTCACTGCACTGCGGCGGTGGAAGTTGACTTATGGAGCAGGATATTTTTATTTCAAGAGCTAAACAAGAATTTTGGGTCCCTCTTATGTTCTTCTTGTCAGTTCTGGGGGACTCTTGGATCTTTCTGCTGGGCTATAGGAACAGTGTGTCCTGCAGGATGGAGGATGAGGTGGGTGAGCTGGCAGTTGCAGAAGCTCCTGCCTGTGGGCAATGCCTGGTTCTCAGCATCTGTCCAACCCTCCTCCTCAAGGGTTTCAGTTAAAATCTCTGCAGCTCACTTAGTTGTGCAGCTGGATGCTGATGGTCAGTGTGAGCATCCCTTATGGCTTGGGGTGCCTCATTTGAGGAACGCAGTGGGAGAAGAGGAAAGGCTGAAATTGGGAAGCCAGTGGAATATTAAACTGGTGTAGTGACCAAGCCGAAGGTCATAGTGAAAGGGAATCATTGCCTTTGGTTCTTGAGGGACTGCAGAGTGAAAATCCCTGAGGCAGAGGAGCACATGCTGTTGCCTGTCAGCTGTGACTCTGTGAGGAGGCTTCTCCTGGCTTTCCCAAGGCTGCACCTTCAGTTCTTGCTTCCTCTTCTTCCTTGAGCAGCAATAGCTGTGCTTGTCACAGTGACCTCACTTCAAATACTGCTCCTGTGGGCAGGGGAGGAGCAGCACAGGGACAGAGTGTGGTGGGGTTCTCTCCAGACACTACGGAGACTTGCCCTGGCACAAACCTTCTGCACAGTGAAGCTCATCCTGCTCGGGGCTTTCCTTAGAGGACATGTCCTCCTAGTCACGCCCTCAGCATTCCCAGCTACATCCTGGCGTGGGTTAGCAGAATTCTGCAGCTCACACCAGAGTGATGAGTGGTGAGCCTGAACTGCTCCAAGGGCAGGTGATGGGACTTTTCCATGGCCTGCCATGTCCTAGGGCAGGTTATCCCTCAGCACCTGGCCCACGGCGATAGGTGCAGGCCATTCTGGGAGCCCCAGCAGTGCTGTGACACCTGTCCCCTGTCCCTCCCCAGGGTACCACTGTGCGGATGATAACAGCCATCGACCAGGACAAGGGACGTCCCCGGGGCATCGGCTACACCATCGTCTCGGGTGAGTCTTGGGGGACATGGAGGTGACTCCAGAAGGGATGGATGGAGGGGATAGCCCTGCAATAAGTCTTTGTACCTCCCATCCCTGGGAAATCATGGAATAGAATAGACAGAATGACTTAGGATGGAAGGGGCCTTAAAGATGATTGTTCCAACCCCCCTACCATGAGCAGGGACACCTTCCACTAGACCAGGTTGCTCCAAGCAGATTTGACAATATCTCACACTGAAACCTTTCATTCCTGATGATGAACCACAAACAGCTCGGCTTCACACAATACCACGGAGGGGATTTTCTGTTCAGGAAGGGAACGCGAGTGATGGTGGACTGAATGGCTCCTGGTGGTTTCTGTGGTGTTTCCCAAAAGCTTCGGAAGCTGGGATGCAAGGGCTGGGCCCGTGAGGGTACAGAGCTAGATAATGAAGCTTAATTAAAGTGGTGGTGGCTTTCTGCCTTCTGACAGGCACATGGATTGAGCCTGCCTTTGCTGTCGGGCTCTGAAGGCTGGGAACCCTTCTTGGTGTGGATGAGCGGATCATTGCTGGGCAATGCTTGGCCCCTTTGGCTGCGCAGCCTGCGGATCCCTTCCGATGGCAACAGGGGCAGGGCAGGCTGGGAAGGTGTTTCCAGATAAAACACAGCTTCCTTATGGAAAAGCCAGTTTTGGTGGCTTGGGCCCGTTCATTTAAGATGCCTTGAGCTCAGCAATCTCTGCAATACCCCAGCAGACTTTGATGCTCACAGGGCTGCACTCAGATGCTGCTTTGGTGAGGACAGACAGACTGCTCGAGGTGACCCAGGCATGAGGGACCAGCTTGGTGGGTGTGGGTTGTAACCCTATTCCTGGCATCACTTTTGGGGGGGACTTCTTCCCAGCAAGAAATGGCAGCAGTGCCTCCCCTCCCCACTGTGCCACATGCTCCCAGTGCTGCCTACACGTGCAGAAATAATTTCCCAGTTTCTTCTCCTTAAAGCCCAGCCTTTTCAAACCCTCTTTTAATCAGCCTCGAGGGTCAAGGTGATTTCACCCTGACTTTCAAGCGCACTGATCCTGACTGCAAGTATCCAGACTTTGAAGATGCGAGGATGATTTATTCCTCTAATTCCCTCTGCAGTTTATTTGAGAGGTTCACCCAGATTGTGGGTAGCAGCTGGCCAAGGTGAAGCAGGGACTGTCTTTTGGCTGATATGGGATCTTTTTCACTGGAGACTGGACTGAAACATCAATCTAATTTTGCAGAGATTGCTGAATTATGGTGAGGATGGTAAAATAGCTGTCAGCCTGGCCATCCTGGCCTGGGTGGGCAGTGGGATGGTGGAAGGGGAACCAGGATGCTCTGGGATTCAGGTGGTGGTGGAATATGGAGAGACCTATAGGAAGATCACTGCACACAGCCTTGCATCTGCTTGTGTATGCCAAGAGCTTAACCCTTGCCCGCAATCCTGCCTAGTGGGGACAGCTCTCCTGTCAGAGGATCCAGCAGAACAGATCAAAGAGTGATTAAACTACTTTGCACTATTATTTTTTTTCCCAAACATGAGAATTACGAAGTGTTTTCTAACTGGCCAGGAATCCTCCTGTCGTCACCAGGGTCTCATGGAAAAGGGGTTGGATGGGAATGATCAGCCTATAGACAGAGCTGATGTGACTTTCTCATGTCTGAGAGTCCAGACGCAGGACTGGCATCTAATGCACTTCCAAAATCCTGCTCACCCAAGGCAAACCTTTTTTTTTTGGCAGGCAGGTAAAGCCTAATTAATTTCTCATTATCCTCAATCATGATGGTAAAGGTCAGCGAGCAGATTTTTTGCCTGAGCTGGAAAATTTTTATGGCAATTTTGCAAAAAAAAAAAGCCTAACATATGGGAACGGGGAAGCAAATTAAATTAGAAACCGACCATAAGCAAAAGTGAAAGTGGCTGGTGGAAGTAGTAATTATACCTGGCTCTTCAGCTCCCTTCCAGGAGGGGAGGTGGCAGTGATGCTGCTCCCATTTCCCTGCAGGGATGGGTGATGCCTTTTCCCGGCTCTCACAGTTTTTTGGGCACAGGGTTAGCATGTGGCTGGTCTGATTTTGCCTTTTGGGCTTGTATATACAGCAGTAGAGAGCTGAGAAGCAACCTGGCCATCCATCATACCTTCAGTGTTAACACCTAAAGCATTGGTATGATTTGGAGGTGGGGTTTAAAAATTAATTTGGAATTGCTGCTGTCCTGTTCAGTTCCATCCCTCGGGCAGCCACGGCCAGGGATGTACTGCAGCAGCTCTTATTTATACAGCTATCTCCAGCACAAGGTCCTCCCGTGACAGGAACACAATAAAACTAAAAGATTAACCATAACCACATAAAATACGACTGGAGATCTAACTTTATGCTGCCAGCTTACAAAGCTGTTAAGGCTGAGATGACGGAGGAGCACGGTGTAGCTGTGCCATGGCTTTGGCTACTTGTCCTGCCTGCATTGGGAATAATTTCCATATCTAACAGGGAAATGCCATTCAGTTGTTATTCCCCCTTCCTCCCCATCAGAGTGTTTTAACTCCAGGAAAATGTACTTTTTCGCTTCACACTTCACAAGGAGTGGGCTCACTGCCTAGTTAAAAAAGAAATCCAGATTGAGACCTCACAGTTCAAGCCCCTCGTGCCAACAGGCTGGTCAGTGCCAGGGCTCCCATTGCTGCAAAGGGTGTTCCTGCTGCTTTTCCTGTGGCCAGAGCCCTGTGAAAGCCCTCCCTCCCCGGCTGCAGTGACGGGTTGGAGATGCTCAGCCACTGAGGTCAGGACTCTGTTTGAAGGACAGATAATTAATCCAGCAAAGTAATCCACAGCTCCTTTTTGGCAGATTTATGGAGATAGCCTCTGTACTGGGGACTCTGCCTCATCATCTTTCATTTCCCAGGCAAAGCGAGTGACTTGTTGTATAACACGACCTGTTCTAGATAAGGCTTTTCATTTAGGGGAACTCTCTGGCCTAACAGAGATTGATTTTCCCGGCGGAAATTGGGAGGGCCCTGGCGTTTTGGGCAGGATCAGCCCTGCAGACGGCAGTGTGTTTTCACATTTGCTGCTGCTGCATATCGCCTGGGGCATGGGGAATCCTCTGGCTCTTTAAGGGAAGGATTTTTAGCGTGAATTAAATGGCAATTTAATTAATAGGCGGGAGGAGACTTTGGCCCGCAAGCTTTTACTACAAAAACATATTGACTCACATGTTGCTGGCTAGCAGTAAACTTTGGGCTTCATTTATTTCCAGGATAGTCAGGAGACTTGGAGTCTCCAGGCAGGAGTATGTGAAGGTGACCTGTGCTGCTTGGGCAGGCACGGAAGGGTTAACCCAGGGGAAAGGGTCCCAAATGTCAGTCTCTGACTGCCTGACACATTTCAGGTGCAGTGATGGATGGGCAATGGGAGATTGCACAAGGGCAATCCATACGTCCTTCCTGGGGCTTGGAAAGTCCTTCAGGAGAGAGGGGAGTGAGCTTTCTTTCAGTCAGAGAGCTGGTCCTTAGGGCTATTCACAAATCCTTAGGGTTGGGGGTTCCCTCCCCCTCCAAGTGGATTGTTTTATGGGACTGATGCAGTTTCTAGCAAAGCCTCTCTTCCTTAAGGTGGTCCATCCTGAGGGAAACATGAATTAAAAAACATTATTTGCACAATGTTATAGAAGTGTGACTTACAAAAGTGCAAGGGAAGCTGAAAAGAATTGTTCTCCATCTCCTGGATTTCCTGCTAAAGAATAAAATGTCATATATATAAATATTTTTTTCTGTATTAAAAAAATATATATATATATATATGAGTAAAAATCAGTGCAGTAGCTCAGAACATGTTTCCCATGCTCTTAACAGAGCCAGTGTGCCCCACTGCCTTCCTTATGAAAGTGCAGCATGAATCCTTGAGGAAAGGTCAAGTGGCCAAAGAGGTCTCCATGCCCTCAGCTGCTGACATTGCCCTGCGTAGCTTGACCTGACTTAATAAAGAAGGCAGGGCAAAGCAACCACTTCCCTAAAACCCTTAAACCAGGCATCAGGTAGAACCCTTGGAAGTGGGGACCTGCTCATTTTACTATTCCCTACATCGCGCCAGCTTTTCCCCACATTCGACTCGCTCGGTGAGCTACCGGGGTCTTAAAGCTCTCATAAATTACACCTGCTGGGAGGGCCTTCCAGTGTGATTTAAAGGCAGCCATCATAGCAGAACATTTCTGTAGGAGGACACACTGATGGGTGGAAAAGTGCTTTGCGCCACGTTATCCATCAAAAGCTGTTTTTCCCACCCTGCCAATGCAAGAGGATGAGACAGCACAAAGCAAAGATGGTGGCTGCGGTCACAGCCCCTCTTTCCTTGGCTCAGTTGCTCCCCATCTTTCTCCACGCTGTTAATGATGTTTTGTTGTCACATTGGCATCTGGCTTCGGCTCCCTGGCAATCCAGGAATCATTGGAAAGAGATATGATTGGGATAATGGTTTGCATGGCAGGTGGTCCCCCAGCAAATGGCCCTTGGTAATTAAAACTATACATTCCCTTTTATGTGTAAATAGGAAAAAAAAGCGTATTTTCTGTTTAATTTCTGAGACTTCCTATTTAACTTGTGGTATTTAATGTGTATTCAAGGCTGAGCAACCTGGTCTAGTGGAAGGTGTCCCTGCCTGTGGCAGGGGCTTGGAATGAGATGATCTTTAAGATCCTTTCCAACCCAAACCAGTCTGGGATTCAATGTTGACAACCGGTGGAGAAAGATGAACCAGGACCACCTCTGTTCATGTTGTGGCTATAAAAAGCAACTGGTTCTGAGATGATTTTCAATGAAGGAATTTCAGAAAGCTGTGGAGCCTGGAGATGTGAGGTTTACATCAAAAAGCCCATTTTAGATGATGTGGGGGAATGATGGTTGTGGTCCAAGACTCAGCATCCTTTTGTGTGAAGAATTACACTCAGAGCAGAAACTCTGCGGGCTCTGTTCTCTCTGGTACTTGGCCACAGCTCCCAGGAAATTTGGGAGGGAGAAGATTGCACCTTGGGTGATAAATATCTCCTTTTATTTCCTTGTACTGTACATTCCATTCTAAAAAAGGGAACTATGCAAGCATGTGATCTGGAAGATCAGGAGTTCTGCTGGTTGTGCTAGAATGGACAAATCCTTTGGGAAAGATACTAAAAAGGCCTGTTTGCAGAGCAGGCATGTGAGAAGGAGCACTGGCACACGGCTTTGGGCTCGGATCTGTTACCCCTAAGAGCTGCGTCTTCCCAGAAGAGCAGCAAACCAAAGTCCCGAGCAGGAGAAAGGGGCACTGTTTCACTGTTCTATACAGCAACTCGATTTCCCGGAAAACTCAGACTGTAATAACCCCTTTTCCTTTGGAAATGACTTGTTGCCTTTGAATTTAAGCACAGGGCAAGGTCCCTGCCCTGGCAGTGCTTCCCTGCCTGTGGCCAGGGGGCAGAAACTCAAGGTGAAGAGCAGCAGGGTGCTCACGGCAGCTGATGGACTATTTATACGCTAATAACTGTGTCTGTTGCTGACTCCATGAACCACATCCAACAGCATCTATTTCGGTGCCGAGGAGCCCTGACGGAGCACATTTCGATTAATAAATTATCCGGAGCAAGGTGTGTGATGGGTTCCCCTTTCACATCTCATGAAAGTCACCCGCTCCAAGTTCAGTGGCGGCTTCCCAACATGAGCAGCCCTTCCTGCAGAGGGGGTGGGAAAATTATCCTGCCCAGGGAAAGCAGCTTGCCCTGAGTGACAGGTAGCTCTTCACTAGAGCAGGACAGTAGCTGCATCTCTCCCTCCGAACAATTTGAACATGCTCAAAGGCTAAAGGGGTAGGGAGGAAGGAGGAGATATTGATGTCTTCTTTATTTTTCCCCCTTTTTTTTTTCCTTTTTCTTCCCCCCCTTCTCTGGGTTTGAGCCAGTACTTTTAATGGCCTTTTTAAACTGAGAGCTTGGCTGAGGGCAATTAAACATTATGGCTCTCATCTATAAAACCCCTCGTTATAGCAGTGTTTCTCCAAAATGACGCCTATGCCACCATCCGTTCCTCAATGAGCCTGGAAAAACATTCGGAATGGGCTTCTGTGATCCATCCCATTGCTCCCAACCCAGCATCCCGTCAGTCCCTGCCTTCTCGGCTGCAGTGT
Source organism: Corvus cornix cornix (assembly GCF_000738735.6). Taxonomy (NCBI): domain Eukaryota; kingdom Metazoa; phylum Chordata; class Aves; order Passeriformes; family Corvidae; genus Corvus; species Corvus cornix. The sequence goes on along the minus strand of NC_046336.1, from coordinate 32,680,331 downwards.
ATGCAGGAGCTGCTGCTGTCCCTGTACCTGCACATGGACAGGCGGATGGGAAACTTTTCCTTCTACTTGACCCATGTCACAACAAAAAGCTGGGTTTGTAGGCCCTGAGCAAGCCTGGTCCTTGCCGGGTGGGAGCAACAGGTCTGTCAGAAGTGGATTCATACTGCTGTCCCAAAGGTCTCAATTTTTTTGTTGTTGTCATTCTCCCCTTCACTCTGTCTTTTTGATATTTAAAACATTTGTCCTTTGTTTTCCTTCTCTCTGCTCTTCTTCGCATTTTGCTGCCCAGCCTTTCCCTTCCTGTCCTTTAATTTCTGCCAGGTCCCTGTGTGTCCCTCTGGTCTCTCCAGAAAGACACAATTGGCTAATTTCCCCCCACCTTATTTTTTTTCCCCTTGTTCTCAGGAAAGTGAAGGCGTGTGAAGATGATTAGAGAGATTTTGCAAGGAAAATGTCTCGGGAAATGGGCATTAGGATCACTGGTCAGAGCAGTGAGGAAGTGGTGGTTGGAGAGGTATTGTAGAGGAAATCATGAAAGGCCTCTGGGGGATAAGTTTGGAGACACCTCTTTCCTTAAATTTGCAAATTCACAAAGTCAGGAATTCTCTGCTAGCAGAAAGGAAGCCCCAGTGGGCATAGGATGAGTATCTGATGCTGTTGGGGAGGCTGAGATAAAGAAAAGCCTCTGGTGTGCAGCCTGGGAGGCCTTTGGGTCCCCAGTTTAGTTGCTCATCCTTCAAAAAGTGACTGTGGTCAAATATGAAATGCATAACCATTTTTAGGACACGGAACACAGCACTGTGTTCGGTCAAATTCCTGTCCTATTGACCTAATTCCACTAAATTCCATTGTTCCTGCATTTTATTACACTTTATATTAGGGGGAGGTGACCCCGAGGTGTAAACTTGACCGTGGCACCCTGGTATCCTGGAGCATTTAAATGCCTCACAGCACAGTCCAATCCATCTTGTGGAGTGCCCTTCAGAGCTGGGATCGGAAGAAGCTTCCTAAGGAGTCAGCCATAAATTACAGTGCAGGAGTGGGAAGTCAGGATGGAAAGAGGGGAATTGTCCAAGGGAGGAAACTGGAGATCTTCATGTACAGTGGCAAAAGATTAGGAAAAAAACCAACAAGGCTGCTTCTAATATTTTAAGTAGCCTGGCATCAGCTCATTAAGCTGGTGAGAGGTCAGTGGGGCATTTCGGATGGAGAGAAGAGAGGACCAAGGACAGGAATGGGAGGAATTTGGTCCAGGAGGAAGATAGAATGGCTCAGTAATGGGGAGAAAGGTATTAAGGCAGTTAGGGCTCTGGGAGAGAGAGGAGAGGCCAGGTGGCTCCTGGGGTGGGAGGGAGGGAATGGCCAGACTGGAGACTTTGGCCATCCTGAGAAAGGTGCAGCTGTGATCAAAGAGAGGTTGGAAGGGAATGAGGTGGATGCTGAGTGATGGGAAACAACCTTCTGCGGCAGAAGATCTGTCTTGCAGCTCCCTTCCAGGGAAATGACAAATGCTGTGTGTGTTTCGTTTATGCTGAGATGTATCGAGAAGACAGGATTTATATTTTACTTCCTTTTGACTGGGATGACTAGAATGTACCTGCAGGGTTTCCTGGCTCCCGTCTGGGTCTGGATCAGGGGTTTCTGCATGCCTTGAGATGCTGAGGGGAGCTGTGTGGGTGACCATATGCCAGGATATAACCTCCTTGGTCGTCACTAATTCAGCAGACTGCTCTGGTTTTGTGTCAGGCTGGTGTCAGGCTGGTGTCAGGTGTCCCAGGCTCCACACACCAATTGCTTGCTTTTGTCTGGCTCACAGGGAGAGCACCTGGAGTTGTCACAAGTGCATTCCCAGAGGAGGACATTGTCCTTTTAGTATCTGCTGGCCATGAGACTCGAGTGTTGTCTTAATCCTCTCTGGGTGTCTAATTCCAGAGGAGAATTCAAGCTGGGGATGGGATGGTCCATGGAGGCAGCCCAGCCCTCTGTGGCATCCTGGCTGGTTGCTTGTATGTAGGGACAGGGGCCAAATTTGGTTCCAGTAGAGGAAAACCAGGCAGCTGCACAAGGTCAACGTATCTGGCAAGAGCATAAAAGCAGGGCAAGAGCCTGCACTACTTTGCTGATACTTTCCCTGGCTTCAAATACATCCAGCTAAGAAATTCCTGAGCTTTCTGAGGCTTCTCTATTACTTGATAGAATTTTTTTCTTTCTTTAAGTTCTTCAGCCTCTCCTTGAATACATGTGGACTTGTATCCCCCTCAGCACCCTCTGGCAAGAGGTCCCACAGCTAAACCACCACCTGTAATGTGGAGAATTCCTTGTGAGCTTGGTTCATCTGTGCTTCCCTGTGATTATCCTGGACTGGTGTCCCTTAACTCCTGTATTTTAGGAGACAGGCCATGCCCACCCTGGGAACACGGTACCCTGCGAATGCAGGTGGTCACTCAGAGGGAAGCAGCTGGATTTGGTCCTGCTTTCAGCTTTGCTGTTGCACGTTTTAATAACTAAACCCCTTTGAAATTCTTCAGCTGCTTCCAGCATTGGCAACTTTTGACTGTGGAGGAAGAGCCCCATTTTGAGCCCTAAGCCGGGGCAGATGAGAGGAGGAGAGGAGTGTTAGAGCCATGACATTTTAAAGCACATTGGAATGGTATGCCAGGTTCCCAGAGCCCAGTGCAGCCTGTGCCCAGCTTGGAGCTCATGTCCTCCTGCTTCTCTCCCTCTGTTAACCCCAGCACTTTTTGGGATCAGCTGTGCCAGCTGCTTGCGCTCACATTCCTGTTATTTTTCTCAGGTAACACCAACAGCATCTTTGCACTGGACTACATCAGCGGAGCCTTAACCCTGAATGGGCCCCTGGACCGTGAAAATCCCTTCTACAGTGCTGGATTCATCCTCACAGTGAAGGTGAGCCCTCCTCCAGCCAGGAAGCACATTGACAGAGCAGGATGCAGAGGGCATCCTGCCTGGGGACAGCCCCTTCCAGGTAGCGCTGCAAACCTGGGATATGTTGTTCTTTTGGGCATGCAGAGCCATGATGTGCTGGCCAAGGCAGGTGAGATGTTAAGCACAGCCGTCTTGTCTGGTGGCCCAAAACATCATTCACTCAATATGGATGTATAAGGGCATTTTTGGTGTCCTGCCTGTGGCCGTGTCTTCTGGCAGCATGCAGATACCCCGAGGTTGCATATAGCACCAGACACATATTCAGGCACCTGAATTGTGCCTGCTTTTGCCTGTTTCCCCTCTTTCTCCCCACCAAAACCCTGGATAAACATGACATTTTGTCTCGTCAGCAGGCAGTGGTGTAACAGGGCATCATCTGTGCCTGCCCAGCGCGGGGAGGGAGTGATGCTGGAAGTTGCCTTCTCAAGAAAAGGCACTGGAGCGTGGCTTTCCAGCCCCACCAGCCCCACCTGAGAGTGGCTCCCTGGCTCTGCTCACAGCCCTGTAATTAAAATCAATACTAAGCTGGGCAGCTGGTTGGAAACACATTTAGAAGTATAGATTCTGCTGGGCCAGGGTAGGGAAAAATCAGCGGTGTAGGAAGGGTCATTGATTGTGAGGGAGGCAGCCAGCACACCGCCTTCTTGTTTTGGCAAGTGTCATGCTTTTTGGAGGGGGGCAAAGAGACAAGAAATCAGACCCTCTAGGTCCCAGACACAGTTCATACCATGGGGCTTTGTGTGTGAGGAAGAGATCCTCACCCATCCGTGGTATCTTTTCATTCAGGTTTTGTAGTTTCAAAAATCAAGACAGGGAGGATTGTCTGATTTTAATAGGGACAAAAATATCTGTTTAATCTTGGAAAGGTTTGTGAGCCTGAAAACTTGCCCGTTTTCCTCCCTGCATGATAATGAAGTTCCAACCATATTCTGTTGATCTGATAGATTTCTATGTCCTATCCCCACAAACTTCGCATCCTCCCGCAAATGCCAGCTCTCTGTGTCCCGCATCCCCAGGACCCAGAATGTTCTCTGCTGCTCTCATCCTGGAGCACACAGTGAAAATACAGCTGGATTGCTCCTCGCTGGGATCAGCCTGTTCTGCTGTTGTGTGCAGAAGCAGTGAATAGCAATGAGCCGTGTGGGTCGTGATAGCGTTGCTTTTCCATGCCCACAGCAAAGCAAGATTATCCAAAGGACAAGAGGAAGGACTCAGCTTGAAAAGGCTGTTCCACGAGTCTTGCTTCTCTGGCATTAAAATCTGCACTCTTTCCTTTTGGGAAGGCAGAACTAAAGTCCTTCTTGAGACAGAGGTGTGATGTGGACTCATGACTCAGCTCTGTATTTAGACACATGTTGCCAAACCTATTTTAAGGTCTAAATCTTCTTTTCCTCTGGTGCCCTAGTTTTCCATCCCTATGTTTTTTAGCATCCTGTGTGGTTCACTGTCAGCTCCCATCCCCAGGGATGGCTGAGGAGAGATCATTGAGCCTTCCTTTATTTTGCGGACTGTCCCCTGCATCTCACAAGGGATATTTATTTTTGTTTAAATGCTTGTGGCAGAGAAAACTCCTACTTGTTCTTCTGTGACTCCGGATCCTGCCAACCTGTGGCGTGATAGAGGCAAGTGAGAACTTGGCCACAGCCATCCACAGCCATCCCAAGGGAAATGTTAAACCCCTGGGAAGTTTTGTGAGAGTATTGTGGGACCAAAGCGTGGGTGATGGGAGAGCTGGGCCAACATCTCTGTGTGTTAATGGGACAATGGCAGAGCCAGCTGGGCACTCTTCCATGGCAAAGTGGAGGAAGAGAAAGCTGCAAGTGTCTCTCACCACACCATGCACCATACACACTTTCTTTTACATTTATTCTTTCTGAAAAATAAAGGCTCCCCTGCTTTCTCTCCTTGCAGGGGACAGAGCTGAACGATGACCGCACTCCCTCCAACGCCAGCGTCACCACCACCTTCAACATCCTGGTCATTGATGTCAACGACAATGCTCCCGAGTTCAACAGCTCTGAGTACAGTGTGGCCATCCCAGAGCTGGCCCAGGTGGGCTTTGCCCTTCCCCTCTTCATCCAGGTGCAGGACAAGGATGAGGTGAGGTATCCTGTCCCTCCTTTGCGGGCTAGCACTGGTTTGGTTTTGGGCTGTGCAGGGGAGAAGTCGCCGAGGAACCTGTGATGAAGTGCATGGTTCTGTCCCAACATCCACTTTTTCAGTTCTTACTGCTGCCATTGCTCTGTTTGCTTGTGTACCCCAAGTCCAGTTTCCCTCCCCAGGGTGCAGGCATGGCACAAGCTCTAATGCAGCCAGGACTATACAGCCCCTGAGAGCCAGAAAATAGGATTGTCTGGGAGGCTGATCCCCGCCTGCTTCTGAGGGCTCTTGTCAGGCAGTGCATTGCCAGTCTGGTTTAGCAAAGGAGTTTTTCTTCTGGGCCCCCAGGGGACCTGCCAGGGACAGGGAAGACAGGAGCCCCAAGCTCTCTGCCCCGGCTGCTGAGGGAGAGGTGCTGCTGCTGTCACAGAGGAGGTAAGGGATGCCCATCAGCATGGGGAGGACTGGGATACCAGTTCATCACTGCAAACAAGCCAGGAGCGTTGGAGGCTTGTTCCTCCCACGTGTCAGTGGAGGTCCTATTTGTCACGCGCCGATCCGTGCCGTGTTAGGGATTGCAGCCTGTTTTCCAGCCTTGGGCTCCCAGCCTTCAATTACTCTGATTATTTGACTTGTGCAGTTCACGTCTGGCTGCTCCTGTGTGCTGGTCCCCCCCCAGCCCTGCCATGCTGCCGGGTGTCTGCTCCAAACCAGTGCTGACACCTCATGGTGAGCTGTCCAAAATCCCTTGGAAAGGCTCTGCCTGCAGGCTCCTGCTGTTCCCATTCTTCTTCAGGCTGAGCAGGAGATGAGGGGAGAGGATTTGTCAGAATAAATGGCATCGTAGAATGGTTTGGGTTGGAAAGGACCTGAAAGATCATCTCGTTCCAACCCCCCTGCCACAGGCAGGGACACCTTCCATTAGACCGGTGGTTCAGAGCTCCATCCAGCATCATGGCAAAACATCATCAGGGTGTTTTCCTGATGCTTCAGGTAATGGGAAACAAAACATCCTCCCCTGGCCCCCAAAATCCCAGTGGGTCAGTTAAAATGTGCATCTTTTCAGATGCCTTTTGTGACTCAGAAGATATACTTGCTGTTTCCTAGCCCGGGGTGGAGTTCACCCCGTCTCATCAAGCCACTCAGAAATCCCATTTTTTTTCATCTGAAGTGATTATGACATAGAACTAATAATCTACTGGTGACATGATGTCACCATACAGGAGTTATGAGTTCAGCCTGAAGAGGTGCAGATGAGCTATTAAGCAGATAAAGAGACTGTTTTTTCTTGAAAATGTCAATTGCTAATAAAGAAGATATGAATATGACAGATGCTTAGGATAGTTTCTGAATAGAGATGCTGTCATGCTTTATGAGAGATGTCAGCAGATCCATTCTTGAAGGGCATTGTAACACTTCTGTTTGTGCCACCAGGATGAAGGATCTGTCATTATTTCTGGTTAAAAGCTCATTTTATTGGAGTGACTCCCATTCAAGAATTCACTTTTCAGCCTTGCTAATTTTAAAATGGGAGAATAAAAAATAGCCTTGCCTTCCACATCGCACCAGCAAAAAATAGATGCTGTTCTTTTGATGTATTTCTTTAACTTCCTGAGATTTCCCCAAAAGAATTGGCTGAGATTTTTAAAACTGCTGAGAGAGGATCTCTTGTGCTGAGGGAATCTGAAGGAGTTTTACTGTACACGTCTTCAGAGACCATCATATTAGCACAGATTGCTTTGACCATGGCATTATTTTCACTGATAAGAAGCAGAGGAGAGTGGATTCTTGGAATATCTGGAGAGAGAAAAGTTACAAGCAATTGGTTACTTTTTTTCTGCATTATCCTGCAATGGATCTTCCTTATTTCCTCTCATGGATGCTTGCAACTGGGTTAACCATCAAGGTAGCACTTTGGGGGGAAAAATGGGGAGAAGATGCCCGGGTTGTGAAAAAGATGTGTGTGAGATAGAAGTAGGACTGCACCTACAGCCAGCACTGCTTCCCAGAGAAGTATTTCTAGAACTCTGAAGACCCATCAACTTTCAGTGAAAAAACTAAAGAAAGGTTAGATAGTTGCCTGACAGAGATATTTTGGGTGCTCAAGTACCCCGTGAGAGCTGTGAGGGTTTTACAAACCATCTGGATTTGAGGTAGCTGAGGTGGCACCGGGCTCTCTCATCTTTCCGTGGATGCAGGGGTGGGAGGATGTCTTGGCAAGGACCTAGGTCTTCAGGCAGGGATGTGACTGAGGACGTGGCTGACAGAAGCTATTCTGGCAGCACTAGCTTCATGCTGGAGATGACATGACTCATTTGTGTAAGGGGCAGAGGGAAACAAGAAGAGAATTATGCACATCTCCAGGGAAAGCAAAGAGAGAAATAAATGAGAGCAGATGGGTTGAGACATGGGAGATCAAAACTGGAGTCTTTGGGAAGATCACTTTGCTCGAGTTTGTCTCCTGCCTCCCAACTTATGTCATGAAGTCCTGAGAGAGTCCCTTGGCAGATTGGTTTCTTTCCTGAGCCAAGCCCCCCAGCCTTGTTCTGGCCCCTCCAGAAAATTCAGGCACTGCTCCTTCAGCGCTCCAGCTTGTTGAGGTCCTGCTTGGATGGAGTAGCCCACGCCTGGACCTTAGTCCGTGCAGGAGTCCTGTGGCGCTGGGTGGTTTTGGGGAGCCTTCCTGTCATTGTGCCTTTGTAGAGCTGGGCCTTTAAAACACACCGTGTGGGCTGCCAAGGCTGTTAAACAGGGTTTTTCATAATAAGGCCCACACAGCCTTTTTTAACTGTGGGGTATTTGGTCTTTCTTTCTTCTGGTGTGTTTTGCACAAACTGAAATGATGGCTTTTGGAAGGAGTCAGATTAAACAATTCAGCAAAGCACTTAAAAATGCATTTCCGAGGCACACAAGACCACACTGAAAGCCTGTGCTTGGATTTCCCTCTGTGTTGTAAGTGCCTTTCTGCAGCTTGGCTGGCATTAATCTCTCAGACAAGGTACCCAAGTGAGTGTGTCCAAGGAGAAGCCCTTCCTTGGAGTCTAGCCCCTGCAAACTCCCAGCTTCCATCCCCCAGATGTGGCCATGGTCTTGCTCCAGGAGGAGCTGGCTGGGGGTGCAAGGTGGAATGGGGAGCTTCTCAAGAGGGATGCAACCGGGTTGAGCTGAGGTGGCCCCACATGTGGATTTGGGGTGCAGCCAAGAGGTGTTCAACCAGGTGTGCTGGTTTTCCTTTCTGCATTCTCTAGGACTTAGTGGAAGAGAAAAAAGCATTAATTGCTGTGCAGCTGAGTTCCTCTCCCTGCCAGATAGAGAGCAGACCCTTGAACAGCTTTCCCAAGCCATTCAAGAGCTGTTTATGAAAATCCATTGAAGTTCCCCAGTGTTTAGACTGAGCCTACACTCAACTGGTCACCCCCGGGCTGTGGTTGGGTTCTCCTCTCATTCACATTGTGGTAGTTCAGCAGGGAGGAATAAATCCTGTGTATGAGGCAGAAGATTAAAGCATTGACTTACCTGCTTTTACAGCAAGGTTTGTTTCCAGGTTGAGAACTGGAGCCCTGAGCTGTGGAACAGGTTGGTGATAATTCAGAGGGCTCATCTGCTCCTGGGCTGGCTGATTTGGGGGACATGGATGTCCTTTTTGGATATGCTGATGTTCTATACCTGGTGGCTTGGTCACAGGGAGAAGGCAAGGGTTTGGCCATCCAGGAAAAGGGGCATGGTATCCTTCCGGTCATCCCCCATTTCCTGTGGCTCCAAGATCCATGGATGCATGTTAAGGGAAGCAGCAGCCTGCTCTCCCAGGGCATGCCAGGGAAACCAGCTCTCTCACCATGACTTCCACTTCATTTTCCTCGACACAGTTGAGTGAAGAGGAAGAAAAGGGCAGAGGCTGTCTGAAGCACCACTATGATGGCCTGACATTTCAAAATCATTTTGAAACAATTCTCTAAAATAAGCATATCGAGGAAGGTAAATGGGGAATTTAAAACAAGGAAAATCTGGGCCATGGGAATACGCTCTCTTTGTTGCACAGAGCTCCACCAGTGACCCCCATCAGGATATCCTGTGTGCCCATGCATGTGCAGGTGGCAATATATGAATCATCCAGGGCATATATATGCATATGACAGGCACAAGCACTATAAATATGATCTACATGGCAAGAAACTGTAAAGGGGAATTGACGGCGCACAAGTATTCTCTCCCAAAAGTGCCAGCTGCCAGTCGGGCTGAATTAGATTTCACAGGGGTTTTTGCAATACATGGAATTCACCAGCAAATTACCCTTAAAGAGGGAAAATCAATCATTTGGAGCAGAGATAAGCTGAAGGCGAGGCAGCCTCGGATTGATCCCGTCTGTGCAGGCGTGTGTGGAATTCAGCAGATAACCTGGGGAGAGCGGGGAAGGAGAAAACTCCTCCAGGAGGGAGGGAACGGGCAAGGACTGACACTTAGGATGGACAAAAAGATGGGAGAATAGGGCTGCTGGCATGGGGAGGAGGATCAGAAGGGTCGGGGAGCATTTTGCTCCAGGCATCCTGCATTGCCCGCCAGCCCAGTGAGTTCCTTAGGGATGCAGGGGACAAGCGCCAGTGCCCAGTGAGCCCTCAAAAGGGTTACTGGCACTGGGTGGGAGAGGGGTGCTGGGAGTCCAAGCTGGCTGGGCCGTGGGAGAGAGGCAGGCAACACCCAGAGAGCTGTTCTAAGTTAAATGCTTTGAAATGGGCATAGGGAATAACCCCCTTCATGTCTTGTCTTCTCAAAGCAGGGATTAAGCGTTATTTGTGTGTGACTCACTAGAACCAGGTGTACGTTATCCAAGCCCAACAAAAAGGCACTAATTGCTCTCAAAAAACCACCAATTTCTTCTTCCCCCTTCCTTCACCTCCACTCCTGAACTCTCACCTCTTTCCTTTCTTTGTAGACTTCCCAGAATGAGGAATATTAAAACCTCCATAGCTTGTTGTAGGTAATAGCCCATGCCTAGAAAGTGACTGGGAGGAAAGCTGGAGTTGCACTGGATTTTGTGCTTCAGGAAGGCAGGGAAAGCAAATTGCACCGAGGGACCCAAAGGCAGACCTGTACTGCGGCAGCGTGAAAAGAACAAAACTGAGGATTCCCAGGCTGCTTTTTCCAAATCTAGTTCACTTTGTGCTGAAAATGACTGCAGGAAATCAACCTACCCACGCACCTCAGGGAATAGTGTGGTTGAGGAAGGGTTGTCTGCTTGTCTAGGGATTTGGATAATATTTTTTTAATTTGTTTTCTTCTGTAGGCCTTGGTAAGTGATGCTCAATATTTGCTGTGACTGCTGGAAGGTGGAATAATTCCTGAAACATTTCCGGGTGTGCTCCCATGAAGAAGGGGCTGGGTGGGAGCAGAAGTGATGGATGAAGCCAGCAGGTGAAAGTGGGTGAAAAAGCAGCAATAAAAATGATGATCCATCCTCAGTCTCAGCTGAAACAGCTGATGTGGCTGCCTCAGCCTCCTGATGGGAGAAGGAGTTTCCTGATTCTTGGTGAGCTCTGCCATGCGAGTGTGCATTGCAAGCTGGGAGAGCAGATTTTTGGGCATGATTCACAGCAGGTGCATGAGTGTGTCCAACCCGAAGCTTCAGACCTCTGCAGTGATACCTGTACCCACCTGCTGGCAACTCACACCTGAGCTTTTGCCCTTACCTGCCAGTCCCACCTGTGCCTAGGGTTCTCCCCCTGGAATTTCAGAGGGATATCAGGCACATGGGGCTGGCAAACGGGCCTGTCACAAATTGTCCAAAAATGCCGCGTGATCAGCCAGTGGTGGCTTTTTTGGAAGCAGGGTATGGGTGTGCGGTTGATGTGGCAGCGGGGCCGCAGCGCAGCTCTGATTACACGCTCCGAGGAATACACACGTGGAGAACAAAGCTGTAATTATGCCCAACTGCAGCTCCAATTGTCTTTTAGCTGAATTGACATGAAATTTCTGTTGGTTGCGGCACTGGCTGAGAGATTTGATTGCCGGGAAGGAGGCAGCAGGCAGCAGCCTCGAGCCACAGCGAGGGCGAGCTCCGAGTGCTGGCGTGGGATGAGAGGAGCTGGAAAATGTGTGGCTGCATCCCAGCATTGGGCAATAGCAAACTTCCCTCCAATACCTGTTTTTTATGGATCGGTTTGTTTTGGAAGGAGACAGGTTTATTATTGTAAGGTTGCTGAGCTTTGGCAGGCTGCTCCTTAATTTGTGGCTCTAAAGGAAGGCAAAGGACTCAGGTTTTTTGCAGTGGCGGGGGAAAAACTCAAGCTGTGCAGGAGCTGGGAGGTCAGGGGATGGAGAGGGGAATGAGCACGTAAAGCAGGTCGCTGATAACATCCTCATCCTCATCCTTGGCACTGCAAGGAAATGATGCTTGGCTGTGATCACTGCACACCAGGACCTTTGAGAGCCCGGAGATGCAGCTTGTTTTTCCTCTTCCCAATCACATTTCAAATCCATTGTTTGCTCTGGGTGGCAAGAGCAGGTAGGGAGGGGTGAGGGAAATGTAAGCAGCTCCCTGTGGCTTCCTCTGGAGTGGGGGGTCCTTGCTGTGAGCTGGGCTTAGCCAGGCCCTTCTGCTGGGCAGCTGATAACAATTTAAATATTCAGATTTGCTTTCAGGCATCTGCAGGGGGCTCGCAAGCTCCGGGAACCAGGAGCAAGGAAAGCAGCATGGGGGCCGAGGCAAAAAAATAAATAACTGAATAAATATATAAATGGCAGCTCGCAGCAGCCCTCCCGAGAGGCAGCTGTATCCCCCTTCTCCAGACCTCACATGGGGAGACTAAGGCACTTGAGGGGCTGCTAATTAGGGATAGTGGGTATCTGGAGCTGATCTCCTTCCCCAGCTAGAGGGGAATTAATCCACCTGACTCTCTTCCTGCAAATACTTGGATTTCTTTTGATGTTTCAACTTTTATCTCATGCCTCCAACAAACTCGCTCTTCTCTGGCTTCCAAGAAAATCCCTCGCATCTCGCTGCCACAAAAGGTGCTTTCGTGTACTGCAGGGACGGCACAGGCCCTGGGAGAGATCCTGAGGGTTCGGCAGCAGAGACAGGCAGAAATTCCTCAATGAAGCAGCTTTTTGTCACTAGTGGAAAATGGTCATTTGTTGTAAATCAACATCCTTGAGGATAGGGTACAAAACAGCTTGGGAAGTAATGCTTCCTTCTGCCATTCTCTGTATCCTCTGCTCCCTCCCTCCCAGGGGTGTGTCTGAGGTGTTGGGGGCATCCCTCACTTCCTAGTTTGGCACTAAAACAGCTCGTGGAAGGTGCCAGTCTACCCTGAGATGCTCCCACCATCCACCAGCAGAGCACTGCTGGGCTCTTGAGACACTGGGTGCCCTTGTGTGGTTCTGTGGGTACCCTTGAGGCTTGCTCCTGCTGTGGGGCTCCACTGGGAGATGCTCAGTGTGTCCTCAGCTCCACCAATTGCATGGAGGTGTGCGAGGAGAAGGGCAAGGCAGAGATTCTGCTCATGTCACCCACTCTCAGCGGTCACACTTAGGCAGCTTTTGCTATTAGCGCCCCTTCGTGCATTTAATTGGCCACTTTTTCTGATAGGAGGGAGGTCATCCAGGGAAAATTGGAAATTCATCTCTGGCAGCTTCTGAGCTTGCTTTTCATGTGCTCTGCTGGGCCGTGCTCTGGCAAGAGGGCCGTGATCAGGGCACGGCTCTGAAAGTTACCGGTGTGTTGGTGGCCTTGCTGCTTTGCAAGAGGAGGAGCTTGGAAGAGGAGGAGTTTTTCCAGTTCCCAGTTTGAGCTGCCTTACTGGAAAGAGCCTTCTGCATGAGAGAGGCACCCACGCTGTGCCCCCCCCAAGGCAGTGAAATCCCAGTGTGTGACACCCTGTGTGGTGTGTGACCCTTCAACCAGCAAAAGGGACTTCTCCTCTGTGTGCTGTGCGGGGTCATCCCAGGGATGACCTGGGATGATCCTCTCATGTGCATGTGGATTTTGTATAAAACACCAGCCTAGCTCTTTCTCTTCCCAGGGACCCAACAGTGTTTTTGAGGTTTACCTGGTGGGCAACAACTCCAACCACTTCATCATCTCGCCGACCTCCATCCAGGGGAAGGCAGACATCCGTGTCCGCGTGGCAGTGCCGCTGGACTTCGAGACCATTCCTCGCTATGAATTTTCGGTAAGGTTGCACCCCTGGGCTCTGTGGGACGGCCATGGTTTTCAGTGTGACCTAGGAGTGACCATTAACCATCTTCCTCTCTCTCGTCCAGTATTTGAAGAGGGCCTAGGAGAAAGATGGGGACAAATTTTTCAGCCAGGCCTGTTGAAATAGGACAAGGGGGGATGGCTTTTGATGGTTGATTTAAATTAGGTGTAAGGAAGAAGGTTTTTTCCATGGGGGTGGTGAAACGCTGGAACAGCATAACCCATATGGTTACCTCTATGGTTACCCATAGAGGCAGTGGATGTCCCATTGCTGGAAATACTCAGGGTCAAGTTGGATGGGGCTCTGAGCAACGTGGTCTAGTGGAAGATGTCCCTGCCCATGGCAGGGGGTTGGACTAGCTGGCCGTTAAAGGTCCCTCCCAACCCAAGCCATTCTATGATAATCCCCGCTATGAAACAGCAGAACACTACAAAACAGCCAAAAAATGGGAAATTATAATAAAGAAGGAGGTGGGGAAGAGATCTGCTCTGCACTTTCTCTTTCCAACATCCAAAGGCTCAGCTGCAAGAGCTTAAGCAGAGAAGGGCCATAAAAGCTTCACAGAGCATAAAACTTCGTTGTAAGAGCACCTATCAGGTGCCAAAACCCTCCGCATCCTCCTGCTCCAGCTTTGTTGGTGGTTTGTCTTGAGCTGGCTCAGCTGGTGAGGGAGCTGAGGAGAGCCTTGTTTTCTCCACTAAAGAAGGATAGGCAACTCTCCCAAGCTTCCCAGTGTCTCCAACCCTCCCCTTGCCTTCCTGTTTTGCTCAGCTCTTCGCAAATGAGAGCATCCCGGACCACGTCGGCTTTGCACGGGTGAAAATCAACCTCATCAATGAGAACGACAACCGGCCCGTGTTCAGCAAGGTCCTCTACAATGTCAGCCTCTTCGAGAACGCCACCGTGGGCACCACTGTCCTCCAGGTCCACGTGAGTAGGAGCATCCCAGCTCCCTTTGCTGAGTCCTTGGCACATGTGTTGGCTCTGTGGTGTCCCTCACCAAGCGGTAGCCTGGGAAGGGAGCATTAGGAGATGCTGGTGGTGGGGTGTAGCCTTCTCACGGGCTTTTGGAGCAGATGCCTTGACCTTTCCTGTTCTCTGGGAGATGTGCATGTGTTTCCTACCTTACCAGGAATTCAAAGAGAGTCCTGCACTGCATTTCATCTGCAGATACTGATCCCAGTGGTCACGGTCCCCCTGGTGTGGCTTTTCTCACTGCTCTCTTTGGAAGCATCATCTTCCTCAACCAAACCGAGGTCGGTCAAGCCATTAAAAGGGCGAAGGATGGAAAAGGAGGGGAATGGCTCTGTTTAGCAGAGCATGGTATTACATGGCTGGCAGCCGAACAGAGGCAGGCAGAGGTGGTGGTGATAGCAGGGGGCGTTTCCATAGGGCTCGTTTCCTCCTCTGTGGGTTGGTTGGACTCCTCATGGAGAAGACCCATTTCCTGGTGCATGAGAGCGATGTCAGTGCCAGCGTGGGGTGGAGCAAGAACCACAACAAAACCCTGTGCTGAAATACGATTGGAATAGCCATCAAAGCCCCTTTGGGATGGGGAACATCACAGCAGGGAGCACCAAACCCCCGCTACACTTTGGGTGTGTCACTACCACTACCATTAGTCATCAATGAGTTTGCTTGGCTCCCTCTCCAATGAATTTCTTCCAGCTGCCCTCCTGCCCTCTCCTTGTCCCCCTGCTCTCCCGAGGCACAGCCCCTGGTCTCCCATCTGTGCAGGAATGCCCACTCAGAGGATAAAAGCCTGGACAAAGGAGTTGGGTGTATGTGCCTATGTGTAAGTGTGTTTACTTTACAAACAGATGGTGTGAAACTGTATAGAGCCCCCGAGCTGTTCCCATCTGACAGTTATTAATATTTCAAGCAGATGCTTAGCTAGTCAGGCCGTCAGACACTAAACAATGAGATTGTTACTGCGTCTCCTCTTTCCCCAACTTCCAGCTATGCCAGCATTTCAGAGCGAACGCAAAATGCCAGGAGTTGAATCTTCTATGATAAATCAGAATGGATGCAATTAGCACTGAAATCCAAATTGCCCTCCCAGCTGATCCCAAACTTTTAACAACCCTCATAAAGTACCAGCTCCTCCTGCTGCGGCCGCTTGCCTTTGAGCTGCAGCCCTCTGGTCGCTGCCCGTCTGCGCCATGTCTCTCCACCTGTCCCACATGCTGCAGAAAAAAAGCCTGGTTTCCTTGCTAATAAATTCCTCCTTTCCTTTTCTTCCTTCTTTTCCACTTGCTCGAGAAGTCTTCCTGGATGTTGACGCATAGGCATTAGGGATGGGGTTTTGGAGAAAGCCTGGCCAGCCACATGGCATGCCCACTTCTTTGATGGCTGCTAGATGACATCCTCATGAAAGGAGACTTCTGCTGGCTGCCCTTTTTGTGCTTCTTTGCGCAAATAAGTGCACATTTGGAGAGACAGTGGGGTTCAGGGTGCTAAGGATAACTCAGGTGGCTTGTGGGATTGGGATGAACAGGGGAGTGCGTGGGCTGGGTGAGTGGTTGCTGAAGGGTGGCAGGAGGCTTCGTGCCAGCTGCTGCTGGAGATGGCCAGGCACAGCTGGCAGGACAGAGCAGTGCCTGCAGCACCTTCCTGGCAGGAAGACAAGCAGCTAAAACCACGGGAGCTGAGGCAAGGGGAGGTCGCTGATCTTTTGCCTAGCCCAATGTTCTGGGGAAGGAGGACAAGTTGCTCCCAACAGCCCAAAAGTCCCTGGGCTGTTTGCCCATCTTCCAGTGAGTGCATCCTGGCTGTCCCCCCTTGGCTGTGCCTGATGGGGTGTGTGTAGGCGAGGGGAAAAGCTCTCCTCAATGCCACCCTCTCCAGGCTGCCCTCAGCTTGGCCAGCTGAAATGGAAAGGCAAAAGGAAGGAGCAAGTAGACTTCATTTGCAGTGACAAATGGCCATTTGTTTCTACAGCATTTCAGCTCCTAATGTCAGTGACAGCAGAGAAGCATTGCCTGTTACACGTATAAATCAACTGTAAAACAACCCCAAGTGCAGGCACCCAGCGGGGACCCAGAGCTGCTGCCTGCTCTCCACTCCCTGCCTCTTTCCCTTTGCCCAGGGATGCGTGGGCTCGGATCCATGGATTCCTGGTCAAACCTCAGCCTCTTCCCTCGCATGGCACAACCTTGTTCACCCTCTAAGATTTTGTTTGCTCTCTGCTTAGCATTCCCTCCATCTCCCTATCCATCCATCTGTCTGTTTAATTCTGTCCCTGAAAGGCATTTATTGTTTAGACTCAGGTGGTCATTTGCTTGCACAAGAACATCTGGAGAGTCCAGGCTCTGTAGGAACAGCTCCTGCCCTGTACAGGGGGCCCACAATGTACCCCAGGGCACTCTCCTGCCTCCATGCTCTTGGAACATGAGGACCAACTGAGGGAACTGGGGAGGCTCAGCCTGGAGAAAAGGATGCTCAGGGGGACCTTCTGGCTCTGCACAACTCCCTGACAGGAGGGGGCACCCAGGTGGGGGTTGGGCTCTCTTCTCAGTTAGACAATGACAGGACAAGAGGAAACAGCCTCAAGTTGTGCCAGGGGAGGTTTACATTGGATATTAGGAAAAACTTCTTCAGTGAAAAGGGTGGTCAGGCATTGGAACAGGCTGCCCAGGGAAGTGGTGGGGACACCATCCTTGGAAGTGTTCAAAAAACACATAGACATGGTGTTTAGGGCCGTGGGTGCATGGTGAGCTTGGCAGTGCTGGGTTCATGGTTGGACTTGATGATCTCAGAGGCCTTTTCCGGCCTTAATGATTCCATGATTGTTTATACATGTGATAATCCCCTTAGGCCAGAGATTCCTGCTTTTGCAGAGACCAGTGTGAAAGGCTCCTTACTCCAGCCAAAGTTTCCAGGTCACATAAATTGTGGTTGTTTGGAGTTATGTGTCCATCGCATGTCCATGATGACTGAACAAGCAGGCTGTCCAGGGCTCTGCAGTTGTTAGAGACCTCTCTCCATGCAAACTTCATTTTTTCCATGCCCCAGACTGCTGTGCCAGGAAAGGCAGGCTGGAAAGGCTTGGAGGTCCCACACAGCAGCAAACAGCTTCTGTGAGGCTGGAGCAAAGCAGGGAGGTGAGCAGAGCTCAGCCTGAAGAGATGGGCCAGTTCTGCCCCAGCTACCAGCAGATATTGAAATACTATTTTTTTTACTGAAACAACTGGCCATGAAGCCTTTTAATAACATAACAGAAAAGGTCAGAGAAAGAATTTCACACTTCTTGAGCAACCAGGCAGCCAGTATAACTTCATGCCTTCCAGGAACGAGGCAGCAAGAACATACACTGCACCCTGAATTAACTGGGGATCTGATACCCCCACCAGGTCCTGCCTGCCTGGTGCCTGGTGGCTTTTGGTGGGTGCTGGCTTTCCTAATAGCGGGAGCAGGCTGAAGGATAGACCCTGCAGAGGTGCGGTGAGGTGTGGTGCCTGCTGTGGCTCGGGGCAGGGGACTCGGGGCTCTGTGGTAGGAAGCTCTGGGGAAGGACCCTGCTAGGGGGGATGAGTGGCTGTGTCCAGCTGTAGCTGTGATCAGAGCCATAGAATGCTTTGGGTTGGCAGGCACCTTAAAGATCATCTAATTCCAGCTCCAGTGCTGTGGGCAGGGACACCTTCTGCTAATCCTCAGGTCCTTGAGTCCAGAGGCAGGAAAACCTGTTACTCTCCATCCTGCTCCAGGCCGCCTCATTGCCAGCAGCTGTGGTGTCACTGCTTCACAAGCCCTCCTTTAGCACCTCAGCTGGAACAGGAGAAGAAAGGGAAGTCTGAGGGCCCCATGCCCAGGGGCTGTGAAGGGGACTGATGCTGGTCTGGCATCAGACATTGTTGCCCAGGTCTCTGCTCCTTCCTCTCCTATGCCTGGAGCGTTTGGAAGCAGTCCCCCGGGCTTGCTCTGGAGGGGCTCCCCTGAGGAGCTCTTCTGTGACACCTTGCCCCACAGAGAGAGCAGGATGGAGCTTTCAGCTGGGAAGCTTTTTTTGGGTGGAAGAAGCTACATAAACATGGCCTTGTTTCTGGGGTCATCAAGACCCAGCCCAGCTTCCAGTGAGCTCCCTCCAACAGGGAGAGGAGGGGGAGTTCAGCCCAGCATCCCCTCCTGTCCCTTGGGTGATGCTTGGCTGGGAAGCTCAGGTGCCAACCTGTGTTCACGCCTGTCACACTGAGCCTGTGCCATCTCAGGCTTCTGCCTCACTGCAAAGCTGCAGGGTGTGACAGCAGAGAGCACAATGTCCCTCCAGACCTGCCTTCCGACACTGCTGCTTTGCCAGCAGCTGCCAAGGGCCTCCAAAAGCCATGCTCCAGTTGCTGATATATGTGCTAGACCTGGAGAATGGGGAAGGGGCCTAAGACAACGCAGCAGGAGGCGGGAATTAAGGGGCGGGAGATCTCCTTAAGCTCCTCGTACACTACAGATCTGCACAGCAAAGTCCTCCTGAAAAGCTCCGATAACCAAAATCATTAAAGCCCAAACAAACCAAGAGTAACTTGTTTTTAACACAGCAATGCATTTGATTTGCCTTGAAGGGTCTGGAGAAAAATGGTTCTCCAGGGAAGTGTGGAAAGTAATCCTAGCTCCATGATCCCTCCTCTCTGCTTTATTTGCCCTGGTCTGGCTTGGCTGCACAGGCTGGGATCAGTGGCTGTGGGCTCATCAACTGGCTGGCAAGCAGCAGTGAGCTGGGGGGTGCTGCCTGCCCCCTTCCTGCTCTCCTGCCCTGGAAAATGGCTGGGATGAAGACAGGGAGACACAGAGGGGCTTGCAGGGAATGAATTGCCCACTTGCCCTCCTTCAGGCCCCACACAAGCATCTCCCAGCAGGCATTAGCCTCTGCTGTTCCTGATCCTCTCCTGCCAGCTCTTCCTGACTCCAGCCAGATCAGGTATGGATCAGATGAGCCATGCTTTGGAAATCACTTCAACACCTCTCTGGGATGGTTTGTCTAACTATTTGTCCCAAATCCTCTCTGAGTTAATGACTTCCTTCTCTGTGGGATCTCCTCCTCCCACATCCCTGTGAGGTTATGCTCTCTGCCTTGTCTTACCCTGAAACACCTCTGAAATGGGGTTGGGTTTCTCCTCACAACAACCACCCTCAAGAAGTCGGAAAGGGATGTGGAGACTTTTCAGAGCTCTAAGTATTCAGACACACACACACACACACACACTATACTTTCGGGCAAGCTGCTAGCGGGCTTTCCAGAGTTATCTTTTGGAGACCCTCAGGAATAGTGTGAGCATCTCCAACAGCCCTCAGATTATAAACTGTGGTGCCTGAATCAACCAACAGGCATTGATTTTGGCACAGGAATGATTTTCTGTATCTTGTGATATGTGGCAAGGCAGGTAAAATAAGCACTGTGTTCCCTTGGGGCTTGATAACCTGAATCTCTAAGGCGATCTTGTGTGTAAAAAACCCCACTATTTTCCCTGTTTTTTAATGAAATCTGGATTAAAATTTTCAGATTATTTGATGGAGGAGGTGAAGAGATGGTCTCCCTGTCTTTTTGGCAAATGCATTAGCCTGTGTATTCTTACATATGTGTGTGGATTCAGTATATATATATACATAAGGGCTCCCACTCCTACGGAGTCCCTTTCTCCTACCCTCCATGGGTTGTCCCCTCCCTGAACATCGTCCCCAACATATCCATTCACCTGGATTCTCATCCTCACCCTCCCTGCCACTGCACTTCCTCAGGAGAAGCCTTGTTAGTAAGAACCTAATGAAGTAAATGCGCTAATTAACCTTCCATTACTCTCCTCATTAAATCAACCTTTAATTTGGTTGGCAAAGTTCCTCTCCTTTACCACCCAGCTGTCAGTTTTCTTCTGCTGCTTCGATCTCTCTTTGGCCTCGTGTCAGGGATGGGAAAATCAATCCCGGCCTGATTTTCTTTCCCCTTCTTTCCAGCCAGCTGTAAACGCCAGTCAACAAGAAAGTAATAATGTACTTTCCCCACCCTGGCAAGGAGAGTTGCAGACATCAATAAACAGCTATTTAGGATGCAAATCACTTTCCCAATCAGCCATCAGCCTTTGAGTTTGGGAGGGATGATGCCGTGGTCTGTGGGCTCCCGCATCCCATCACGCTGCTTTGCAGCTAGCCCAGAGCAACTGTGGGATGCCCAGAGAGTTGCATCCCTCTGGGTTTGTCCGACTCCAAGTCCTGAGGAGGGTGGGATGAGGCTTTGCAAGCCTTTGGGGGTTCCTTTGGTTGCCTTCAGCATTCACCCCACCCTACATTCTGCCATCCCCTTGGCCAAGGGCACTCACTATCCCCCAACAGCTGTGGAGCTGTCACTGTCTGTTGTTTCTTGGGGATCTCCAAAGCTTTTCCTTCCCCTTTTTCTTGGAGAAGAAATGAACACAGAGGGGCAGAAGCAGTCGGAGATCAAAGGCAGTAGTAGAGGCTGCAGCTCTGAGATGCTGGTGGGTGAGGGACCCAGCCTGAGCTGTGTTTCTCTCTCCCATGGTGATGGTGACTATGTGGACCAGCATCAAGGGAAAACCTACACTGCTCCTGATTTTGGGAAGGTTGCATGGAATAAGGACACAGCCATTGAGGGCAGGGAACAAGGTGGGGAAGTACCTTGCAAATCAATGGATGGATAGAAAGGCACCAAGGGATCTTCCATGGGGAATCAGTGTGGGATAAACCATCCCCTGTCCCTTTGGTGGCACCTGGGGTGCTCTCCCAGCATTAGGAGCAGAGAATGGTGCAGCCCATCATCTCATGGTGGTCAGCAGGACAGCTTTCCCTGATGCTACCTTGAGGACAGCACAGGACTTCTCAGCCTTGTTCAGCTGACTGACCCTCTATATTTTGCTCAGGGGGTTGAGTTTATGTCCTGCTCTGCAGGGAGTTACCCACCCCACCTACTTTAGGAGTAACTTGCACCTCCTCTACCTTCTTGCATGCATTGGGGAAGTACGGGATGGGGAAACATTGGGAGGACTCCCAGGCCAGCCCCATCCTTTCCATCTGCTTTAAGTGAATGGAAGATGTCTGGGAAAGTCCTTGCTGCAGAGGAGGAATGGACAGGGTGGTGGTAACTGGGGACTACCAGCCAAATGTCTGGGGCAACCTGGGTGTTGCAGAGGCTCACACATGGGGAGAGGATCTAAGAAAGCAGGAGGGCATTCAGAGGGCACTGGTGGGAATATGAAAGCATGGCTCAGCAGCAGCTCATGGAGGCTGGAGAACTCTCAGTTGGACATTTCTGATGTCCTTCAAGCCTGGATTTCGTACCTCCTTCCAGCCCTTCTTCCCACCCGTGGCCCACACAGCTCTCCCTCCCTGTCAGCATCTTAATTGATCTTGTTGGTCTCAATCCCCCCCTCCCCAGTGTTCTGTCTCCAGCTGTGCTTAAGCAGAACAAAATCTCTTCCAATTTCCCTACCGCTTAAAAGAAAATTGAGTCCTTTATCTGCAAGAGGAGAGGAAAACTGCAAACACATGAAACAGTAAAGAGTTAAATAATCAAAGCAGACGATTCCAAATTGCCTGGAAAGTTAAACATGAATGGCTTGGCTTCTTCCTGCATGCTCCTTGGGTTTTTACAAGTATAAAAATATGCTTGCACTCCTTGTTCCCATTAAATATTCTTATCAAGCTAGCTCTGTAAATAAAGGGAAGGGGAGGAGGGAGTTACCAGGCATGATTGACAGATCTGAAGTCCTCATCTTTCTGTCAGGGCCCAGTGCTCTTTGGCTGTGTTTATCTCTTTAATCTAAATATCAATCCGTGAGACCGAAATGGGGTGGAATGGGAATCATGACAGCCCAAGCGCTGTGGAGAGAGAGAGAGACACTTATTGCAGCTTGTGCAGCCGCTTGCTGTCCTGATGGAGCTGTCAGGAAAAATGCAAAGTGAGAGCAGGAGGCAGGAAAACAAAACAAAATCACAGCCTGGCCCCTTCCCCCTGCCCAACCAAAAAAAAAGAAGAAAACCCCAACAATTCAGCCCGTGAGATGGGAAAGAAAATCAGGGAGCAAATGCAGACCTGCTCCTGTCCAAATTGCATCATGCAAAGCACAAACCAGGCAGCAGGATTCCCCCCCATGCCTCCCAGTGTTCCCAGCAGGAGACAGGGTTGGGTGGTTTTCCTTTGCTGCTGGCTTTGCCTGGCGATTTGGGATGTGGCTGGGAGTTCAAGGGAGAATTTTTCCAAGGTGATGCTCTTTGCCATGTGAACACCCTGTCCTCACACTTCCTTCTCAACAGTTCTTTAGGGCCATCGCTGTCTTCACCTTGATACATCCTCTCCCAGACTCCTCATGCTTTTACACCTGCAAAGTTCCAATAGAGCCAACACTCCTGGGATTTTAATCTGTTTTTGAAGCTGCCCTCAGCCCCCACATCTCTCCCAAAGCATCCAAGGCTGTGTTTCCTCGAGCAAAAGGCTCCCATGGGAATCAGCACCCCGTGGATGCTGTTCGCTGAGTGACGCTGTTACGATGTCACCC
Organism: Corvus cornix cornix; assembly: GCF_000738735.6. Classification (NCBI taxonomy): domain Eukaryota; kingdom Metazoa; phylum Chordata; class Aves; order Passeriformes; family Corvidae; genus Corvus; species Corvus cornix. The sequence continues at coordinate 32,657,599 of NC_046336.1, read as the reverse complement.
CTGGACAGATGACCTTGAGCTGCCCCTGGTGCTGCTGACAGGCTGACCTTGGGTGTGAAGGGGAGGGTAATTTACCTGAGCTGGGCATTCGGGAGCCATTAGATGTGCAAATCAGCTGGGCTTTGCCATTCCCTTTCTCCAGGCTGGGATGCAACATGTTCATGTCCATGTCCTGGCAAGGACTTGTACAGCTCATCCCTCCTCCTTTGTTTTTATCCCCCCTCTGCCTGCTGGGCCTCTCTCCTGGATGAGGTGGAGTTGCAGATGGTGGGTGGCATGACTGGCTTCCCAGAGCTCTTGCAAACACTTTAGAGATCATTGAGGATTTATATTTCTTCCACCAGACTTTGACCATGATTTCTTCCATTTTGCTGGGCTGTAAAATTCATTAGAGACCCAACAGCAAAGTGATTGAGATGTCAAGCCAGGCAGTTGTGGGGTTATTTAATCGCTCAGATGTGCCACTTGCCGTTTAGGGGGACAACAGGAGAATATGAAATCACTGTGGTTCATTAGTGGAGGACTTGCACCCAGCTCCAGTAAAACCCACCGAGGTGGGCATTTAAATGGTCTTGGGTGTCACCAGTGAAAACCCACGCTGGTAAAGCCTGTTTATTTCACTTTTGGGCCCATCTTCTGTCACCTGGTGTTTTAAAGCCCTGTCTCCAGTCATTCCAACAGCCTGGCTACTGTAAATCACTGCCTGCTAAATCATGGCTGCCCAGGCAAGTGTTAACCTTGCTGGAGTGGAGCTGGTGTTGCAGGGGCTGCTGTTATAAAACACAATCAGGGAGGCTCTTGTTTTCCCTGGTGGCTGGCAGAAGAGGTGGGGAAAAGCTCTGCCATTCCCAGGGGGGTTGATTGACTATTTTTTCCCCCCCAGCCAGGTTCAGTGCAGCCCTCTGGGGTCATTAGCGCCGATTGAGCTCCTTGGCTCCGGGCAGGGTTTGGAGCTGCTGGGGAAGTGGTGGCAAGCGGCGGATTCCCCCGCTCCCCGCTCCCCGCCCCCCTCTCTCCCAGCTAATCACCAGAGCCGCTGGGCTCCAGGGCCGGCCAGCCACCGGCTCTGCTCGCGCCTGATTGCCGCCTCCCACCGGGCCGCCTCTTTAAAAGCCTGGGAAAGAACGCGGCCGGGCCGGGCAATGCCGACAATAGAGCTGTTTTCCGACTAAAGTCATTCAATAATAACTTTAAGTAGGTTTTTCCATTGGTTTTGCATTCCACTTTCGCGGCCCAGTGATTGCATCTCATGGAAGCCTTTGGTCCTTCACATTTGTCTCCCCCAGATCGCAAATCAGATCCCAATCCCAGGGCTCCCAGCAATTAGCTGTTATTCCCCTGGGACCTGAAGGTTGCCTTGAGGAAGGGATGTTTGGATGGCTGCCTAGTTAACACATGCAGGTTTTGGTGGCTCCAAAAATCAGTAGGACGCCAGGGCATGGCTCCCCACCTTGGAATTCTTGTACCAGTCTGAGCAGCCCGTGGCTGCCCAGTCTGCCCCAAGCAGCAACTGCATCTGCCTCACTTTCCTAGAAAACCGAAAAAAGCTAGGAAGCATATGGGAATCCTCCTTCTGTTTGCTTTCCCAAGCCCTAGGCATCTTGTTGGAGCAAGCCAGAGGAGCAGGCAGGGACGAGGCTCTGCCCGGTCACTCTGGTACCCTGACAGCTTTTTGACGTCCTGTAATTGCTTTCCTGCCACGACTCTTTTAAGCAGAGAGCTCCTGGCCAAAGCAATTTGTTCCCCATCAATTTTTATTTCCTGCTTTGTGCATGTGAGGGAGGGAAAACAAAGAGGGCAAAGGAGAACAAACAGAGCTGGGACCTGCTCCGGCAGCACCGTGCTGAGGGAAAGGTGGGAAGGGTTTGGCTATTCAGCCAGGCAGGACCTGGCAGCCCTGATCATCATTCCAATGCACTCTGCTCACCCCTGCAACCAACTTCCAGCTGTTCATCCCCGTCTGACAGTTTTGGGGGGAGGACTGCCATCCCAGGGGCTCCGTGGGGGATCTGAGCCACCTCGAAGGGCTCTTCTTGGTTCTTTAAGCCCTTGCCGACTCCTCCTGCCGTGCTCCCTGAAGCTGCTGTGAGTAGAGTTAATCTCCGGCAGTTTAAGGAGTCGTTGAGTGGGTCTGGCGGATGATGAATGTCTAAACCATTACCGGGTGAAGCTCCATGGAGCTGTTTAAAACGGAATTCTCCCATGTAAATTTCTGCTCCATCAATCCTGATGACATGTCAAACATTGCTATTGTTTCCCGAACAAATTGGACGACATGCCCTTTCCTGCAGATTTGCCCACGAGAGCAGAACCGCTCTCCAGCTCCTTGCTTTTGTCTCCGGCTCTGCCGGCCTGCGGGTGGGGAAGGGTGAATGTGATGGCCCTTGGTGGGACAAAAGGAGACACCCCAAATATTTGTGCTTGGGGGATGCAGATGGATGGAGAGCTGGGCTGTGGGTATTTTTGTGTGATTCATGTGCTGGGTGCCCACACCATGCTGCAGCTCAGTAAATTAATCCTTTGGGTTATCCAGGCTTCCTCTTCTTGCCACTCTCCCAGAGTTTAACTGCACAAATGTGGGATTTTTTAGAAATGGTCTGCGGTGGTGACAGCTCATAAAAGTACAGATGTGGACCTGCGTTTTCATCCTGCCCTTTTGCAGGCTCCAGTGGGCAAATCCCGCTTTAATATTCTGGGCAGGAGAGGAGAGCCGTAAAAGCCATTTGATTGCTTCTCCAGGTGGAACCCCAAGAAACTTCCAGCCAGATGCCTTTCCTCCCCGGGCTGTGGGAATGGATGCTTGCATGCTGGCAGGGAAAACCAGTCAGTGGTGGGGAAAAGCCACAGGAAAACAGCTGGTACCCAGGGATTGCTGACAGCTCGGGGGGACTTGGGGTGTTCTGCAGGCGTGTGCTCCCTGGGAGCCCGTGGCGTCGCTCTGCAAAGCGAGTGTGTGTCGCCTCCCCAGGGGCTTGAGCAGCTGAGCATCCTTTTTACCCTTAGAGGGGAAAAAGCTTGGTAATTCAGAAGCAGGCGAAGATCCCAAATTAAATATGCTGAGCGTGCATGGTTTGGCTTTTTTTTGCATGTTCTCTGTCACGCTCAACTAACCTGCTCCATTGCCCAGCATTATCTCCATGATGTTCAGTTGCCAGGAAAGCCATCCAGCCGGCCTCACCTTCCACCTCCCCTGGTATAAATCAGGGGCATTAATTAGCCCGGCTGGAGAGGTGGTGGATGGGGCAGAGTCAGGCTGTCATCCTCCTGGCTCCTTGGGAGAAGGGCTTTTTGCCTCACTGGCACTTTTCATGTCTTCACAGCTTGTGGTCCAGCCACCCTCCTGGCTCCCCTCTCCCCAGGGCTCCCATTCCCTCCTCACTAACCTTCTTTTAACCTTCCTCCTTCCCTATCTTTTTTTTTTTTTCTCGTCAGAAGAAAATTACACTTTCCCAGTGTTGTCTGTCACTGCAATAAGCACTTAGGAGTGCAATTGTATGGGGCCAAATGAAGTGAATTCATTTTGCCCGTGCTTTCTGGTACTGTCAGACCCCCTGTAAATCATTATCTCATCACCAGCCCATCCAGGTGCATGGAAAATGCTTTTCTGGGCTCTGTTCTCGCACCAGCCACTTCGGAATTAATGGGACCGAGGGATTCACAGCAGTTGTGGGCACAGAAATAAGGGATAGGAGACATCCTGGCTGGAGGTTGAGGGCTGGCAGTGCTGAGGGTGCTCAAAGCGCTCAAGGATTTTGGGAAGAGAGGACCCAAAAAAGGAGCTGGTGGCAGGTGTTAGGATGGGGGATTAAACCCAGTATGAATTGGCTGGGGTGGGCAGATGGTGGGTTGACCCCCCCTTCTCTCCAGGTGTTTCCATACGGAAAAGTTGCCAGGCTCTGCCTGGGGCGGAACACCTCCATGGATGTCCTCTGAGGGGGAAGACATACCCCAGAGGGACTTGTCCCCCAGGAGTGGGTGCTGCTCGGTCTCTGGGCATCTCTCCAGGCAGATTTCCACAGGTTTATTCCATTTTACTGAATGCAATTCCAATGCCCACGGAAAGGAAATCACATCATAGCAGTGGAGAGGAAAATCAGCAAAATCAGTAGGTCTGGAAGGCTGGATCCACCAGAGCACCCTTCGGCTGGCGTCAAGCAGCAGGAGTTCACTGCTCAGGCTGGGAAAATGTTTGGGGAGAAAAACTTAAATAATCCTATGTGTTTTTCATGCCTTTTGCTCTCTGTCACCCCGTGGTGTGGCAGGTGAGCAGCACATGGGGGCAAAGCTGTGCTCAAGCTCCTACTCCACTGTCAAGGGTAATCAAGGCCATCAATAAATCAGGAAGGTTTCAGGAACAGGCTGTGTTCCATGCCACTCCTAAAATACAGCCTTTTGCCAGTATCTGGACATAAAATGTGTCTTTGACCCTGCTTCTTCACAGACCTGTTGGTCTCTAACTAATCCAGACAGGACTCAATTTAGAAAATATACTGGGGGAGAAAAAGGATATTTTGGGTATTGCATTCCACTTTCCTCACCTAAAAATAAAATTTTCTGCTCCTTTTTCCTGCCGCCACTGTTGCATATTTCATATATTCATTAGAGCAAAGACTTTAAAACACAAATAAATCTTGCCTTGCTCATCCAGAGCTGACACAATGAGTTGTGAACACCTTCCCCAGAAGGTGCTGGTCATTTAGCTATGACCAGCCTGCTGCAGCTCTGGCAGCTGCCGGTGGAGTAGGTGCATCCCACAGCATCCTGAGCCACTCCATCCATGGGAATGCAGCAGACTGCACCCCCAGAAGGGTTGTCCTTGTGGAAAGCAAGATTGAAATCACTTTCCTTGCTTTTCCAGATCTGTATTTTAGCCTGGGGGGCCATTCTGAAATGCAGTAGGTTTTTATTTCTCTACTCTTGTCATGGTTTGACACTGGCTGAACACCAGGCACCCACGACACCTGCTCACCTACCCTCCCCTGCTACAGCTGGGCAGAGAAGGGGAAAAAAAAACTTAATGAAGGATTAGTGAGATAAAGACTGGGAGAAAACACTCCTAGGGCAAAACAGGCTCAACTTAGAAGTACCAAGTGAATACAAAATCAGAGGACGATAATGAGAAGTAAAGCCCATAAAAACACCTTTTCCCCCAACTCCTCCCTCCTTCCCACTGACAGCACAGGGGAACAGGGGGTGGGGGTTTGGTCAGTTCATCACCCGAGGTTTTCTTCTCAGAAATGAGAGAAGAGAGAGAAGTCAAGTCTTAAATCTGTTATCACCAAAGCGTTACCAACCTCTCTAATTGGCCCAGCTTTGGCCAGCAGCGTGTCCATCTTCAGAGCCATCTCTGGATGAGAGCATTGGCTCTGCTGGACATGGTGGAAGCTTCCAGCAGCTTCCCACAGAAGCCACCTCTGTGGCCCCCCCCCCCCCCGCTACCAAAAACCAAGCCATGCAAAACCAGCTCAGCTCTAGAATGCACAGGGAAGGATACAAGCTGTGGCTGTGGAGTCCCAGCTTTCTGCCTTCATGGGGACAGGATGGGTGGCCCTCAAGAATTATCCATGGAGACTTTATTTCAGGTGTGCTTCCCAGGTTAGCTTAATGTGTCAGGAAAATGAGTAGGTGTAATGTTTCCCAGTGCCAAAGGTTTTGGGAGCAATGCTGAGGAATGTTGGTGGAGGGCTGTTAGCTAGAGCAGGCTGGGAGTCAGCGATGAGCAGGGGAGCGCAAACAGCCCCAGCCCTGCGGCTCTTGGGGGATAAATGGCAGCACACAAGGTCTGCAGTCGTGTGTTCAATGCAACATTTCCATAAATACCTTCATTTATTAATTAGCTTTTATATTTTCCAGGCAACTGACAATGATGTGGGCTCATATGGGAAAGTCAGTTATTTCTTCAGTGATGACCCTGACCGGTAAGTGTGACTGACTGGCAGGAGTTTGATCCTCCAAAATCCTCTTCTAACCTCACTAGGCAGTCACAGGGCACTTAAATGCACTGGTTATGTCCTATCTGTGAGATGCCCTATGAACCCCTGTCTATGCTGTCTCCCAGAGGGGTGTGTTCAGCACGTGCCTGATGCTCAGCATGTTTAATTGTTTTGCTGAGTTGGGACCTGCAGGTGCCAGCGTTGCTTGAGACCAGTAAATGAGTTGCCAGCCCTGGAGCCACACCTGTCGTGGAAAGTTGGGGAATATACCTGGGCTGCCCAGAAGAACAGATCTGGGGGCCTCTGCACCCATTTTCTCTGCCTGTGGAGCAGCACTGAGGGTTTCTCACTGCTCAGCTGTGCAGAGCTCTTCAAAGTGTTCTGGGACCTAATATCCCTCAGAAAAGCATCATGAACTTCACGCTGTCAGGCTGCTGCCTCTCCATCTCCACTGTGTGGTCACCAAGGCTTTTTGCCCTTCCTTTGCTGTCCCCTCAGTTTCTCCCTGGACAAGGACACGGGTGTGATCCTCCTAACAGCTCGGCTGGACTTCGAGACCACACAGCGCTACACCCTGACCGTCATTGCCCGGGACGGCGGCGGGGAGGAGACAACAGGGCGTGTCAGGATCAACATCCTTGACATCAATGACAATGTCCCCACCTTCCAGAAGGAGGCCTATCTGGGGGCCCTGCGGGAGAATGAGCCTTCTGTCACCCAGGTGGTCCGGCTCCGGGTGAGGGACTGGAGTGACTCCTCGGCTTGGGGTGTGCAGCAGGGAGACAGGAGTGGGATAGAATCACAGAATGGTTTGGGTTGCAAGGGACGTTAGAGCTCAGCCAGTTCCAACCCCTTGCCATGGCCAGGAACACCTTCCACAAGATCAGGTATCTCCAATCCCCATCCAACCTGGCCTTGGACACTTCCAGGGATGGGGCAGCCACAGCTTCTTTGGGCACCCTGTGCCAGGGCCTCACCACCCTCACAGGGGAGAATTTCTACCTAGTATCCAATCTAAACCTCCCTCTGTCCATTTAAAATGATCAGTGCCTCTGATGGGTTTAACAAATATCTTCCAAAGCAGGTCATATCAGTTTCCTTCTTGCACGAGAGAAGCAGGTGAGAGCAGGCTGGTGTACAGACCCCCTCGGGGCCCCTGATGGGCACACCTCCCTCCATCACTTTTCCAGTCTCCTGCAGCTCCCATCCCCTCAGCTCTTTCCCTGGCACAGCTCCCATGCCCATGTATTCCCTCTGCTCACACCCTAGGCATCTGATGAGGACTCCCCTCCAAACAACCAGATCTCCTACAGCATCGTACAGGCGTCTGCCTTCCGTGACTACTTCGACATCATGGTGTCGGAAGGGTACGGAGGTAAGTGCTGATCCTGGCACCACAGGGCTGCCCCTGAGCATGCCCGCATCCTGCTCAGTGCATGAGTGCTCCCCTGACCCCCCCACTGTGCATCCTTCCAGTGATCAGCGTGAACCACCCCCTGGACTATGAGCAAGTAGCCAACGGGGTCATCTACCTGACAGTGATGGCCAAGGATGCCGGCAACCCACCGCTCAACAGCACCGTCCCCGTCACCGTCGAGGTGTTTGTAAGTACAGTCAGTGCCTGACATTTCTCTTGTGTTTCCCTGGAATTGCTCCATAGCAGTGCTATTAATTCTTCAATAGCCCAGCAAGACTATCCCACCCCATGGATGTGGATGTGTGGATTGCACATGTCTCGTATATGTGTCATGCATGTGTCATGCCACAGCTAACCACGGGGCGAGGAGCAGAGCAGGACTGGTGTGGAAATCCCTCTGGAGGAGGGGTTCCTTCTGGGAGACACAAAGCATCACAGCATTCCTCAGGAAGATCAGATCGGCATGTCACTTTGAGGCACATTGTGGTTTGAGGAAGTCTGGAGGGAGGTATCAGTGATGGAGACAGTTTGGTTGATAACATGTCAGTCTCGCAGCTGTGGGATCTATGCTGGGCTGATGGCAGTGTCAGTCTGGGAAGGTGAAGGAGATAAAGCCAACGATACTCTAGGATGGGAATGAAGTCCCATGAGCATGTCTCTCCTTCAGATCCCTCACTGTGCTCAAGAGAGGGGGAACAGGGTAATGCCCAGGGAGTTAGTGGTGGTTAAATACATCCTTTCCACACTGTGCTTTTGACAGCATAAATACCTCTTTTTCAAGACCACTCTTCAGTGGGTCATCTCCCCGTGTTGGGTCTGTATGCTGGCAGGGTTTAAGCAGCTGTCACTTTTCCCACTCTCAACCAAAGGGAATTTCTCTCAGCTGCAAAAGAAAAGAAATAAAAGCCAAAGACTAGGAAGAAAATGAGGGGGAAGTGTTTTGTGACAGCACTTGAGGAACAAGAGCTGTGAGAAGGCAGAACCAGAGCGAGTGTGGAGGGAGGTAATTTTTTTTCATCCTTTGGTTGTTGGTTTTTAATAAAGAAGTCAAACTCGCCTTGTAGATTTCCCATTAGGGGACAATACGCTTTTGTAGAGGGAGTCGCCGAGTCAGAACTAATAGTGCGCGCCGCGCCAGGATCCCAGGAAATAGCACCGCTAATAAGTTTCTGCCTCACTCCCTGCCACTGACGCCCTGCTCAGAGCGATGAGCCGGCAACTCACGGCATGCCTGTGCCTGGAGGAGAGGGGTTGTGTGCTTAGTGTGAGCATCTGCCACTCTCAGCATCCTTGGAGACGGCGGGGAGTGATAGGACAAGGGGAATCAGCTTCAAACTGGAGGAGAGGGGAGGTTTAGGTTGGATATTAGGAAGAAAGTCTTCCCTGGAGTGTGGGGAGGCCCTGGCACAGGGTGCCCAGAGAAGCTGTGGCTGCCCCATCCCTGGAAGTGTTCAAGGCCAGGTTGGATGGGACCCTGAGCACCCTGGGATAGTGGAAGGTGTCCCTGCCCACGGCAGAGGGTTGGAACAAGGTGAGATTTAAGGTCCCGTCCAACCCAATCCATTCTAAAATTCTATGATACAATGGCTGTCTGAGGGTGAGGTTGTAGGGAGGAAGGCTGAGGGTCAGGAGGACACAGGAAGCTGGTTTTAGCTGGTTAGGTGAGTAACCTCTTTTGTGGGAGTGGAAGAGTGCTGGATTCTGTCTGACATTGCTGCAGGTGCCCTGGGGAGCTTTGGAGCTCCTGTTGCTGAAGTGGGAAATGTCCTTCTCAAGTAGAAGGCAGGTGCAGTCCAGCTCAGGCCAGATGGAGAGCCAGCCAGAAGCAAACCCCGGGTCCTTGGGACCATGCTTGCCGGGCCGTGGCCTTGCTGAGCATGGCCTGATGATCTCAGGAACATTAATGACACAACACAGCATCTGCTCTGGCTCGTGTCCACCCAGCTGGAGCACAGCACAGCTCAGCCCCATCCAGCTGCATGTGGATGCACACTCAACCTCTCCATTGCCTTTAACCTGCCCAGGCCTCCTGGGTTTGCCCTGGATGACCCCCACCCATCCCTGGGAGGAGGAGGAGGAGGAGGGATGGTGAGGACATCACTGGGACAGGCAGCAATTTCCTCATTACCCTCAGAGGAGGCGCTGGGAAAGCTGAGTGACGCAAAAGCTGATTAAAGACCACCTGCTTCCAGAAGGGAAAGGAGGGGCTGGCAATTTAATTGCAGCACGATGGGCATCGTTGGCACGTGAAATTGCTTCAAATCTCAAGTTCGGTGGCAGCAGGAGCAGCTGAGGTCCATCAGTGGTCTCAAGGTAGAAAATGTTTCCAGAGCAGCCCCAGGGAAATGGGAAGGTCCGTAACAGTGTTTTGATGTCCTGGCAGCTCTGTTCTTCCCTCCATAGGCAGTTGGGTTTGGTTCATTTAGGGAAGATTCTTAACAATGTTTAAACAGCATTTAAAGCCCCCTGGAGGGAGCTTTAAACCAGTCCAAAATCTGTTTTGAGGGATGTTTCAAGCAATTGCTCCTACTTGGTTTCTCCAAGATGGCCATGGTCACTGGCAGAGACAGGCTTGGAGGGAGAACATCAGGATGCAGCTTCCCCCTCAAAAATGCTGCGGCTGCCCTCTCTGCAAACACCCACAGCATTCCTCCTCTGGAGGGAAGGCATCCAAAGCTCAGCAGCTCCCCTGGTCCAATTTGCCTCATGGCCTTGTGGCCAGGATGACCTGGAACACTAAGCCACCCCTGTACTGCAGGGAGGGAGGAACAGATCTATGCATGATGCTGTGGTGCTTCACGTGGTGCCTGAGGCTTCCCAGGCTTGTGGTAGAGTCAGGAGCAGCTCAGAAGATGCTCCTCTGTCAGTGGTAGTGGTTCCTCAGCCCTGTGCTGGGTGATGAGGTGGTGGAGTAGTCGGTACCATCCCCGCTGCAGGGCTCAGCAGAGTCACTGACAATCATCTCACCTCAACCTCAGCTGCCTCTACAGCGAAACCCTGTGCTCAGTGCCCCGTGCCTTCCCCCCAAGGCCACCTTCCCCTCACTGGCATCATGAACTGGTCACACCTTAAGATGCAGATGCCCAGGACCATCCCCATACCAGACTTTTGCAGCTACTTGACCATTTTGCCTTTTTCCCAACCAGCCTCTCGACCTTCTCTTTGCTTCAGGATGAAAATGACAATCCCCCCATGTTCAGCAAGGCCTCCTATGTGATAACCATCATGGAGGACATTATGGCAGGTACAGGGCACACCCCTTCTCCTTTTCTGGGCTCCCAGGAGGGCCCTGGGTATTTTACAGCCAGAGTGGGGTGAGTGATCCCTTTTTGGGCCAATAAAGCCTGATAAAGTCTCATAGCTGTGGAGTCTGGGAGTTTGGCCACACTGTGCGTGTGCAGGAGAAGGGACCCCTTGGCTGGGAGATCTGCAGGAGCACTGTGGGGGCACAGGGCAGTTCTGGCTCATCCCAGTTGTCATTTCTGCCTTCCCCAAGGAGCCACAGTGCTGTTTCTCAATGCCACGGACATGGACCGGTCCAGGGAGTACGGGCAGGAGTCGATCATCTACTCCCTGGAAGGCTCCTCGCACTTTCGGATCAATGCTCGCTCAGGTGAGCCTCTGGACATGCTCTGCCCTTTTCCTTTCAGCTCCCTTTTCCACCCCCACCCTTCCCTCATCTCCTCCAGTCAGCCTACTTAGGAGACCCACGATTTAGGGGGTTCACCAGATTTCAGCCACCGCCACTTGCTCAGTCACCCTGGGAGCTTCAGCAGAGGCATCCATGGCAACTCAGCTCTCGAGCCTAAGAAAAGGCTTGGCCATGAAGGTTCCTGTTAGTTAAGAAGCTGCCAAGGTCCATCTATTTGAATTAAAAAAAGGGCCCATTTGTGGACTGTCCTGACATTGGTTTTAAGTGTTTCTTTTTTAACCTTGTCATCTCCTGTGGCTGCAGGAGAAATCACAACAACATCTTTGCTAGACCGGGAGGCCAAATCTGAGTACATCCTCATAGTCCGGGCAGTGGATGGAGGCGTGGGGCACCATCAGAAGACAGGCATTGCTATGGTGAGTGTGGGAGGAATTTCCATCTCCTCAAGCCACTGGTGCCGGGATTGTGGAGAGCTGCAGTGTTTCATTTTCCCTGTGCGAAGAGCACACAATGGTCCCTGCCCTCTGCGCTACCCCCGTTGCTGCTCACAAGGACCAACAATTTCAAGGTGGTGTAGACCTTGAAATCAGCTTGCTTTCCTGGAAAACCAGTCACACAGGAGCCACTTGACTTTCCAGAGCCTGTGGATGTGGTAATGAGTCCTATTTCACCTGCAGAACAGCTCCCTTTGTTCAGCTCCCTTTGTTCCTTTTGAGAAGGGGCTTACTTGGAGAGCCTGCCAGTACGCTTAGTTATTTCTTAGTCTGTTCACGTGCTGCCTGGGTCAGGGGTTTCCAGCCGGTCTGGAATGCCTGTGCTCCTGGGAAGGTTCTGGTGGAGCTGCAGGTTGAAGCCTCGTGCTTTGCCTTGCCCTTTGTAGGCCTCAGGGAACCCCATTGTTGGCAAAGCATTTGTAAAACTCTTCAGAAGTATCAGGAGGTCAAAAGCCAAGGATCCATCCCTGATGGACTTGATGATCTTAAAGGTCTTTTCCAACCTTAACTATTCCATGATTCTCTCACCATTCATGGCATCACATTTCTTTGGACATTTCATACCATTTGGGTTCTCCTGCTCCTGGGATGCTTGGTTGGGTTGCAGGAGAGATGTCCCACACAACACAGGGCGATGCAGAAAAATTTGTGGTTGTGCTGAGGAATATCCCTAAAGTAATTGTCTCTCCTGCCAAGGACCATCAGGTGGTCTGTGGTAGCAGACTGGAAGCTCCCTATGGAGCCTCCCAGAGACATGTGATGGCCTTGGCCGGGCACCAGCATGGCCTGTGGAATGCTGACATCTCCTCTGGGGCTCCAGATGGGATTATGTTCTCCTAACAGCCTTGTTAAAAGGCAAAACAAGGGGAGAAAAAAATGACTCCTGATTCCTAAAATGTTAAAGAATATTAAAACTCAGTGAGATGAGGGCAGCTGAGTAAGTTTGTCCTTGGGATATACACCTGGCACTCAAAATAATCATTTTTGATCGGGAGTAAACATCCATTCAGGGACCTTGCAAGGTCCCCAGGTGATGTAAAGCACCTGGGCTGCTCAGAGTAGCGGGGGTCAGCAACCTTCCTCAGGGACCACCGTGCTGCCTTGGCTTGTCCCTGGAAACTGTGGTGTCCAGAGTGGCCTCTTCTACCACGGGGTGGCACCAGCAGCTCAGCCTGGTGTGACAGCGGGACACAGTGGCTTGGGAGCAGAGAAGATCCCAGGAAAAGCTCCACTGGGACCCCCTGCTTCCCTCAGACACCTGCAGGCTGGGGTGAAACAAGTGCTGTGAGGAGGTGAGAGACTCCCAGGTAGCAGAATGCATCCCACAGGCTCACTGCTGTCACTGAGGTGCCATTTGTCACACTGGAAATGAAGACAGGTAACACTTCAGGGCACCATCCTTGCCCCTGCTCTTGTCTTCACACCTCCCACTCCCTGTTACCATACTCTCTCCTGCTTTCTCATTTATTCTTTTTTTTTCTGTTGCTTTTTGCCAGTCAGTCAGATTTTTCCTTCCTTTCCTGCCACATTCCCACTGATTTTCATTCCCCTTCCCGTGAAGGCGCTGCCTGAAGACACACCTTGTGCCATGTGGTAGTTCTTAACTCTGATAAGTACACAGGAGCAAAACCCAGTTTGGCTATGCCAGGGAGCCTTGGCTGTGAAGTTGCAGGATGTTGATTTTTTGCAAGGTTTCTCTCTGGAGGGTGAACACAGAATCACAAAACCCTGGAATAATTTAGGTTGGAAAAGGTTTCTAAGATGATCAGGTCCAGCCATTCCCTCAGCGCTGCCAAGCCCAGCGCTAACCTGTGTCCCCAAGTGCCACAGCTTCACATCTTTTAAATCCCCTGAGGGATGGTGACTCGGGCATGGCCTGAAACACATGTTGGGTACATCCAGGGGACATTCCACACCTCAGGAAGCTGTACCTCCTGAAGCAGCTTTGCTTCCTTGCACTCTCACAGGTGAACATCACACTGCTGGACATCAATGACAACTACCCCACCTGGAAGGATGAGCCATACTTCATTAACCTGGTGGAAATGACTCCCCCCAACTCAGACGTCACCACGGTATGTGTGAGGCAAGGTGATGGCTGTACGAAAGGATTGGCTGGAGCAGGGGGTCACCTCCAGATGGGTGTCACCTCCTAACTGGTGTCACCTGTGTCACCTTCAGTCCAGCACCATCTTGCAGAATTCCATTTACAAGCTTACTCCTGAGCCTCCCTGCTGCTGACCATCCCCTGTGTTCCTTCTCCCTGCTGGGATATTTTTTTTCCTCTCCAAATTGTGTGGATTTTGGCCAAATCCTCCTTTTCTTAGCCTCGCCTGCGACCTCCTTCAAGGACCTCTCTGAAAGACTTTGATTTACAGCCTTTCAAGTCCCTCTGGTGAAATAAAAGAGAAGGAGGGGGGGAGGCTTCTATTCCATCACGCCGAGAGAAAAATGACGGGAACAAAATGGAAAATAAATGAGGGAAAAGTGAAGAGAATCCACAAAATCATATAAGAAGGAAGGCTGCAAAAAAAAAAGAGAGATTTTTGAAGGGGGAGAAGGGTCTGGCAGTGCTGCCTGAGCCAGAGCACAGTGGTTTTGTCTACTTCAGCCCTGCTGCTCAGCGCCAGCTTGAAGTCATCTTGCCTTTGTCATCCCAATTAGTTGCTGGGAAAATAATTATTTTGTCACCGATCTGATGTAAATTCAGCTGCAGGACAAGCAGCGGGAGCTGGGGAAGTTATGAGGGCAATGAAATCAGGGTGTTTTTTTAATGTAAATGTCCCCTGTAATTAAAAACATCACAGGGAGAACAATAAAGCACAGAATATCTGGCATGGAGGACAACTCCACCAAGGAATTATTCCCAGCATCCCTGATGTGGCAGCACAAGTTCCTCAGTTTGCCTCTTTGTCCTATTTATTTTATTTTTCTGAAGGGTCCTCATTTCTTAGCTGGTTTTATTCAAAAGAAGGAAAATCCAGTTTGATTGCTGCATGTTTGTGTCTTGCCATGCCATTACCTCCTGTGCTCACAGGCCAGTTTTGGGGAGATTTAACATCACAGCAGAGGTCTTGAGGGTGCAAAATCCCTACAAATATCATGGAAATACAGAGCTGGATGGAGGGAGAACTTCTTGCTTCTGCTGGTGCAGGGAGGCCAAACTTAACACGGGCGAATCTCTGGAGGGACTGCCCGCAGGAATTAATTCCCAGCACTCTGCTGTAATTTTGTGCTGTTCCCCCTTGGCAGGTGGTGGCTGTTGACCCGGACCTGGGGGAGAATGGCACGGTGGTGTACAGCATCCGGCCCCCCAACAAGTTCTACAGCCTCAACAGCACCACGGGCAAGATCCGCACCACGGGCGTGCTGCTGGACCGGGAGAATCCCAATGCCCAGGAGGCCCAGCTCATGCGCAGGATCGTGGTGTCTGTCACTGACTGTAAGCTTCCATCCCACACTGATTGTTTTCACTTCCTCAGCCTGATTTTGCCTTTATGACAATGTCTCTTCTATTTTCTGTTCTCCTGTTTTGAGCGTGTTTCTGACGTTAACAAATGGGAGTATCTTTAAACCTGCTGTTAAAACAAACCAGAAACCCCTCAAAACGTGAGTGCAGTCATTCATGTAGCAACCCTGACAATAAGTCTGGGAGGCAGGAACTCTCCCTCCCATCAGCCTTGCTCCATTGGCATCCCAGAAAATCAATTGAGCAGGTGAGGGAAGCAGAGCTGATGGGTTTTTCTCTGGAAATAGTACACCAGGGGAACTTCTTAGGAAAAAAGGTAGATACATGAAGATAGTTTTTTATTTTCAGATAGTGGTAGGACAAAGGGGAACGGTTTTAAACCAAAAGAGGAGAGCTTGAGATTAGATGTTGGGAGGAAATTCTTTACTCAGAAGGTGGTGGAACAGGGTGCCCAGACCAGAGAAGCTGTGTCTGCCCCATCCCTGAAAGTGTCCCAGCCCAGGTTGGACGGGGCCCTGAGCAACCTGGTCCAGTGGAAGGTGTCCCTGCCCATGGCAGAGGGTTGGAAGTAGATTATCTGTAAGGTCCCTTCCAACCCAAACCATTCCAGCATTCTGTCTAATTGTCCATTACTGGCAGATCATCCATGACAAATCAGGGCCATCACCCCATCCTGCACTACTGTCTGCATAGGGGGTGAGGGCTCCTTTTTAGGAGAAACAGGTGGAAGCACCTCAAGTGTTAACCTTGAGACCCCATTCCTCTGCAGGTGGGAGGCCACCCCTGAGAGCCACCAGCAGTGCCACAGTTTTTGTCAACCTGCTGGACCTGAATGACAATGACCCCACTTTCCAGAACCTGCCCTTTGTTGCTGAGATTGCCGAGGGCCTTCCTGCAGGCTCCTCTGTCTTCCAGGTGAGCGTGTCCCGTTGCTGCCATTCCTCACGCTGGGAGCTGCTGCTGTCACCGCCATTGCTTCTGCAAAGCGGGCTAGCCGTGCATCCTCTCCCTCCTCTCCCTCTTCTCCATCCTCTCCATCTCCTCCTCTTTGCCATCCTCTAGCAATGGAACTGGGGGGATGCAGAAGGGGTTGTGCATCTTTACTCCATGGGCTCACTCCCAGCAGGGAGGGCCATTTCATCCCAGCATCCCTGGGGACAAAGGCACTTGGGGTTTATGTACCGTGACTTCCATTGCCAGGAGATGATCAGGGTGCTCTCCCCACCAGGTGGTGGCCATCGACCTGGACGAGGGCCCCAACGGGCAGGTGTCATACCGCATGCAGGTGGGGATGCCCCGCATGGATTTCCTCATCAACAGCACCAGTGGGCTGGTCACCTCCACGGCCGTGCTGGACAGGGAGAGGATCCCTGAGTATTACCTGCGGGTGGTGGCCAGCGATACCGGCGCGCCCGCCAAGAGCTCCACCAGCACCCTCACTGTCAAAGGTGGGTGCACCGAGAGCCCTCCGGTCCCTCAGTGACAAGGACACCTCACTGCAGGAAATGCAGTTTCTGTGAGAGACACACTGAGGCCTGAAAACAGGATCCTGTCTGGCTTTGTGAACAACAGGACATAGGGATGGCTCCCATCCCCACAGGCTTTGTGTCTGCTATCAACACACTGCAGAGATGGGGAAAACGTGGTGTTTCTGGCAGGGCCCCCAAATTCTCTGTTGTTTTTTCTGCATTCCCCCATCCCCAGTGTTGCTTTTTCTTTTGCTTCAGCATGTGATTCCCATCAGCTGCGTGTCTGGACAGCCCACGCAATCCCAGTTCAGAGCTGTAGCCTTATTGCATGGCCTGTCTTTAATTTAATGCCTTGCTATTTACTGGCTTCATGCAAGCCTAGTGCTGAAAAAGGATAAGTGTCATCTGGAAATAAACTGACCCTGGATTGTCCTCAGGCCTGAGTTTGGAAAAGAAGTTCCTGGTCCTGTACCTTCAGAGCTCTCTGCCATGCCCCAGGAAATACTGAGCTTATATTTAAGCCCCAGATTTTCCTTTGAATAGGGATGGAAACAGGCTTGGTGAAAATACTAACTTGAATTTTCAGTGATGTAATGGTTTTTTGGCTGTGAGGAGTGTGATCTGTGTGTATCAGAGACAACAAAATACAGCCTACAGCCACTCTGGTGGCACCCTCACTGCACAAATGGCGGGGAGAGTCAGGCAGAGCATTCCCTGGGATGCTGAGAGCAGGAGGCAGGAGGTTTGGGAGCACAGCAGAATCAGCCTGGCATCTGCAGGAGGGGCAGCCCTGGCAGGACACTTAGCTCTGCTCCTCCTTTTCAGTTCTGGACGTGAACGACGAGAACCCCACCTTCTTCCCAGCCATCTACAACGTGTCCCTGCCCGAGAACGTGGCCCGGGATTTCAAAGTGGTCCGGCTCAACTGCACGGATGCCGACGTCGGGCTGAACGCTGAGCTCAGCTACTTCATCACAGGTGAGAGCCCCATGCAGAACGGGAGCTTTGGGTGCAGGAAGGCACAGGCTGCCCCAGACCTTGGGCAGGGTGTCAGCGCTGCCTTTCCCAGCCCCTCCAAACCTTGTCTGGCATCGCCCTCTGCTGAACAACCCCGCTTGGCTCCCCACCGTGCTGACCACTCTGCTGACGCCCAGCATCCCTAGAAAAGCATGAGGATGTGCAGAACACAGCTAGGGAGCAAGGGCTGGGGTGGCATTCACGAGTGTTTATGGTTGGAAGCCATAAATGGAATTTTGGGGCATTTTTGTATCCCCATGGGCAGGTGGGGTTGGGTGGGCAGCAGTGCCACCTGGGCAGTGTCCAGCTCACTCCGCAGCTGCAGCACCTGCAGCAGGAGGCTGGGGAATCCCCTGGCCACTGTTTGACTTGCAAACCGCACATTGAGCCCTCAGGAAGAGGGTAAAAACAGAAGTGTCACCAGAAAGTCATTTTTCCCACAATAGCAGCCTGGTGTTTCATGTCATGGCCCCTCCGACCTCTCCCCATGCGAAACGGGGTGTGTTGTCCCACAGGTACCACAGCTCACATGCAAAGATACCCCAGTTTGCTTCCAAAGCATTCAGAAAATTGTCTGGCTCTTACATGATTCAGCTTTTCCTAGGGCCATTGGATTTTTCCTGTGCCGTGAGGCAGAGGGAAAGGTGCTCTGCCCGGGATAAGACACAAAACTATCCTTGCACAGCTGGGCTGATGCCATGCCCAGGCTGCAGAATCCAAGGAAATGGTCTCAAGTTGCACCAGGGAACGTTCAGATTAGATATTGGGAAAAATTTCTTCACTGAAAGGGTGGAACAAGCTGCCCAGGGAAGTTGTGGATGCTTCATCCCTGGAAGTGTTAAAGGTCAGGTTAGACAGGGCTTGGAGCAACCTGGTCTAGTGAAAGGTGTCCCTGCCCATGGCAGGGTGTTGGAACAAGATGACCTTTAAGGTCCCTCCCAACCCAAACCATTCCAAGTTTCTATTCTATTTGTCCTTTGCTGCAGGTGGGAACCAGGATGGCAAATTCAGCGTCGGCTTCAGGGACGGGGTGGTCAGGACAGTCGTGAGTCTGGACAGGGAGACCGTGGCATCCTACACACTGATCCTAGAGGCCATCGGTAAGGATTTCCCAGGGATCCTGTGGGAAAGTGCCACACAGCCACATGTGGTGGCCGTGCACGTGTCAAGCTCCCTTGCAGGTGTGTCAGAGGGGCAGCAACCTCCAAGGTACTCTACAAACCTGAGCCTGTGCTTGGTGTTAACATTACACAGCCCACGTGAATTAATATGTCCTGGTTCCGTCATGACTCTTGCAGATGGGATATTCACCTCTCAAGTTTGCCCAGCCCCAGGGCTCTCCCTTTCACCTGGGGAAGGCAAGGCCTCCTGTTCCTGAGAGGCTCCACACTGTCCAGGGCAGCCCTCCACCCAAAAATGCCAATGCCACAGCATTGTTCCCCTCATGCCATGCCAGCCCTTGGCTCTGTGGCTGCTGATTGACCCTGAGCCTCCTGGCACAGGCAGAGGGCCCGTGTGCCAAACTCAGCTTGGCTGTCATCCCCAGAGCTTTATAATGATGTGCCTGTTCACAGATGACTTGGATATCCCTTTTGAAAGGAGAAATAAGTGGCCTGGACAGAAATGTTGGGGGCACAGCATTGCAGGTGCCACAGGGGCTGTGCAGGGATGCCGCACTGCCTAGGCACACAGGACTGGATCCCAAGGGCCACAGGGTCTGTTCTGCCCCTCCAATGGGGATCACACTGCCTGTGTTTTCCCAGATCCCACAGCCTCCAGATGGGTGGGTTTAGCGCTCCCTGCAAAACAGGCGTGTTGAAAAATCCATGCTTCCCAGTGCCTCATCCTTCCTGGCAAATCCAAGAGCTGTGCTGCCATGTCCTTGTCAACTGAACATCAACCCATCCGGGTGCTCTTTGACTATGAGCTGAGCTGCAGCTACGGAAAACTCATCAGGCTGTCTTCATCTCCCAAATCCTTGGCCTCCAGCAGTCCCTTCACTTGGTATATGGAATTGCAGATCCTCTATAATGACTAGTTGCACTTCCAGCCTCACTTGGCTCCATGGGAGAGCTTGGGCTGGTTTGGCTTTTCCTTTTTCTTTTGGAATAGGAAGGGAAAAAAACCCCTAAAAACCCATGGTTCAATGTAGGATTTGAAAGCTGCAAAAAGATGAAGTGTTTTGGTTTAGAAATCTTGATCCTGTTATTTCAGCAGCCATGGGCTGAGCACCACCTGTGCAAGGAGGAGGTGACTGAACCTCCCTCCCTCACCTTTCTCTCCCTGCAGACAATGGCCCCACCGGGAACCGGCGCACCGGGACTGCCACCGTGTACGTGACTGTCCTGGATGTCAACGACAACAGACCCATCTTCCTGCAGAGCAGCTATGAAGTCAGTGTTCCCGAGGACATCCCAGCTGCCAGCAGCATAGTGCAGGCATGTGGCTCTTCCCCTGGGACCCTGGGCTGGGAGATTGGAGTCCCCCACTAACTGTGCCCTGACCGCGAGCTGCTGGAAGCCCAGGACAGAGATTGTCTCTCTCTGTCAGTGGTCTGTTCCCCCGGGGCAGGGAGAGATGTGCTCTCGCTCATCCACTCCTCTGCTAGTCCAGGCTGTGAGTGCCAGGGAGAAGGCAGCAAAGAACAAGGAAAAATTAAGGAATTCACCCCTTTTCTGCAGGGGGTGAGAGGAGAAGAGCCAAACCCTGTGCTGGCGAGGCCACTTTGGCTACCTCTCTGCGTTCTCCCTGCTCCCAAACAGAGATCTCCATAGGGAGGGAGAAGAGTGCCTGCAAAGAGATGCTCGGCGAGGGGGGGAAAACCCTTGGAGAGGGAGAAAAGCATTTGGACTTTGCTTTCATTTTTGTTCCTCTTTGAGGGAGCAGTGGGCACAGCTGAATGGCTCAGTGAGCACCGAATGAATGTGGGCATTCACACGGGCTCTGGGGCCTTCCAGCATCCCTTCAAACCCAGGGCTCTTCTGGAGCGGGCACCAAAGGCTCTTTGCAGAGGGCCCTGGGAAGGCTCCTCCTGCCTTCAATACCTCTCCCGGCACAGGGAAAGGGGCGGCTTTGTCCCTGGCTGTGGCAGGCAGGATGAGTCACCGGCAGAGAAGAAAGGAGCCTTTTGCCTCCTGCAACAAAGGTTTGCGGGGAGCCCTGTGTCTGCTGGGGCAGCCGGTCCCCAAGGAATCCTGTGGTTCCTCATCCATCACCTGTTGTGCCGTGGCACGGTGTACATGATGTCTCTGGGATCAGGCATCAGCCTGCAATCCCAGGATGGAGGTGTGTCCCTTGCATGGGACTCCTAAAACTGAGCCGATTTGGCAAATCGAAGGATGGAGGGAACTTGAGTCTGACTGGCATCAAAGTGCCTGTTCTTAGAACCTTCCCAAAAGAGGGGGATGTCCTTGGAAGTCCGTGGCAAAGGAGGGGAGGTATTTGGAGGAAGTTGGTTTTGCACAGAACAACATCAAAGAGAAACAGAAATGAGCCATCACTTGGCTTTAGTTTAATTTACACCTTCAGTGTGAACCATTTGTACAGAAGGTCTCTCCCTTCAAGTGCATCCCCACATCCCCAGGGCAGCAGGAGGATTTCTGTATGTTTCCCCATCCCTTTCTCCCTCAACCAGGCAGACCAGGGCCAGACAGCAGGAATGGGAATGCACTGACCACAGCAACCCACAGCTAACTGTGTGGGGAGGGGCGTGACAGGGACCAGGCAGCACGTGGGGACACGAGCCTCCTTCCACCTGCTCTGGAGTACAGCTTGTGGGGAATTCTCCACTGAGGATTGCTTTTTATGGAGCAGGTTTGCTCTGGGATGCCTCTCTTTAGGTAGCCAGGTTTCTCCCGCTCCCTTGCAGGCTGTTTGTTCAGGTGGAGCACAACTTGCATAATGTTTTCCAAAAAAAATGAAGCAGCAGGATCTTTTTGGACTGCCCGGTGGTGGGTGCGCCTGGGTGTAGTTTGGATGCCTCCACTTTCCCTGGCAGGAAGCAGTAACCTGGAAAGCATTTGGGAACCTGACATTGCAAAACCTCCTGTCTCCTCACAGAGCCACTGCCTGGAAATGAGTTGCTCAAAGGGTCTCTGCCGCATTGCCCAGGATACCAAGGGATGCTTGAGAAGGGAACTGAGCCAAAAGCTTGGGAATGAGTAGCAGGGCAAGATCACATTTTGGTGGACTCCATGATGTCCCAGTCCTGGCTGGTGGAGAAGCTTCTGGGACAGGCAAGCTGGCTCTGAGACACTAGCTGGCTCCTCCTGAAGCTGCTGATGGAGCACCTCCGGGAGCCCAGATGCTTCCAGAGCCTCAGCTGGGGCTCGCTGGCATCCATGGGGTGGTGGGGCAGGCACTCCTGGGGGCCAGAGAGGGACCGGCCCAGAGCCGCTGGCTTGCAGAGGGTGAAAAAGATGAGGAAGGTGGCCAGGACAAGGAAGATGCAGGTGAGCCCGACGATGATGGGCATCCAGTCTGTCACCTCAGGGGATGCAGCACTGGGTGGGACCGGCTCCGTGGTGGAAACCAGAAGCCCAAGGAGAGGCCGGGTGGGAGAGGTCCCGTTGCCAGCGTCCGCTGTGCTCATTTTCCCTGCAGTGCAAGGTGATACAGAGAAGTGGCACAGGTGATTACCCCGTGGAAGCTGGACAGCCAGCCACCCTCTGGTTAAACTGATGGATGCTTGTCATGCCTTGATGTCCAGGATTCTCCCAGCCATGTTTTCAGTGACACGGGGGGACAGGAGGTCTCCATCTGCTTTGCCAGGAGGAAAAGCACAGAGGTGGTGGCATTGACACCTGCAAAGTATCACCCTGAAGTGAAGTGCAAAACCACCTGGCAAAGAAATCTACCGCTATTTACATGTGGTACCATGGCCCCTGGGAGGACACCTTCAGGGAGCACACACATGTTGCATGAAGATTTTCTGGAAGAAATAAATATTCATGTACTACAGAAAGTTCAAAATCCTCCCCCCAGGCTGCTGAGGTTTGGTTCTTCTCTATTCCCCAGAAATGTGGGCTTGTTGAATTGGCTGTCATTTGGGGGTTTTGTGATTATTCCCCCAAAGAAATTGGATAGTTGGTTGAGCCTGTACCCTGATAAGCTGTAGTATTGTACAAGCTGTGGTATTGTACTAGCACTGTCTTTATTGTTTTGCAGGGGTGAAGTGTAACACCCTCACCCTGCTTGTGCCAAAAATCCTCATGTCAGGCGTTTTGCTGACCTGCTTTCAGGCTCAGACATGTCACAGGTGATGCAAACCAGCTTCCCAAAGTGTCAGCAGTGAGAGCTCTAACCTAACACCTGGTGGAGACTGTCCTCTCCTTTCACTGCTGGGTCAATCCTCCCAAGAGCAGCTTGCACCCATTTTTTTGCTCACATGCACCCCCCCAGCCACAGACAGGCTGTGCCAGAGGCTGGCATCTCTCCAGATGGAGATAAAGAGATGAAGGCTGGGGAGATCCTGTTTGTGCCAACCCTCTGCAATGCCCTTGGTGCTCCACTCCGTATGCTGGAGGTAAAGCTTTATTATGCTGACTTTCCTGCAGAGATGTGGGAGAGCTGTGTAACTTCTCTGTGGCTGGACAATCTCCTGGTAAACTTGGATTTGGATTGAGCCAATCTAAAACTAAGATCTTAGGAGGGGAAAGGGAGGGCTGCAGGGACTGCCAGGGTCTCTGGGTCTGCTCTTGCAGCCGCCATGCCAAAGTCACACACACAAGGTGTGTGTAAGGCAGCAGCCAAACATTCACCATAAAACATTCCAAAAAGTGGAGAAAAGACATCAGTGGCATGGTTTTAATCACTAAGGTTGTATTAACCTGCTCATAGCTTGGGAGTCTTTGGGGAGATGGTGCTGTTTCCATGGGTCTGAGCCAGGTCTGTGCCTGGAAAATGGGAAGTGCAAAAACAACTGGGTCAGTGTTTGAGAGGGTGAATCCCTGTGTGTATTGCAGGCAGTCCCAGGGACTGGGCTTCTTGTCACCTCCTCCAAAGTGAGGTTTTCCCCTCTCTCCACCTCAAAAGTATTTTTTTATCCTTAACTAGCTCCATCCCTTCCCCTCAGCTTTGGGAGCAGAGCAGCAATCCCAAGGACCCCCTGCTCCATGGACAAGCTCCTCTGTGCTGTCCAGGCACAGAAACCAGCAGGCAGGGCTGCAGTGTGTTCCACACCAAAGGCAGCCTGAATCAAGGTTTCCACGGCTACCTTAATGCTGGCATTTACGGACTGCGTGTGTTCAGCTTGGTGACTTTATATTGTTCCTTAAGAGCCAGCCAAGAGGCGTGGACAATTCCTTCAGGCTGTTCTTGCTCCCTCGGTCATGGCTGCAGAGTTTGTCTTTTAAATTCACTTGACAGTGTTCCGTAGAAACCCATCAGGAGGGATCACACTGGTGTTTTCCCAGGCTTTTCCAGCCATGCTCTGTTCTCCTCTTGCTTCCCATCCAGCTTCTCCTCACACCCAGCTCAGCTGGCAGAGCTGGGCGTTCAGGGAAGGTCTGGGCTTTCACAGCATTGCCCCATCCCAGCATCACTCTCCCACCCAGACCCCATATTCTTCACCCTGGCGGGTTAATAAGAGATTTGCCCACCCTGGAAATGCCCTCCAGAAGGGACATCCCTGCCTGATCAGCTCCAAACATGACACATCCCCATGAGCACTTTGGGACCCAGCACTGGCCACGAAGCAGATGAGGATCAGAGGGAAAAAAGAGAAATTGCAAAAGGTAAAATGTCCCTGAGAAAGGTGGAAAGGAAGAAGAAAAAATTATTCTCATGCATAAGCAGCAGAGAAGGTTATTCTGCCCAGAACCAGGCACTGCTCCCTGGCCTGGCCCGGCTGCCTAGTTTGGCAGGAATTTTTCCATATGCTCTCCCTCCCTTTCTTCAATCTCCCGCAGAGAAAAGGCTGTTTTCAGGCACTGCCTGTGACACAGCTCCCATGAAAAGCAGCTCTCATACCCCTCCCTATCTTGCTTAGCAACACTTTTCCTGAAGCTCCCTAGCTTTTCCCAAAGTACTTTCCACCCACCTGCAGGAGGAGGAAATGCTGGACAGTACGAAACACCCGGCTTCCTGACCCAGATGGTTGGGTTCCAGGAGCAGAGGGCTCCGAGTGCTGCTGCTCCCTGTCACCCTCACTGTTAAACGGCGGAGCTGCATCCACAGGGCTTTCCCTCTCTCCCTTCCTTGGGAGAGACAGAGCAACGCGACTGGGAATGGATGCCTGACCTCACGCCCACGCAAACTTTGCATCCCCACCCACTTTCAGCCCTTTCCCCAGGCTGAGGGCAGCAGCTCTGCAGCCGGGGGGCTCCGTCTCACCCCTTGGGGTGACCTAAGGGGCCGACAGCGGCTTTGCCGCGGGGTTTGGGCTCCCTACCTCTCACCAGCCGGCCGAGCCCGGGCTCTGCCTCCCGCACTCCCGCCTTGCCGCCTCTCCCTCGGCGCTCTGCCGGCTGCCAGCCCCCTCCTCCCTTTGGGGAGGGTGGGACAGAGGTGGCACCAGGCTGGGGACAGCCTGAGCGACCAAAGCCGAGGGGCCCTGAGCCCCTTCCCGGGCTTTGCCAGCGCTGCAGTGCCCCAGAGCTGCGTCCCTTGCTGGGGGTTGAGCCCCCTGGGATGTGTTTCCCCAGGATTTGTCCCTGTAGGATGACTGAATGGTCGTGGGCTGAGCCCCCTGTGATGGGAGGGGTGGCACCTGCCCTCCACATGCCTGCCCCCCCTTTTCCCAGAAAATCTACTTTCCCCCCATTGTTTTATTGCCCCTCCTCATCCTTTTCTGACACCTTTCCAGTAGCTTGGAGGGGGGTTGAAAGGGGGCTGTGACAGGCTGGCTGTGCCTGCAGCCCACTCTATAACAGAGGGATAAAATAGGCTGGAGCTCAGCTCAGCTGCACATGATGCCTTCCACCTGCAGCAGAAAGAGCTTTTCTCCCACTGCTTGCACTCCAGTGCCATTGTTGTCCCGACTTTGGGACAGTCTGTCAAAGTACCACCTTTCCTTTGGGACCACAGCGGGTCAAACCAGCAGCAGCCGTGCTTTCCTTAGGCTGCAGGGTGGCAGGAGCACATGTTGCTTTAATGCAAACTACTGATTTTTAATAAAAAACAAATGCCTGGGCTGACTCATATCACCTAGTTTATGGACCAGAGCTTCATGCTTGGGGTGAGCTGGGAAGAGGATGGCCCAAGGGGTGTTTGCAAGGTGCAATTGGCTCATCCTGAAATGCATTCTCCTGGGCATAGTGGGGCAAGGAATGTCACAAAAAGCTGCAGAGGTTTGCCTCCCATCCCTTTGTTTTTCCTCCTCTGGCTACATGATAGCTTTTTCCTGTGCCATGCCAAGGCAGCTGGTCTGCCTGGGCATCGCTTGCCTGCTGCTGTGGGGTCCATCCATCCCACAGGAGAGGAGACAGCCCAGCTCTGCCTCAGGGAGCCCAGCGGGTGAAAGAGATGGTTTGGGAGGGAGAGCTCCGCACTGTGAAAGGGAGGTGCCTGGGTCCATGGTGAAACGTGGAGTAAGCCACAAGCAAGATAGGAACTGGTCTGGGGCAGAGGAAAACAGCATGTGTGGGCACAGGGATGAGAAATCCAGATAGAAGTCAGTATTTTCCAGGTTTTCTGCTGATGCAGGGGGCCTTGGTGGAGGGGAGCAAGAGCAGTTCAAGGTATCTCAAAACTGCAGAGGAGCATCTCTGACTCCTGTGAGTGTTGTGTGGGGCGGGGGTGAAAGCCCTCACTCTTCCCACTGCATGTGCATCCTTTGCAGCAACCTCTCCTCCTTCCAGCACAAGTTTTCTGCAGAAAAAAAACCTGCTGGATAAAATTGTAGGAAGAAGATGAGGCAGAAGATGCCTTGCAGAGGGAAGCAGGCAGTGAATAAAGGCTCAGGCATTCCCCACACCCTCACCCTGGTGACTCGCGAGCGGCCACGCTGCAGTCGAGCTTTGGGCGCTTTGTGGGGAGTGGGTTTTGCTGAGAGAAGATGCAGCGGCTCGGTGCCAGCTGGACTGGAAGCCCTGGCCCTGCTGGTCACCGCCAGGTCCTGCTTCCCAGCTGCCAACTGCTGGCTGGGGCTTTAGGGCAAGCACTGCAGTCTTGTTCAGTGACACCAGAGGGGACCCGTGCCTTGGTTTTCCTGGGGCGAATGGCAGACATAGTCCATGCCAGAACTCTGCAGTGCATCGCAACCAAGGGGTGCTCCCACCCCTGCTTGGGGGCTCAGGAGGACTCAACTCAGTGCTGAGTGCACCACACTAAGCTGGTTGCATTCACGTTTCCTTTGCTAATTTTTCCATGTGCTGCTGCTTGGGTGACTCACCAGGATGCTTCGTGCCCACCAGACACGGGAGCAGCTCCCCCTGCCCAGCTCGAATTATCCCGGCAAGGCTCCATCCCTGGTGGCATTGCCACTGGGACAAGCGTTGGAATGCAGGGTTGATGGAGGCATTCCTCCAGCACACAGACCCGTGGGATTTGTGGTGTGGTCCTCAGGCTCAGCTCCCACCTCAATTTAGCAGCTAAGGTGGCAGCCGAGCGCTCCAAAGCCCACTGTCCCTGCTGTTGGGTGATGAGGGGAGAGTAACTTACTTGGGATTGTATTTGGTAAGCTCCTCAGCTCAGCTGGAGGAGCAGGATGTCCAGCTTTGGCAGGGCGGGAGGACTAGTCCTAGTCTGGAATTCTCTGCCCTTCACCTCTCCTCCTCTGCTTTTCTCATGAAGGTGAAAGCCACTGATGCGGACGAAGGCATTAATGGGAGAGTGTGGTACAGGATTGTCAAGGGTAAGTCCGGGTGCCCCTTCATGCATCGGGGAGTTTGTCCCAGGCTCTGCCCAGCCCCAGCAGGTTGTGCTCTCCATCGTTTTGCACTTTTCAGCCCACAGAACCATTTCTCCCAGACCTAAGCAAAATTTCACCTTTAGGGCTCATTGACAGGGGATGATTTGTCATTGATGGACAACTAGATAGAATCCTAAAACCACAGAATTGTTTGGGTTGGAAGTGACTTTAAAGCTCACCTTGTTCCATCCTCCTACCGTGGGCAGGGACACCTTCCACTAGACCAGGGTGCTCCAAGCCCCTCCAACCTGGCCTGGGACACTTCCAGGGATCCAGGGGCAGCCACAGCTTCTCTGGGCACCCTGTGCCAGGGCCTCCCCACCCTCACAGGGAAGAATTTCTTTCCAGTATCCCATCTAACCCTGCCCTCTTTCTGTTTGAAGCCATTTCCCCTTGTCCTGTCCCTCCAGGCTTTTGTCCCAAGTCCCTCTCCAGCTCTCCTGGATCTCCTTTAGGCACTGGAAGAGGCTCTAAGGTTTCCCCAGAACCTTCTCCAGGCTGAACACTCCCAGCTCTCCCAGCCTGGATCCAGAGCAGAATTGCTCCAGCTCTCAGAGCATCTTTGTGGCCTCCTCTGGACTCACTCCAACACGTCCACGTTTTTCTTATTTGATGAGATTCCATAGTTCCTCCTGGCCTGACCCAGGGCCAAACACTGATGTAGCTGAGACTGATGTAGCCAGCAGTGATGGGGCTGAAGTTTTGCTCAATAATCTCCCTCTAAAAGACCCTCCCCAGGGAGGGCTCAGTGTGTCACCAGGATGGATGTACAGGCAGCGGGCACATCCCTCTCATTTTCTCCCCTCCACCAGGAAATGAGCACAACCACTTCCGCATCAATCCCAGCACGGGGCTGGTGATGCGAGGTGTGCGGCACCTCGACAGGGAGCAGAACTCCTCCCACGTGCTGGAGGTGGAGGCCTACAACACGGAGCAGGGACCCATGAGGAGCTCCGTGCGGGTAAGGACCTCACAGCCACCACGGGCTGCACAGCAGAGCAGTTAGTGCAAAATATTTGGGATGTTTGGTCCTTTCCAGCCCTTGAAGTTGTACAGGAAATTAGAAAGATCTGGCATGGAAATGCTGATGGGAAATCTCTGGGGGCTGCTCATGGGTAGAGAAGAGCTTGTTGGTGGGGGGGTTGGTTAATTTTTCTTTTTTTCTGTGACATTTTGGTGCCATTAGGCTGCTAAGTGGTGCAGCAGTCACTCAGAGGGAGTCCTGCTCACTTGGTGAGATTTGGCTCTGCTGCTGGGAAGAAGAGCTGAGCCTCAGCCTGTTGAAAACCATGTGTCCTGTCCAGGCACTATTTAAATTATCCAGGACCCAGTGGTGACAGTCTTTAGCTGCGGCACACCAGCTTCTCACGGTTTCCGCAAGCCCAGCCCTCCAGCTACGTCTAGTTTTAGACCCAGTGGTGGGGTGGGCTCTGGCTGAGTGCAAAGTGCCCCCAGCACCAGCAGCAAGCAGTAACCCAGGAGAAGGAAGTGTGCTCCCTGGGGAAACAGCAGCTCGACCCACTGAACTTAGAGCAAAATTTCCCACCAAGTCGCCAGCGTTTCTGTGTTGTGAGGTCTCCAAGGATTTGATCAGGGGATCCCAGAGGATGGAGGAATTAATGTACCCAGTGTACCTCCCTCCCACCAGGGAAGACTGACTCACTCCGACCACAGAGCTTGTTTAAATCTGTGATGTTAAACTGTTTGTGTTCACTCTCCATCACATGGTGTTTGAAGAAGAGATTATCACAGGACCATGGAATGGGTTGGGTTGGAAGGGACCTTAAAGCTCCCCTAGTCCCAACTCCCTGCCGTTGTCAGGGACACCTTCCACTACCCCAGGTTGCTCCAAGCCCTGTCCAGCCTGGCTTTGAACACCCTGCAGTGTTTCTCCATGAGTACCATGAAGGGTATGTTTCCCAAGCTTGCCCAGCTCACGCATGGTTTCTCCGGGCCTTCCCAGGTGATTGTGTACGTGGAAGACGTCAATGACGAGGTGCCGGTGTTCACCCAGCGCCAGTACAACCGCCTGGGGCTGCGAGAGACAGCAGGAATAGGGACCTCGGTGGCAGTGGTCCGTGCCACCGACCGAGACACAGGTGGGAAGGGGGGGTGAGAAACACCCAGTGTGGGGGAGATTGGCGAGATCAGCCACTGCGCGGATTCTGGCTTGGCTGGGCTGAAACCCAGTGGGATGGGCTCTGCTGGGGGTAGGCATCAGTGGTGCCTGCCTCTTCAGGGTGCTTGGTCCAGCCAGCATCACGGTTCCTGCTCCCTCCCCAGGGAACGGGGGCCTGGTGAACTACAAAATCGTGTCAGGCGCAGAAGGGAAGTTTGAGATCGACGAGAGCACGGGCCTCATCACAACCACAGACTACCTGGACTATGAGACCAAAACCAGCTACCTGATGAATGTCTCTGCCACAGACCAAGCGCCCCCCAACAACCAGGGCTTCTGCAGCGTGTACGTCAGCCTGCTGAACGAGCTGGATGAGGCTGTGCAGTTCTCCAACAGCAGCTATGAGGCCGTGATCATGGAGAACATCCCCCTGGGCTCTGAGGTTCTCCGTGTCCAGGCTCGTTCCATCGACAACCTCAATCAGATCACCTACAAGTTCGACCCCAACACCAACCCCCAAGCGCTCTCCCTCTTCAAAATCAATGGGATCACCGTAAGTAGCCTCAGCATGGTCCCTCCTGGCTTGGTTGTGCACTGTGAGCTCTGGTTTTGGTGGCCAGCACAGCTTTTGTTCATCCTTGTCAGGGTGTGATCACAGTCAAAGGCCAGGTGGATCGAGAGAAAGGGGATTTCTACACCTTGACAGTGGTGGCTGATGATGGAGGACCAAAGATTGACTCCACAGTGGTGAGTAGATTATCCCAGCTTCCTCACCATCCACTGTCAACCTCAGATCACCCACCTCTCCCACCTCTGGCATGGGACAGCGTGTCCTAGCTGAGCTCTCTGCTCCAGTTTCCAGGGTCCAGAAACCCTGATTTGGGGGAAAGCCTGATAAACAGTTTCAAGGGAGGTAAATTTAGGGGCCTTGAAATACTTCACTGTGACTTGTGTTTAAGAGGGTTATATTTAGCAGTTTCACAGGCAGCTGGGCAGGGGGTGATTTGCATTTCTGTGCCGGGTGCAGGGCCACCCCATGGGTGCCAGTGGCTCTGCTCTCCACACAGCGCTGTGCTCTTGTCTGAACCTCTCCCAGGGTGAGGGGCAGATATGCCAACCTTATCTAGAAAAAAACAAAGGGATGCCCCAACAGAGGAGCCTCCAAATTGCTGCACAGGGGTACCCATGACCCTTGGTGCTGCTGTGGTAGGATGCAGGGTTAACCCACATTTCCTCATCCCCCACTAACTCCTCATTGTTTGTGTTCTCTGTTTCTTCCTCTGCTTTCCTCCAACAGAAGGTAAGCATGTTCGTTGTGCTGGTGTCACCTTGGGGACCGGAACCCATCCCAAGTTCCACACTGAGCTGCAGGGAGAGACTGGGGTGGAGGTCTGAAGCCCTGTCCCACCAGCACCAGCCTCCCTGCCACCCTCCAGGACGTGGGACAGCCCCGTGAGCCACCCTGCTGCTGGCAAGCAGAATCCCGGCTCCCTTATCTGGTATTTGGGACAGCAGCTGCCGGATCTGCTGCAGTGGCTGAATGAGCTCTCCCTGCTCCTGGCTCTCTGTTTTTAATTCAGCAGCAACAATAACTGCATCACCCCAGGGTGCACAACTCGCTCCCCAGCTTCCTCCCGGGATGTTGTCACATTCAGCCTGGCCGCACCTGGGAGCTTGGAGCACCCATAAATAAATCCCTGGGAACAGAAAGGCTCTTCCTCTCTCATTTCTGCGTTGCCTTGCAGCACTTTGATTACAAACTCGATGAGAGCATTTCCTCTGCCTAATTGTGGCCAAGGTAGCCAGGTCCCCTTCGAGTATCTCGTGCTCGTGAGTCTTTTTCCAGGAGGGAGCTCAGGCCTCCTCCACACCCAGCTTCCCTTGTCTGAGTTAAACACCCTCAGCTCTGCCATCTTTGTGCCCATTGAGCTTTAAAGCAAATCCTGCCTCACCCAGCTGCTGTGAGCATGGATGAAATCACTGCTTGTGAAAAGTTTAGCAGGAAAGGGTCACCCTGCAGCAGCCTGAGCTGCTCTGTGCCCGGCTATTTGGAGGATAGAAACCAGAGGACGTTCCACAAAAAAATACACTGCTTGAGAACTACAGCCTTGTGCTGTTTCTCCAGCCTCAAAGCATCCCTCCTCCTCCTCCTTCTCCTTCGCAGGCAGGGATGTAACTTCAGCTCCTGGGCTCAAACAGCTGCATCATTCCCACAGGGGATGCATGACACACTGTTGGCACCTCGGAGGGGTGTGGTGTGTTGATGGCGTGCCAGGGTGCTGGGGTGTCAATGCCAGGTGGGCAGGGGTCTTGCTCCTGTCCATGCCCTGAGCCCCATGCCTCCTCCACAGGTGACCATCACAGTCCTGGATGAGAACGACAACAGCCCCCAGTTCGACATCACCTCTGACTCGTCCGTCAGCGTGGCTGAAGACAGCGCCGTGGGCAAGAGGGTGGCCCTGGTCCTGGCCCGAGATCCAGATGCAGGCAGGAACGGGCAGGTAGGGAGGGAGACATTTGGACGATGCTCTCAGGCACATGGTATGATTCCTGGGGTTTTCCTATGCAGGGCCAGGAGATGGACTCAACGATCCTTGTGGGTCCCTTCCAACTTCCATGAGGTTGGCACAGCAGTCTTAGAGCTGCCCATGGTAGTGTTTCACTGACACACCTGAAATATCCCTGAAATATACACTGAAATACCCCTGCCAGCATCCTCCCAACCCCTTCTCCTCTGCACCCCCGTGAGAGCAAACTCTGGTCATTAATGCCAGTGGTTTTGTGGGGGGTTGTGCAGTGAGTACCAGCAATCCTCAGTCAAGGCGTGCAGCAGCAGAAGAAAAACATTGTCCTTGGGCTGTCTGGGGCAAAGAGCTCTGTGGGACAAGTGTCAAAAGGAGCCCGGCAATCTGAAAACCAGCTGTGGCCTCTCCCACCGTGGGGGCCAGCAGCAAAGTCCTTGGCAGGCTGAGCAGGAAGCTCTCTGGCATTTGTTATTTTCATTACCCTGCAGATGAGCATTAATGAAGTCCTATCACCCCAGTAACAAAAATTGCTGGCAGCATAGGAGCTGTGGCTGCGACGGGGGTTGGCCCTGTTAGCTTTGGGGTGGCTGCAGTAAGACAGCACACCTGTGGATCCCACTACATTGGGCCTTTTCAAAAGCTGAGACATCTTGAGGGGATGCTGGATTTATTTTTGTACAGTCTCCTTTCTCTCCTTCCTCCTCAGCATCACTCTGCCTGCCTGTTTTTCTTTCCCTGTGATGTTTCCAGGTGACTTTCTTGCTGACATCAGGGAATATCGGCCGGGCCTTTGAGATCCGTACCACCAACAACACATACGGTGAGGTGTTCGTGGCACGGCCGCTGGACCGGGAGCTGCTGGATCACTACACCTTACGGGTCAGCACCAAACCAGCCCTCTCACCCCTTGGGCTTCTGGTTTGAGCACCGAGGCTGTTTTCGTGGATGTGTGAGCTTCAAAATAGCTTTTTTCCCCCCCAACTGCAGATCCAAGCGTCAGATGGCGGCGTTCCTCCCCGGAGGAAGGAGCACACTCTGCAAGTGAACATCCTTGATGTCAATGACAACCCCCCTGTCATCGACAGCCCTTTCGGCTACAACGTGAGCGTAAGCGAGGTGAGCACCCAGCTGCTCTCCTTCTGTCCTCCCAGGGTGAAGTCTGACCACAAGCCAGGTGGGGACAACGGAGTGTCCCTTGCAAACATCACTTTGGGTCATTTAAGCATTAGTGACCCCTTGCAAACCTCATCTTTGGTCATTTGATGGTTGATGGCCCCTTGCCATCCTCACCTTGGGTGTTGTAAGGCTTGGCAACCCCTTGAAAGCCCACACTGGTGATGTACTCCTAGTTTTGGGGTAGAAAAAAGCTCTACAAGCAACTTAAGCCTGTGAGGCTGCAGGGACCAGCCGGAAGGAGAAGTGGCTACACACCCATGGAAATGCCACCAAAGTGACAAAAGAGACGGCGCAGTGCAGAATAGGAATGGCTTTCAGGAAGCAGCTTAGCAAGGGCTAGATAATAAAGCAATAAAACACAATCAGGCATGAAAAACGACGACTTATTTCCTGACAGTTTAATTCCTGGACTGAGGCGGGGGGGATTCTCAATTTGGTGATGAAAAATGAAATATGAGTAATAGCCAGTGCCACTTAGCTGTGAGGAACTGCTGCTCATAATTTATAGCTTAGCATTAAGGATATTGCCCTGTTAGGGTTTTCTTATCTATTTAATACATGTTCAGAGCAGGTTGAAGAACAGAATTTCTGTTTTGATTTCCCCCATAATGGGACTATCCAAAAATAATTAGCCGAGCTCCAGGTCCATTACACAGCCTTCACCTTTGCACACACTCTGGGTTTGATGCTCTTCCAGGCTGTGCCAGACTAGATAAGACCTAATGTGCAGGTTTCTGCTGAGCTGCTGGGTGTTGGAACAGTGAGTTTGGAGCCTCAAGCACCTCAGTGCCCTCTCTATATTAAAATTACATTATTAATTAGGTATTTTATATGTGATGAGGCTTGTGGGATTTACGTCATGTATCTCTGCTGCTCACCCCGCAGAATGTCGGCGGTGGCACGGCGGTGGCCCAGGTGCGTGCCACCGACCGGGACATCGGCCTCAACAGTGTCCTCTCCTACTACATCACCCATGGGAATGAGGACCTGACGTTCCGCATGGACCGTGTTACCGGCGAAATCGCCACCCGGCCCTCCCCGCCGGACCGCGAGCGCCAGAGCTTCTACAGCCTTGTGGTCACTGTGGAGGACGAGGGCACCCCCTCCCTGTCGGTGAGCCACCAAAATGGTCCTTTCAGGGGCAAGAAGGGGCTGGGTAGCCCTGTGGGAGTGAACTTGGCATCGAGTGTGGAACGTGAAAGGGGAGAAAAGGCACAGGGTGTGATGTTTCTGTGACTCGGGGTCCAAACCTGCTGTGCACAGATTTGGTTCAGAGGCTACTTCAGTGCCTGGTCTTGCAGGACCCTCCCTTGCAGTCGTTCAGCAGGCCTTATCTCCCACCTCCAAATGCCAGAACTATGGGGAAGTGTGCTGGCTGCTGCTGCCCTGCTCACAGGCTCTGCAGGTGCTGGGTCTGGAAGGTCTCCAGACATTGCCCACCCACCTCAGCACGGGGAGTGGCTGGAGCAGCAGCTCAACCACAGTTCCATTCACCATTGACACATGTGTCTGCTGTGGTCCTTATGTGGTCAGTGAGAAGAGCTCTGGTGATTTTGACAAGGGCCTGGAGTGACAGGACAAGGGGGGGAATGGCTTCAGACTGAAAGGGGGTTGATACGAGGCCCCACCCATTGTCCCGTGACCTGGGGAAGTGACTGTCTTGTTTGGCTCATTATTTGTGCCCCTGAGGATGACTCTGGCATGGGAGAGTCAAAAGAGCAAATACCATGTGGGGCATTTTCCAGCTCTGAGTCCCTTCTAACCCCACGTCTCTGTAGAGAGGTGAGTCAGCACCCACGTGCACAAATGGTGAGTGGGCTGATGCCTCTCATGACACTGCCATCCTTCCTGTCCCCCACCTCCACCTGCTATCTCTCACTATCTCTCTGCTCTGCCAACGGAGCTCTGTCTGCAAAGCCCTGCTCTACATTGTGATGAAACAGGTCACAGCCAGCAGTGCAAACTGTGATTCTCACTTCAGGCTTTGCAGTCTCAGCTCCTCCCTCCTGGTTAGTTCACACTCCAGCTTCTGCACACCATCTTTTCCATTAGTTGTATTGTCACTGAAGCTTAAACCAAGATAAGTCTCTTCCCCCAAAATGAGAGAAGGCAGCTTCATGTGACTGCAGCACATGATGCCACCAGCTTCTCCTTGTCCCCATCACCGATCCTGGTGTGCTGAGGAATGCCGTGTGCTGAGCTGGCAAATCCCATTGCCATGGCAATGCCCTCTTCCCTTCCTGGTGCCAGTGAGGACAAATGGCACAGCTTATCGCTTCACGCTGCCAAGGCGGTGTCCCAGCAGCCCTGCCTGTCCCCAGAGGCTCTGCTGTGTGCCCACCATGTCACGAGCACACATTATGCCAGCAGCAACAATCCAAATCCCAGCGACACAAAGTGCCCAGTGACCCAATTCCTGAGTGCAGAGAAGAGCTTTGGCCCTTTTCAGAGCTGGAGGACACTCAGGTCTTGTGAAAGGCTGTCCGGCATATCACTGGGTGCCTGCTGGCCTCATGCCTGGGTGGGGAAATTACGTCTGTCAAGGGCTTGCTGCCTGCCAGAAACTCTGCTTTCACAAGTAGGTCCAGGCTGATGCAACCATGCACAAAAGGGGATGATTGTTTGTAATTTGTACATCCATCCATGGGCTTCAAGATTTGGCCTTCTCTGTGTGGGAGAGGCAGAGGAGACAGAGCTGAGAGGGCTATGAAGTCCTCACTTGGAAATGGTGATTGGGATACCCACGACAGCAAGGGAGCAGGGAAGACTGGCTGAGAGGATTCTCCTGGGAGCTGGAAATGCAGGAACAAAAGGACAAAATGCTGCTGATAAAAGGAAAATATTTTCATAAAAAAGCATCACAGGAGAAAAAACCTTCACAGGCTGGTGAGCTACAACTGGAAGGTGTGTGGGAATTGCAGGAGTCACCTGGGAGCTGTCTGACCCTGGTGCAAGCCAGCAGCTGCACCTCTCCAAGGGTTTGCCCTGCTCCAGAGTGGTCGGGATGCTTCCTGCAGCAGCAGGAAGGTCTGCCCAAGGAAGCTGCAGTACCCCAATGAACTGGGACAGGGATCCTCCTGGCACCCACAGCCCCAGGCACTGGTGGCTCCAGCAAGGCAGCGTGGATCCTCACTGCCCAGATGTTGGTCTTGCAGGTGGGTCACCTTCACCACGAGCATCTGTGTCACCTTCTCCATGGTAGTGGGGGCCAGGGTGGGGTGCCAGCACCCCATGCCAGGACTCCTACTCCAGAATGTGTGGAAGCCTGGGAAGCCATTTCTTCTGTCTCCTAGAATCTTTAGTTTTCCTTCTGGCGGGAAAACTGATGCCACTCAGTGCCCCAGCATGCCACACCAGAGCCTCTGGCAGAGAGCGTGGCTGC
Source organism: Corvus cornix cornix (assembly GCF_000738735.6). Taxonomy (NCBI): domain Eukaryota; kingdom Metazoa; phylum Chordata; class Aves; order Passeriformes; family Corvidae; genus Corvus; species Corvus cornix. The sequence continues at coordinate 32,621,096 of NC_046336.1, read as the reverse complement.
TCAGCTTAGCTCTGCCTGCAGTGCCAGCCATCCCGAAAAATGGGATTCCTGCTGCACAGAGAAAAACCTGTTTCCAACAAAGCTTCGTTCTGTCCTCAAACAGTGCATTTGTTAGGGAACAGAGGGACTTGGACAGGGTTTCAAAGCCGTTAAGACCTGCAGGCAGGAAAAACCCTGGCGTGCCTTTCCAGCTGGAGCTGCTGGGACAGGGAGAAGGAAGTGCTGGAGGCACCGGGTGAGATTCCCCAGCAAAGCCGGGAAGGGGCTGAGCCATGGATGGCAATAAAGCACGAGTCCTGCGCTCAGGAAGTTACAGCTGTGGTACATGGGGGTGTGGGTGCTGGCTTCTCCTTCATCCCTGAACCACCTTGAGGTTGCTCCTGCTGAAGCCAGCACTGGATTAAAAATACCCTGCAGCAGCCCAGGGCGTCCCCACCCCATTCCAGAGGCAAATGCTGTTTCATCCAGCCATGCCGTGTGGAAATTCATGTGCTGCCGGGGATGCTCTGTCTGGCCATGCTGCCTGGTACAGCTAAAGCTCAGGTCTGACACTGCTCACTGTTTTGCTATGACAAATGTTTATGTTTGTCTCGTGGCCATTTTTTTGCCCACTTTACAACAAAAAGAGAAACAAGAAAAAAACCCAAAACAATGAGTAACAGCGTCTGCCACAAGTTTTGATATCATCACTGGGGCTGAGTCACGCTGGAGCTGTAGCTTCTTTTGGATAAGCAATGCCAGGTGCTGTGTTCAGATGCTGCAAGAGCACCCACGTCCCCCAGGGCATCAGAGAGTCCTCTCACAGTGGCCCCAGCGCTGGCTGCTCTGGCTGTGCTGGCCCCAGGAGGGCCAGGGGAAGCCATCTGTAGCATTTCCCACTGTGCCCCCTGTGCCTCCACCTCTCCACAGGGGTTCTTGGCCACCTCACAGGAACATCCTCCAACATCCTCCAGATGAACTTCCTAAATGACAGGCATGTAAAAAAAACCAAAAAACAAACTAAAACCATAAACATCCTTTTTTCCTTTTAATCAGCACTGATAGTGAAACAAACAGAAAGATAAATTGCCCTGATCCCAAGCCAAGGATAAAACTGCCGCAGAAATAAGGCTCCTCCCAACATGTGTCCTGCTGAAAAGGCAGCAGCATCACAAGTCCATGGCCATTTTAAAAGGCTGGTAAGGAAAGAAGGCTTTGGTGGCAGCAGGGAGCCTCTCCCCTTCCTGTTTTGCAAAGAGAAAGGTAGTACAAGGTTGGCTGGTGATCCTGTTTTGTTCCATGCTGAATAAAATGTTTTACCATCCACTCCCAGAGAGGATGTTCAGTCAAGGATCCAGAAATGTGTTGATGTTGCAGAGCTTAAACCCTGGCAATAAGTTAATCCTCAGGGAAGTCTGCAGGTGCACGACATCCTTCCATCTCCACATCCTCAACTTTCAGCTAGTCTGTAAAATGTGAGCAGTACAGAGCCATGCACTTATCCAAGGAAACAGGTAGTTAAAAATTGAAATCCGAGGAAGAGAGGTTCACTTCCAGTCCCAGGGCAGTGGCAGGATGGGAGACAAGGGCAGGGATCCTGCACACAGCTTCATTTCTTAAGGCTTTGCTGCCCCTGGCCCTGCCACCCTCTGGGGTGTATTGTCTTGGTGAGCATGGTGTGGTCTGCAGGATGTGGCTTCCTCTGGGGTCTTCAGGCTTTCAAGGAATTTGGTGAGTCAGGAACAGGATCTGGAAAAGGGCAGACCAGGGGTATTAGTCCAGCCTACAGCTGAAGGGATATTATTTCAGGAAGTGGCCAAACGCTACTTTTGCATGGAAAACAGAGAGTTTAGGTCCTTCTCCTCTTTTAAGCCATGGGACTTGATGTCCCACACAACACAAAGTGTGTCACTGATATTTAACCCCTCACCTTCCCCTTTCCTCCCCACCTCTCCTGCGGTCTCACAGGGGCTCAGCATTGCCCATCACTCACCCAGGGTTGGGAAGAAGCAGTCCCCGGGACCAGGGGGTGACAGGGGGGTGTTGGGCTCCGAGAGCAGATGCCGGCCGGACTCAGAGGGCAGCCTGCTGGCCACATAGGAGAGCTGGGGCCGGGGCCGGGGCTCCACACTCGACGATGGCACCGCCTCGAACACGGGGTTTTCAATGCCCTGGGCGCTGCTGTGGGACAGGAGAGGCATTTGCACTTTTATCTCAGGAGCCTTTTTTTATCCCCAGGGGTTTGGCTGAGCACTGGGAACAGCCAAGCAGGGCGGGGAGCAGGTTCAGGTGGTGGCACCTCAGCTGAGAGCAAACAGGGAGCCCAGTGCAGCAGGGAAAGTTCAGCCAAAGTGGTTTCAGGCTCTCCGGGGGTGCAGGGAGATGCAGGCCCTTGACACAGGCAAAACAGAAGGAGGCACTTCCGACTTGGAGAGAGGGAAGAGAAAAAGCGATTTCCCAGAAAGGGAAAGGACTCAGGGCATGGGTGACACCAGCACCCCTTTCGCTCTTCCGGGCTGAGGATATGTGCCAGCTTTAAAGGGAAGGAGGAAAGGGCAAGACCCTTGTAGGGTCTGAGATGCAGGCAGAGAGGGCAGGTGAGGAGGCAGGGGCAGCTGGGAGCACGTGCGTTTCCTTACCTATCCATCCTGACAAGCTCATGGGCACCTGCCAAAGACAAAACGTTTGGGGTGAGTGCCGGCAGCACAAGGCCTAGCGTCAGGCCCAGTGCTGTGTTCTGGTGTCTTATCCACCTGCATTCCTCCCTTCCTCATCCACTTCTTCAGCTCTCTGCTTCGCTCCCAAACCTCCTTCTCTGCATCCCTGCCCTCTCCCACCTTGTTCACTCCCCAGCCCAGCTTCCTCCCACATTGAGACCAATTGTGGTCTCTCACTCAAGAGACCATTGAGTGTCTCTTACCCTCCAAAGAAGGGGAAGAGATACTTCTGCAGGCATGGGGTGAAGTGAGGTGCAGCTGCAGCACCCAGGCTGCAGTCTGGGCCCACTCGTGCCTGGATGCACCCACCACCCACCTGTGGCACCCTCCTGGGGCTCTGCAAAACACCACTGGGCACTTGGCTGCCCCTGCGTTTGGCTGAGCAGCACCGTGGTAGGTATTCCCTCATGCCCTTAGCCGCAGCAGATCCCACAGCCCAGTAACAGTAATGGAGTGTTACTGGGCTCTGCTGGACACCTGTATGGCAATCACCCTGAGCTGAGGTGCTCGAATTTTGGCCCAAACTGTGCCAAAGAAAAGTGCTTTGTGGAAATAACCTGGTCCATGGTACCTGAGAGGCAACCCCGCCCTGGATTTTGACTCCCCTCTGGGGTGAAGCAGCCTCCAGGTGATTCTTTGCAATGGAGGTGGGAGCTGCAGCCCAGCCACTGCTAAATGGGTGCATGAAGGGGATGGCTGTCGAAAGCACAGTTCCCATTCTTGTGGCTGGCACTGTGCCTGCTGCTGCTGCAAAAACCACTTCTCCAAAGGTTTCCTCAGAGCCGCACAGCCGCCCACCAGGCTGGGAGAGGGAAACCGCAGGCCCCCGCTTGCCCAAGGGCTGATGAAATGGCTCTGCCAGTTAAGGTGGTGCCCCTTTCCGCTTAATTACCGAAGTCTCTGGGAGCCAAGCATGGGCAGGAGCTGTCAGCCTGCTATGCCTCAGCACAGCCTGATATTCCAGAGCTGGGGCAGCGGAGGGGAGACCTGGCTTGCTGCAGTTCTGTGGCCATGGACATGTCAGGGGTCTTTTTAAAGATGAGGGGGAGAAAAAGTGCTAAAAATGCTTTTCAATCACTTAGAAGGCAAAGCTTCTACTTCAGGTGTGCAGTGAAGGGAGAGATGAGTAAATGAGATGGCTCTCACAGTGGATGTGGAGGGAAGGGTTCAGCAGGGAGCATCTTCACAGTCTCAGTGCCTCCAGCACGCTGCTGGTGTCCCCTCATATCCCACACTCCTCATCAGCAGCCTGCAGGCATGCCTGGTCCTTCCCAGGACAGCTCTCTAGGAAGCACCTGGCAGGGACCTGTCTTTGGGGGCCACCTTACAGCACACCCATGGGACTTAGGGCAGCTGAAGCAGCTGATCCTAGTGGGGCACATCCCATCCCAGCCTTGCCAGGCTAGTACAGGCCAGGAGATGAGGTGGGTGTCCCGGTACATACGTCTGCTGCTGACAGCTTGTCGCTGCTTGTAAATGAGGAGCAGGATGAGGGGCAAGCAGAGGATGCCCACGATGCAGGCGCCTGTGGCCAGTGCGGCAGCCGTGATATCTGCAACAGAAGAGGGCAGAGATGAACCCTCCATTCACCTTCCCTTTCCTTGGCTTCCCCAAGCCAAAATCACAGGATTGTTTAGGACGGAAGAGACCTTAAAGATCAAGTCCAGCACAGGGCAGCCCCATGTTGCCTCAGAGACGATGCATGTGGCTCCCACACACATGGGATTCACACTGGGGTGCACTGCCAGCTGTGGAGATAAGCTCTGAGGCATCCTTTTAGAACCTAGACCAAAGTCCTTCATTGCTGCAGGACATCCCAAGGTCTTTGGTCTTCTAAACATGAGGAGAGAAGCCCTGATAAAGGCTCCCAGCAACTTTGGAGCACTGACTCTGACCCACTGCCAGCCTCCAGGTGCTCAGGCATCAAAGGGCTTGGTACCCACAGCCTCTGCTGATTAATGTGTCCCTGGAGAATGTCACCCACAGAGGCTCCCAGAAAGGCTGGCAGTCTGCAGGCACACCTATGGCCATCAAGGTCCCTGTGGGATGGCTCATGGTGAGGTTGAGAGCTTCTTAAATCAAGGGCAGGTTCAGCTCCTCTCCTGCACATCTGAGGAAGCAGCTTCTTGCCCCATGTGTCTGCATTTTAGGAGGGGGCTTTTTTTCTCCTTTTTTCCTGACAGGGCAGGGTGTCCCAGCACTTGAGACTGAGGGTTAGGGACAGGAAGCACAGCTCATGGGGACCAGGAGCTGTTTCCCTTGTCTGGGCAAGCTGCAAAATAATTTTAGCCAAATCTGCCCATTTAGCAGCCAGCAAAGGGGGGTAGACAGAGCGACCCAGCAAGAAACCAGCTGCAAAGTGAAGTGTGGGCATCTCCATGTCTAGACACAGCTCTGGGGGAGCCCCACATTGTCTGAGCACTCAGGCAAGATTTGGGTTTCCCCTGCTCGAGGCAGAGGTGGCCTAGGCTTGGGGTGTAGCAAGAGGTGCCTGCAACTCTTTATCTTTCTGTCCCTTCCCATCTTCTCGTGGCAGCGGCCGCTAATTCCCTGACTCTGTTTTGGGACGGAGTTCAGGTGCTTTAGAACAACAGGGTGAATGATCTCCATGGGCTTCAGGACAGTCATGTCCAGGTGATGGGCTGAAGAAGGCTCTCCTTAGCCTGAGGATGCACCTGTGATGCACACCCTGTTGGAACAGCACTGGAAACCACCCTCCCAACACCTGTCTGTGAGGTTGCATCTGGACACTGGTGTGTTTGCAGTGATCCCTAGGGAATGCTTGGGCCAGGATGGTGAGCAGGACATTGGAAAGAGGGTTTTTTCCCTTTACCTTTGCTGGTGGCAGTATGAAATGTGCAGTTTTGAAGTTCCCCTTTGCCTGCAGAAGAGAACAGAAAAGCGTCTTACACCTTGGGGGGTTCCCTCAGGTCCCACAGAACTCCCAACCTGCTCGATGTCCTTGCCTTTTCTCCCTGGTATTGAGAATATCATCCCAGAGCACCCCAAAGCAGGAGTTTAATCCTGGGAAGTGTTCACTGAGATCCCTGCTGCAAGCCCCTTTTCCCCATGGCAGCAGGGCCCATCCCTGGCCATGCAGCCTCTATTTTTTTATAGTTTTTTTTTAAAGAAAAGCTATCTAATGCTGCAAATCAAGGCCAGGAGATGCCTTCCCCTCCCTCATGCCTCTCCCACTGGGCTGCTGTCCCAAGGTTATCTGTGAGCCGTCACTCAGGCTTGCACCACCAGCCAGCTCCTTTTAAGTTGAGGCTTGTTTTCCTCTCTGCCAGTAAAAGGTTGATGAAGATCAGTGAAACTATGTACCATGGATTTTATTGCATTCCAGCCCCTTGAGTTGCTAAGCTTTTTCTTTTTTTTTTTTTTTAATGTTTCATTGCTCTCTAGCTCCAATCCAAACCTTCAACATCTGCTGCCCTTTGCCTTCTGGAACATGCCCTGCACTTCCAGCATCAGCACACACTGCCTCCCCAGCCCCAGTGCTGCATCCCCCACCACCCTTTCTCTGGCACTTTGCCCTGCCATGGATGCAGGGCTGGCAGGGGCTCCCCTTGTCCCCCTCACCTTGCTGGATCTGCAGCTCCACGAAGCCGTGAGCCACCTGCCTGGTGTGGGGCTTGCTGTGACCTTCCCGCCTGAGCTCCACGGCGTAACAGCAGTAATTCCCACTGTCCTGCAGCGTCAGGTTCATCACCACGATGTGGAAGGCGCCGTGGTGGTCAGGGACAAACTCCACACCGTGCTGGCTGCTTTGCCGCCTGAGGGGGGATTTTTGGGAGCTGTTGCCCGGCAGTTCGTGGTGCCTGCTGAGGTCGTGGTGCAGCTCCTTCTCGGTGACGTTGCGGATGTGCCGCTTGTCGGAGCAGCTCTGGTCCCCCGTGCTGCTGAAGTACCAGGTTTTGTACAGCAGGTCGTGGCGCTCGGCCAGGGGGCCGCTGATCCGGCAGGTCAGGGTGACGTTCTGGCCCTCGGGGCAGACGCAGAGCGAGTACGGGGTGGTGATCAGGAAAGCTGCTGCCCCTCCTGCCGGGGAGAAGGCACTGAGTCAGAGCCTGTGTTTACCCTGAGTTTGTAGCAAAACTCCCCAAACAAGCACTGCAAACCCACCACCGATGTCGGCAAAGGGTGGTGAGGCCCTGGCACAGGGTGCCCTGAACAACTGTGGCTGCCCCATTCCTGGAAGTGTACAAGGCCAGCTTGGATGGTGCTCTGAACAACCTGCTCTAGTGGAAGGTGTTGAAACTAGACGGTCTTTATGTCCCTTCTAACCCAAATCATTCCAGGATTCTGTAGCGGGGCTGGGAGCACAACTTCACCCTAGAAATCAACTCTGGAGGAGAGACATGCTTTAAATATCAGCAGCAGGGAGGCAGAAGCTTCTCTGGGGCCAGCAGCGGTGTGGGGCAGGGAGGCAAAGCATGCAGAGGATGAGGAGAAGCAAGGTAGCAGGTTCTGTTTCCTCCTTCATGAGGAAGGAGGAAACACAAGCACTGCTGAGCCAGCTGCAAAAAAATAAAAGGAGCAAAAACAAACAGAAAAGTTCTAGGAGGAGCAGTGCCCCCCCCCTTCTCCCACAGATGAGGCAGGGAGCAGGTCCCACCCTCCTTGTTTTTCAGCCCCCAGGGAGGAGAAGGGGGAACTGGCTGATGCTGACAGTTAGGAGCTGCTGGAAATGAAAACAATTTTCAGAAAGAAATTCTGGAATGTGGACAGGAGCCCTGGCAGAAGTGGGAGCAAGGGGCACACAGCAGCATTGCTGGTCTTTTCCCAGCACACGGGTGGGGGGCACTGGTGGGTGAGGGGAGCTGTGCCGGGAGGGAAAAGTGCAAAGACAGGAGAGGTTTTGGTGCTCTGGCCCTGCCACTCCTTCATGTTTGCCGAAGTGCAAACGTCACTTCAAAAGCTGGAGAAGAAGCAGATTCTGGGTTTATTTACTTTAAATTACTGTGGAAAAGAGGTTTCTGGGGCTGGTTTGCAGCAGAGAAGATGTTGTAAGGACAAGATGCTTTTTTATTTTGGTAACATCCTGTTGTGCCATTAGCTCCGCCACGTTTCACTTTGAGGTTTTTCACTTGCTGTATCAAGAGGGTGTCAATCACAGGCACGGAGTGATGTGGCTGCCCGCAAGCATGCAGCCGGGCCAGAGGCTCCCCATTGCTGGGCCACCCGGAGAGCATCCTCCTCCTGGGAGTAGAGTCACTGTGTCACCTCCCTGGCACGGGGCTCTGCTAGAGAGAGTGAAACCAAAAATGTGCCTTGCACCCCTCGTGGTTATCACTGTCTCTTACATGATGGTGCAAGAGCAGCCATGAAGCCCCTGAGTCCCTGCCTGAGGGTGCTCTGCAGGGAGAGGGAGGCTTTGGGAAGGAGATCGGCCCCATTGCACTCCCTGCTCTGGAGCCCACAGTGCCAAGGAGTCCCCAGAGTCAGGGATGGCGTGACCTTTGCCTGACCACTCCAGCTAATTGCTTCCTGCTCCCCACAGCACGTGCAGCAGCACGTCCCCGGAGCTGCTCTGCGGCATAGGTTTGCAGGGCCTGAGCTCAGCACTGCCTCTTTCAGTCTTGTTTTCGAGCCCTGGCTTCTTCCTCTCCTTGGGTGCTGCTGGGGCCAGGATGCATGGCCAGCCTGGATGGGTTCTGCAGGCAGCAGAGTAGATCCCCCACCTCCTTGCCAAAGCACTGAACACAAAAGGCACCTCAGATGTGTTTCTCAATACCTGCTGCAAGGGGAAGTGCCCCATTCACATCGGGGGTCTCCTGGGAGCCAGAGGAAGGGAAGCCAGGGCTCTATTGGAGGAAGCCACACTTCCAACACCTTCCAAAAGTGTCTTCAGGAGTCTTTTGTTTTCCATGCACCCCCCTCAAAAGAAGTAGGGCCGTCCCACTCATCCCCGCGCAGTTTGCAAAGCTCTGCCTTGCTACACCATCCAGCCTCCACCTCCGGAGCTTGATGGGAACCGTCTGGATGGAAAGTCAGCACAGCCCACGCTTTCGGGGAGGGGCAGAGGTTAACATGTGTGCAGCCTTTGGCAGTACAGCCTTCCCTTCCTTCTCTGGAGCGGGGGAAGGCTCTCAAAAGCCATTGATTGGAGGAGAAAGCAGCTGGCAAGGCACGGTACAACCCAGAGCAGTGCCAGGGCAGCTGGTGCTCCCTCCCCAAGATTACCGAGGCTTCAAATGCATGCTGAATGCCAGATGGAGCCCAGAGGAAACATCTTCTGGTGGTGTCTTTATACTAAAGCCCATGGATCCTAATCTCCTGGGCTTCTTCAATGCCCACAGCCCAGGCTTGGCTCCATCCACACCCCAACTGAAGGACTTCCCTTTGAAGTCAGAGCTGCTGGCAAATGCCAGAATAAAGCCAGATGCCCATCTCTGCACATCTCCAGCTGGTTGGACCAGTTGAGGGCTGAGCTGAGAGCTGTTGTCTTGTCACCATCTGGTCAAGACAGAGGAGGTCTCAAGCAGGTGCCAAAAGTGCCCCTTTTCTTCTTTGGCACCTCAGTAACTTCAGCCAGTGGTGTTGCATCGGTGTGGCGCAGAGCCCAGTGCAGTGTCGGTACATCCCAGCGCTGGCATCACTGCCTCTCTTGACACCTGGGAACTCTGCTTTCAGACAAAACAGAAACACAAGAAAGTGCAGAAACCTGTGCTACTTCGCCGACCAGCAGCTTAAATAAATCAGGATTTACACCGAATTCTGGGTCAGTGTCCAAAAGCCTCTGCTGGCTGCTTCTCTTAAGTTTAGTCCCTCGCCCTAGCAAGCAGATGTTTGATCTGCACTCCTGTGCTTGACAGAAATGGCTTCCACATCAGGCCACCTCTTTCCACTCCAAGGAAGTCAGCAGGGAGCAGGGGATGGAGCCTTTGGAGGGGCTCACCTGTTGCAGAGGAGGGGCTGCTGGATAGAGGTGGAGCAAGGAGCTCTGCTTTTTTCCTCTTCTGGGAGTTCTTGTAACAGGCTCACATCAAAGTGCCACAAGCCCCATCATCACTGTGCTGTCATTATGCTTCAGCGTTATCATCCAGGTGAGATGTGCAGGGCCATCCACAGCTCTGCAGGAGTACTTCAAGCACAAGAGAAAGAGGAGCGAAAAACTTGCTGAAGATGCCTGAGACATGTTAATAGCCCTCATCTCCTGCACCCCAGGAGCCAAATGGCTTTCCAGCAGTGGGGGTACCCATCATCCCGGCAGTGGAGGGAGCAGCTGGGAGCCGCTGCTCCCACTGGAAGGGTCCTGCCTTGCTCGTCTTCCAGCACAGCCCTGGCCCAGGGACAGCACCTGGGATGTGATTTTGGAAAGCCCAGCTGAGCTGCCATCCTTTGGGTGAAGAGGAGCCACTTCCTCATCCACCTTGCTGCCAGCATCCCCAAGCTGGATGTCTCCAAGGGCTACTTCTCCATCAGTCCCTGCCAAAATTAGCCAGGGCTTCAGAAAGTTTTGGCAGGCACAGGGTTGCACAAAGCTTGGTTCCTCTGGCACCAGTCTCACGTTGAACATCAGCATCCAAGCTTGTTGCATTGCAGAAGGCCTGAAGTTCAGTCCCAGCACCCCAGATGCATAAATGAAATAACTGAAATCCCAGTAGAGATGCTGGGAATTGCTCCCTGATGCCGAGACTCAGAGGAGAAGCAAAACGTGGTTCAATCCACACCAGCCTTGCTGTCCCATAGGAGAGAAGGGACCTCCGGCCCCATTGCAGTGGGGCATCTTTGGGCATCTTTTCTTCCTGGAGATGCGCTGGCAGAAATCATGGAGGCAGTCACTTTGTCCCGGGAGAGAGGGTGAAGCCAAGCCCGATGCCCACCTTCTGCCTGCGCAGGGCAGGGAGGGATCATGGTCCGTCCCAGCTTCCTTTTCTGAGTCGTCCAGAGCCGAACCGCGGTTTTAATGCCACCGCCCCTGTTTCACCGCCTGGCCCCGGAGCCCCGAACGGAAACGCTGCCTGCCAGGGCTGGTGCGGAGTCAGGCATGAAGCAGCCCCCTCCCAAAGCATCCCCCTGATAAGCAGCCAGCGAGCTTCCAGCACTGGGAAGCGCTCACTCCGAGGAAGGGGAACTCGGCAGCCACTCACAGTGGCCCTGGCCACGGCTGGTTGCCCACCCGGAGAAGCTGCCAGGCACATCCCGGCGGAGCGCAGCATCCTTAGAGAGGGCATCCCAGCCCCGCTCGCACAAATCCCCTCTCCCCGCTCCCCCAGGGCTGTTGGAAGGATCTTCTCACCGTGGCACAGCCGGGGACCCCCGCAGTGCCAGGGAAAAGTGCCGTGCGGGAACGGAGCAGCTTTTCCAGCCGGGGGTCTCCAGCGGGAGGCTGGCGGGGACAGGGGGCTGCTTTCCTTCCACGCATGTTAGATCAAAGCAGAGGAAGAAAGAAAAAAACAGTCTCAGAGTTTTAGAACAGCAGTTCCCCTGTGGTCCCTTTACCCCAGCACAACTAGCACCGTGTGAAACACTGGCTTGATCCCCCACACACCAGAATCACAGGGGAAGAGAATAAATAACGCCCCAAACACCCCTAATTCCTTGTGCCGCGACACAGCCCCGGGCAGGCGAACACGGTGCCCCAGTGAGGAGAGTTTCTCCGCTCAGGGAGGAGAGGAAAGCGACCTGGAGCTTACCGTGGGAAGCGAGCAGGCAGAGGGCAGCCAGGAGCAGCCCGGTTCGGGGGACGCTGCCCCCATGGTGGCGGGGTGACCGCGGAGAGGTGGCCTCTGCGGAGCCACTGCACGCTCTGAGCAGCCCCGCAGCGACAGCCGGACTTGCACAGACAGGAAATTTCATTGCGATGTCGCGCAGCGCTGGAGAGAACGGCGAGCACCCCCCGGAGGTGAGAGGCTGCAGGGAGCTGCGGGCGGGAGCACCCGCGGGTGGGAATCTATTCGGACCCCACCTCTTCGGGCAGTGGTTGCGTTTGCTGGGTTTCTTCCCTTACAGCCTCACGTAGAACCAGCTGGTCCTCCTGCCTGCATTTTTGGGGTGCTTAGCGGGATGCTCGCCGTGCCAAGGGACTTGCGGGTGCTGGTCTCCATCCCTTTCCCAGCAGGAGCTGATTCCTTGGGCCTGGTTGTAATTACTTTACTTGCAAGGACTGTTTTTCCCGTGTTTGTGAGGATTAAGGAGGCAGAACCTCTCCTGGGATGAACGGGAGGCAGGTACAGGGAAGCGTAACTCAGAACAATGCTGGCTTGGAAAAGGAAACGGAGCTTTCCCCCAAAAAATGGGAGCAAAGCATCTCCTCCCACAGCCCATTTACACTCTGCCCTGAAATAGCAAAGCAGCCCCATGGTCTGACACATAACTCCTCTGGGAGCTTCTCTTCAAATTCCTAAGGCATCAACAAAATCTCTGGCTGCAGCTGAGAGCTGCCTCATTTCCAGTCAGCGTTCCCTGGAAAGTGGAGCCCGCAGACACGGGGAGTTTTTGCAAACCACAGGAAACTTTGCTGCTTGCCTGCTCTGAATCTGGAGCGTGCAGGGAAATTGAAAAGTACCTAATTACCGTGTGGCATTGTGGTTTTACAGCAAACACGGCTGTGATGCTCCTGCCAAAAATGTAACCCTTGGCTGGCTGGAAGAAGTGTGTTGCTTGGGGAAGGTGTAGGATGAAGTCCAGAGACTCCAAGAAAATGGTTTATTGTCCCAAGCCCCCACGTCTGTGGTGAGCCCTTAGGCAGAGTGCTGTGCCATTGTCACCTCCCCATCCCCAGGTGGGGAGACACCTGCAGAAGACAGCCAGGACATCCAGGTGCCTGTGCAGAGCCAGGGACAGCTGGAAGAGGCTCAGATCTGGCTGAGCCTGACCAGCAGTGACATTGTGGTGAGCAGGGAGATGGTGGGACTGTGGGAGGTCAGTCCAGTTGTCCAAGGTGCTCGGTTTTGTTCCTCCCCTGAGCTGTGGCAGCGTCATCTCCAGGTATTTTCCATCCATATTGCCACACTTGTTAATAGCAGCCACGGTGTTCCCAGTGGCTAGGCAAGGACTCACACGTGCCTCCTCCAAAGGCAGGGAGGCACAGTGGGGTTCAGCCTCTGGTTTTCCCTGTGCCATGGGCTGCTCCCTGGTGTTGCCAGCAATGGTAAACTGTGAAAAGAGGAGGGACCCCATAGAGACATGATTTGCTTGGGAACAAGGGTGTGATTTAATCTCAGTACGTTTATCTCTGTACCCAGCCGTTACCTGGAAGTGTGTTTGCTGCCACGGCTCATTTCATTTGGAACCCTGCACTCTGTTTTTGTCTCTTGGCACTGTTGAGCCTGTGTTGGTCATTGGCCTTGACAAATCCAGCCTTCCCCAGCCAGCTCCAGAGACTGCCCAGCAAATGCCTCCACAGTGTCTAACGTGATGTCCCATGTCCCACAGGCCACCACCGCGGTGTATGTCACCATCCTGGATGAGAACGACAGTGCTCCCACCTTCCGGCAGCAGCTGTACGAGGTGACCCTCGATGAAGGTCCCTCCACACTCAACGCCACCCTGGTCACTGTGCACGCCCTGGATCAGGATGAGGGACCCAATGGCACGGTGGCCTATGGCATCACCGAAGGCAACATCTTGGGTACCTTCCACATTGACAACACCACGGTCAGTACAGATGCCGGCCCCATTCCAGACGTGTCCCTGTCCTGCTCCCTTCACTCCCAGCTGCTCTCCCCTGTCCTTGCAGGGGGAGATCCGCACAATGAAGGAGCTGGACTACGAGATCAGCCACGGGCGCTACACCTTGATCGTCACCGCCACCGACCAGTGCCCCATTGTCTCGCGCCGGCTGACGTCGACCACCACAGTAAGGAGCTGATGGGGGGGTTGCGACACTGTGGCCTTTTTGGGGTCAAGGAGTTCCTGCTCTGTGAGCAGTTTCACATCTCCTTCCCAGTGGTCACCAGTTGCTTTTCCCAGCTGTGGCCGGTTTGCCCAGTTGCTGTCACTTTGCTCCCTCAGTGGGGTTTCAAAACAGGGTCATGCACAATGGACACTTATGGGTTAATCAGCCCAGTTGTTAGGTCCTGCAAAGACATAGAGAAATTCCTGGAACTCCTTTTAAGTTGCATTATGTTTTCTTGAGATGGCCTCGGTTCTTCTTGCTTGAAGGGGCAGCAGGTAGTAAAGCATTGCTATAGCATTAATTTCAGCTTAATCTTTATCTTCTGTGGTTATTTATGTGCTTTTAAAATTCCTTTTTCCTTTCTTGTAAGGAGGTTATTTAAAGCTCTTTCTCTTCTCCCTGGGCCTCATTGACCTGAACTTAGTGCACTGCTCAAAGACTGGGGAGGGCAGGCGAGCAGCTCCAAAGAAAATATTTTGCAGAAATTGAGTACACTGATTATTTTTGTGACTTGATAAATTGTGCCACATGCCGAGATTGATTTGGTGGTCTGCAGGTGTCAGGGATGGGTTAAATCTTCTGTCTCGGTTGCCGTGGACCATTGTACCTCACCCTGATATTGAGCCACAGGTTCTGTAATCCCCCAAAAGGAGATAAGTTCTTGTGTGTGAAGGGGAAAAAAAAGAAAAACTGAAGGAAAGTGGGATTACCAGTGTGGGAGATTTCTATGGATAAATCTGTCCTCACAAGCCTGGCAGTGGGACTCATGCTTGGGAAAAGGTGAAGCCTTCAGATTTGGGCATCTGATACTACTGGTGATGACTTCCCGGCCCAGGACAGACCCGGGGTTCAACTGCAGGCAGCGAAGGCAGCAGCTGCCATGTGCTGCAGGTGAAGGCAGAGCTTCCCCTGCACTTGGCTCAAGCAGAGACATGAACTTGGAAACCCCTTCAGCAACAAACACCAAAGCCAGAAAAGATAGGAAACACCCTCCCTCCACTGCCCAAGGAGTTTGTGCCAGCAATGTATGAAAACACAGCTTTTAGGAGGAGGTTGAGGGATTATTTGAGATCCCCAGTGACGGCAAGTCCATCATCCTGATAAGACGTGCCAGTGTTTGTTTTCTCTACTGCTAGGAAACAGAAATTTGGATAAACTCTCTGTAAAGATTAGATTTAACCAGCAACAAATGCCCATCTCGTGGATTTCACTATTCTTTAACCCAGGAGGTCAGAAAATTCCTCATTTCCAGTGTCCTTCTCAAAACCATCAGTACCACCATTGGTGGCGGTGGTTTTGTTGGAACAAGGATGCAACATGCCAATTTTTTGAAGTTTGCTCAGCATTAGGAATTATTTGTTGGAGGAAAAGGAGTGAGCAAGTGTGCAGCTGCTGCAGAGATCGGGTGTCTCCTAACTCATGTCTGTGGTTTTGTCTGTCCTGCTTGGACATGAATGTGGAGGACAGTGGGCTTTTTGCACTGAGTTCCCCACCATGGTGTATGGCTCAGGGGTTTAGCAGTGTGCAGCTGGAGTTCTGTAGTGTGGCTGTAGGATGGCTGTGGTCAGGAATAACCGAGTTTGAATCTCTGAGCTGTGAGTTGGATGTCTGGTGAACCCAGAAAAGCTAGAAATACAGGAGGTATTTTGCCAGTGTCACCCATCCATGGCTTCCCATGCTCATGGCCAGCGGGGTGGTCTTCCCCTTCCATCCCTCTCCTCTCACAACTCTCATCCTTCTCACCCTGACCTCAGGTGCTGGTGAACCTCAATGACATCAACGACAACTGTCCCACCTTCCCACGGCCCTACGAGGGTCCCTTCGATGTCACTGAGGGGCAGCCCGGCCCTCGTGTCTGGACTTTCCTGGCCCATGACGGGGACTCAGGACCCAGTGGACAAGTGGAATACAGCATCATTGCCGGGGACCCCCTCGGTGAGTGGGGACACAGGGCATTGCCTCTCCCACTGGCCGCCCCATGGAAGAGCCTGGCTTGCAGGAGCGCAAGGAGGAAGCGCTTTAGAAAAGCCATCCTCCCTTCCTGCTCAGCCTGTCGACACCAGGAAATCCTGTTTTGAGCAACAGGAAACTTAACCTGTTCATGCCTGGACAGGGGGCGGCTGGGACTTGTGGAGGGAAGGGGGAAATCTGCTAAACAATAAAGGCAAAAAGAAATCAAAAAGGCAAAAAAACCAAAGCACAGGAAGAGAAACTGAGCCCTGTCCCTGAGTCCCTGTGGGGTTTGAAGGGTGTTTGGGGACCGAGTTGCTCACCAGCACTCACAGCTCCACCAGCACCCTGGTGCAGATGGCAGAGGAGCGGGGGCCATCCCTAACTGTGGGAACATCTGGCCGTCCCCCTGTGAAGGGGGTGGTGGGAATCTGGAAGGCAGAGCCCGATCACATCTCCCAGCTGACCCCACTGCAAAGCTTTGCCAGAACAAGCAGGACGAGGCCCTTCAGCTCGTGGGGGGTCTGTGCTGTGTCCATGCCATCCCAGGGCATGGAGGGGCTGTTGGCATCTTCCAGAAAGGCCCAGAAAACGAGGACAGACACCTCTTAATTGGCCACTCACTCCATCCCCTGCTCCTTCTGGTTCCTGGGGGTGCATCCAGCACAGTCCCCAGCTGTCACAATCCTCCTATATCTGCAGTAACAGGACATGAGTTTGTCCCCAGACCTGGCACGGTGCCCTAGCTCCCAGACAAGCCACTCCCTTGGGGAGCCAAGGCACAGTGAGAGCCAGGGCCCTGCTGTCTCCGGCAGGGGAATTTGTCATCTCCCCGGTGGAAGGAGAGCTGCGAGTGCGGAAGGATGCCGAGCTGGATCGTGAGAACATCCCCTTCTACAACCTCACCATCGCCGCCCAGGACCGGGGAGTGCCTCCCCTCAGCTCCACAGTGAGTCCCCCAGGCTGGCGCAGGGGGCTGTGACCTGCCGTCCCCCATGCTCAGTTCCTTCCCTCTGGTCTCTGGCTTCATTCTCCTCTCCTCCACCTCCTTCTCCTTGTCCCTAGGCCTTTCCATACTGGGCTGAGTGGGAAAGCCCACCTCTTGCCTGGGGAGTGTGAGGAAAGGATGGGAGGGGTGTAAATAAGTGCCACATGCCTGCCCTGCTTGTTCCCCTGGCAGATCCTTGTGGGTGTCCGTGTGCTGGACATCAATGACAACGACCCTGTGCTCCTGAACCTTCCAATGAACCTCACCCTCAGTGAGAACGCCGCTGTCTCCAGCTTTGTCACCCGTGTCCTTGCCCGGGACGCGGACCAGGGCCCCAACGCCCTCCTGACCTTCGACATAACAGCAGGGAACACAGAGAATGCCTTCTACATCAACAGCACCGTACGGCCTGGGGGGTGGGATGCTGGGATAAGGAGGGTGGGAACGCAGGTGTGCTGTCTGGCATCCTTGCCCTGGCAGGAGATGCCCTAGGGGAAGCATTCCTCACATCCCATGTGGTGTTTTCTCCCTTGTTTTTCCTGGTAGAGTGGCACTGTGTACGTGAACCGCCCGCTGGACAGGGAGCGGGTGGCCGAGTACAGGCTGACCATCACGGTGAAGGACAACCCCGAGAACATACGCAATGCCAGGCGGGTAATTACGGACACTGCCGGGACCTCCAGTGGTGCAGACAGGAGGGCAGGTGGAAAAGGGGGTTCCTGCCATGGCCAAAAACAAGCAGTGCCTTTACCCACAGTGTTTCCGATAGCAACCCCGTCCCCGGAAGGGATCTGGGGATCACAAGGAGGGGGCTTCAGCCCCATCCCCAGCAGAGAACAGGCTCAGTAGGGTCTAGGGCAAGCCCAAAGTCATTTGTTCACTCCATGCAACAGCAGTGGATGTCATGGAAGGTCGGACAATGTTGGGCTGGGGAGTTGGACAACCACAGTGATAGTGGAACATCCTTTGGCTGACTGCCTCAGGGTGAGGGTCCCTGCACACCTTCAAGGGTGGTCCAGGAAATGCAGCTTTGACTAGAGATAGGAGCGGGGGAAGGTGAGCTCAAGGAAAGGACATTATGGTCATCACCCTCTTGTCCCAATTTTCCTTTAGGATTTTGACCTGCTGGTCATTTCCATAGCGGATGAGAACGACAACCGCCCCCTCTTCACCCAGAGCTCCTACCAGGCTGAGGTGATGGAGAATTCACCCCCTGGTAGGTCTCTCTTCACTCCCTTATGTGGCTCCTGGAGGCTGCCTTCAGGGCTGGATGAGGGGAGGTGTTTCCTGGCCATGGTGAAGGAGACAGGACGTTGAGAAGGACAGGGCTGCAGTTCAGTGGGACAGGGACACTGAGTTTGAGGAGTTTGTGCCTTGATCAGCCTTAAGGAGACTGTAGCTTTGGTCCATGCTGCTTGTGGAAATCATTCCTGGCACAGGACAGAAATCGGCCCCATTTGGGAATTGCTCAGCTGCAACAGGTGCCCGTGGGCTGTGTGGAGCCCTGGGGGCAGCCTTGAGGGCACCCACCTGCCCAATATCCCTGAAGAGGAGGGACTGCCATCTCTCCATCACCTGGAACTGCCTTGCTCCGGGCTTAGAGATTTTTAAAAACATCCAGCTTGGTCAGGTAGACATTTCCCACACAAAGAGCTAAAACCACTATTCTTTTTATTTTGTTTGCCTTCCTGCCATTTAAATTGCTCCCTGGTCCAAGACCTTAGGTATCCCGTCCTGCCATTGAGCAACATCTCAAGAAAAGGGTTTGGGTGTCTCCAGGTGACACCCTCGGTGGCAGGATGCCGGTGCCACCCATCTGATGGATGTGTCTGTCTGTTTGCTTTTAGCTGGATGTCCCACCACCTCTCCTGGGCCTCGCGAGTCCGTCTGCAAGGCTGCAGCAGCCACCCCCCAGTGCCTCGTACCCCGCAAGGCCCCACTCTGTCACCTCCTCCATCCATTCATTGCTGTCCCTCATGTGTCACCAGGGTGGGAGGGGAACGGGAGGCCCCACAGGGGACTGCCACCCTCCCTAATGCTTTTGTCATCTCATCCAGGGACACCGGTCACAATGCTCAATGGACCCATCCTAGCTCTGGATGCTGACCAGGGCAGCAATGCCGTGGTGACCTACCAGCTCCTGAAGGCATCCCTGAACCTCTTTGTTATCAACAACAAGACAGGTGGGGTTGCTCAGCTGCTCTGTCTCCAGCTCAGGGCCACCAGGTCCCAATGTGGTCTGCCACCAGGCTTTTCTCCTTCTCCAGGTGTGGTTTCGGTGAAGCCTGGTGGTGCAATAGACCGAGAGGCTTTGCTGGACCCTCATCTGGAGTTCACGCTGGTGGCTTGTGATGTGGGAGGGCTGAATAGCACTGCCAGCCTGGCAGTGACCATCCTGGATGACAATGACAACCGCCCTATCTTCCAGCCGGCATCCATCACGGCACGGCTGTTGGAGAACAGCCCCCCAGGTCAGGACTGGATGTGAGAGTGGGAAATGGGGTGACCTGGGTGTCCCCTTGGGACTGTGAAGATCCAGCTCCCAATGACACAGTTGACCAGGATGGGGTCAAAGGGAAAATCTGGGAATTGAGGCTGCCCATGTTGCTTCATGGTATTTGCCTTGGGACCGAGGGCTTGTTACTGCTGCCGTCCAACCCTCGCTTGAGAGGGCTGTGTCCCACCTTTCCAGGCTTCTCCGTCCTCCAGGTGACAGCCACAGATGCTGACAGTGGCCTCAACCAGCAGCTGGATTACCGTATTGAGGGTGGTGGCCAGGACAGGTTCCTGATTGATGCCACCACAGGGGTGATCCGCGTGGCCAACATCACCATTGACCGGGAGGAGCGCGATGCCTACCGGCTGATGGTGGTGGCCGTGGACCAGGGCACCCCGGCACTCTCGGGCACCGCCACCATCAGCATCGTCATCGACGACATCAATGACTGCCGGCCCGAGTTCATCAACCCCATCCAGACTGTCAGCATCCCCGAGTCGGCTCCCCCTGGCACCGTGGTGGCCGAGGTGACTGCCATTGACAGGGACCTCCACCCTCGCCTGGAGTACTACTTGCTGGGGATCGTGGCCCGCGATGACACGGATGCGCTGGTGCCCGAACAGCAAGGAGCGTTCGCTGTGGATTTTAGGACAGGTAGGAGAGCAGGAAGGGTGGCACGGGCCGTGTGGACCCCTCTCCTCATTTCTGCTTCTGCTTCTTCTCTGCCTGGAGGTAGGTGACCAAGGTATAGGGAGGTGATGCTCCTTTCCTGCTTCCCCACTGTCCTCCTCCAGCTGCCCTGTCTCACCCTGCCCTGTCTTCTCTTACCTGTCTGACTGACTTACCTTTGCTTTCTTTTCTGGCTCTCAGCCGGCCAGGTTTGTCTCTGTGTCTGTGCTCATTTCTCTCTCCATGCCACCCGTCATCTCCCTCCATCTCACCCATCTCCATTGGCAGAGATGGCCTCTGTTGCGGGCCAGGGGCTGCTCAGCCTTGGCAGACTGGACCCAAGCACCCTCACTGGGGGAGCAAGGCAGGCACTCTGGGGTAGGTGGTGGGCTCCTTTGGGGAAGGAGGGCCAGGAGCTCTCTGCATCTCTTTTGGAAGCAGAAAGCTGATCCAGGAAAGAAAAAGGCCCTTGTTGGAAAGTATACAGGACAAGGTTATTAGAGATGCTGAGCTCAGGTGGATGGGGTTGTGCAAGGGAACAGCAACAGCAGCTTTCAGACCCCTCTTGGATGCACAACCGGAACCCTTACCCAGCTGAGGCTGTGTGGAACAGGCAGGAAGGCAGGAGATGGAGAGCGGGGGGAGAACAGTTGTTTCTTCCTGTAGCTCTCGAGTGTTTTCCTCAGTCAGCCTTTGGAGAGGCAGGACAACAAGCATGGCACAGGGTGCAGCAGTTGGCTGGTACACACGGCCCTGCCCAGGGTCCTCGGAGGGGGCAGCCTGTGACATCCGTATTTTGGGGTTCACAGGAGCTGTGAAGATCAAAACTCCCCTCAACCGTGAACTAGTGGCCACCTACGAGGTCACCATCTCTGTCCATGACAATGCCAGCGAAGTCATCGACCGCTCAGTCAGCGTGCCCAACGGTAAGGGTGGGCTCTGCCCAGGCAGTGTGGGGACAGGGACTGGCACAGCCCTTCCCAGGCACCACTGCAGCTTCTGGATAATCAGCAGCTCTCCCACGTTCCTCTCCATCCTGACCAGCAGCATTTCCAGTGGGACCAGTCCTGGACCAGCTCCCATCAGGTTCAGGTTCTCCCCTGAGCTTTAGAGAATGTCCCAGATATCCCAGGGCTACAGTGTGTGTGAAAAGGGCTGTGTGCCCATAACCTTACACTCATTTCTTCATTACCATTCCTATCATATCTTGCCACCCTGCTATGGGTAAATTCAGGCTCCTGTGTGAGAAGACACACAAAGAACAGGAGTAGGTGTCCCACAGCGGCATAGGGACACCCGTAGCATGCTCCAGGCATAGTGGCTTTGGGGAATATTGCAATTTTTTGTGATGAACTAGCACCAGTTGGCTCTCCTGGAGTTTCACAATTGTGTCTTTACAGCCCTCCTTCTTCCCAACCTTCCTTCTCATCTGTCACTTGTTCTCCTTCTCTTCTCTCCCCCTGTGGTCTCTACCATGGCCACAGCCAAGCTGACAGTCAACGTCTTGGACGTCAATGACAACACACCCCGCTTCCGCCCCTTCGGGGTCACCTATTTCACTGAGAGGATCCTGGAGGGCGCCACGCAGGGCACCACACTCATCTCCATCTCAGCGGTGGACCCAGACAAAGGTGCCAATGGGCAGATCACCTATGAGCTGCTGAACCTCTCTCCAGAAGGTTACGCCTGTCTGGAAGACCCATCGGCAGGTTGGTGGCCTGGGGAGGTGGGTATCTGGGGCAGGTTGGTGACCTGGGGCAAGTTTCTCATTTCAGGGTCTGCCATCCTCTAGGGAAGGTTGTGGCCAACAGGACAGTGGACTATGAGGAGGTGCAGTGGCTGAACTTCACCATCCGAGCCTCCGACAATGGCTCTCCCCGCAGATCGGCTGAGATCCCCGTGTACCTCCAGATCGTGGACATCAATGACAACAACCCTGTTTTCAGTCAACCATCCTACCAGGTGAACTGGGCTGTTAAATAGACTCTCCCTGTGGGGCTGGGCAGTACCTGCCTGGTGAGGACAGGCACAGAGCTGGGGGTTCTCCAGGGACACCTTCTCTTCCCTCTGCCTGTGCTTGAACCATTTGAAGGTAGTCAACCCTGCCATGCGCTCTGTGCCAGAACCTTATTGGGGGTCTGGCTGTGCCCAGCCCTGGGTGCCACCCTGTGCCCTTGGTTACTGCCCACTGAAACAGCACAGGATGAACCAGTCCTGCTTGCTCCCTTTGTTGCAGAAAGCTGTCTTTGAGGATGTGCCATTGGGTACGGTCATCGTGAGGGTCATGGCCACCGATGCAGATTCCGGGCAGTTTGCTCTCATCCAGTACAGCCTGAGCGATGGAGAGGGCAAGTTTGGGATAAATCCCAACACGGTAAGGAGCCAACCAAGGCTGGAACAGAGCAGGGAAAGAGAGGGGAGGCTGAAATGGTCCCAGATTGTGCCTTGCTCCCACACCTCACCTTCTGCCCCTTCTTGAGTACCAGCTCTTCCAGACGAGGTCCACCTGAAGGTCTCTGTGTGCTGCAGGGTGACATCTACATCCTGTCAGCCCTGGACCGGGAAAAGAAGGATCGCTACACATTGACAGCCGTGGCCAGGGACAACCCTGGGGATGTCTCCAGCAACCGTCGGGAGAACTCGGTGCAGGTAGGGCTCTCCTCCTCCCACCACCCCTTGTGTGCTGGTCACCAGCAAGAAGGTGTTAAAGCTCCACCTTTCCTCCCCAGTGGCTGGACTGGGGGGCAATTAGGCAGAAGGAAGAGCAGATGATGCCAGGAGCTGTGGGGTGAATGGTGCAGGGTACTTTGTGCCACAGGGACAGCACGTCAGCAGGAGGGGCAGGGAAGGGTGATGCTATTGTCTGCAAGTGCTGTGGCATCAATGGGTGCCCCAGCCACGGCGGCCCCCATTGTTGGAGGCAGGAATTCAGCTGGTGGAGCTGAAACAAATAGCAGGAAGTTGCTCCAGCAACAGAGCTGAAGGTCACAGCAGGGGTGAGGCCCCAGGGCCTGCCCAGCCTTCCCCAGCCCCACACCACCCAGCTGGCTGTGCTTTGTCGAAGGTGCTGATCACAGTCCTGGACATCAACGATGTAAGGCCCCAGTTCAGCAAGAGCCAGTTCAGCACCAGCGTCTATGAGAATGAGCCAGCAGGGACGTCAGTGATCACCATGAGTGCCACCGACCTGGACGAAGGGGACAATGGCGTGGTGACCTACAGCATCGAGGGTCCTGGAGCAGGTAGGTGCTGGGGGCAGGGGGCTCTTCCCCAGGGAGGAAGGTTATGAAGAGGGAGGAGTAGGCAGGCACCAAGCCTACAGCCCATCTCGGGCGGCTGGTTTCGGCTCCTGGGAGCAATACTGAAAGCGTGGAGCTTTTGCTATTGCTCTGCAGTTCCCAGTTCCTCATGGGGTGTTAGGACTTTGCCTGACTTCATCCTGAAGCCCAGCCTTGGCTTATGCTCTTGTCTTCCCCACCCCAGCAGGACTTTCTATGTACACCAGTGTGTCTTGCAGCAAGCTCACTGCCTGCTTTAGGTGAAGGCTTTGAAGGGCAAAGGTGTGGGTGGGTAGTGATAGTGCCTGAAATCCAGTATATCTGCACATGGAGAAATCATGGAAATCAGGCAAAAGCCAGCATATAGAGGGGAATGGCAGAACATTCATTTTCCTGAGACACATGGACTCCTCTGGCTCCACTATGCCAGCCTGGGCAGGAGTGAAACACAGACAGGGGTAACCAGGGAGTAGAGCCCAGAGACAAGGATGTGGCAGTGGGCTGGGATGGCATGAAAACCCTGAGACCATCCACACTCCTGGCCTCAGGCACCAGCTCCACTCCATCACCCTTGACAGGGATTTCCCACCAGTGAGGGGTGCACTTCAGCTGGTATACTCATTTTTAATTATAATTTATCTGGCGCAAAGTGTCCTGAGCCAGAGATGTGGGGGGTTTTTTCTGTCCCCAGAGGCTTTCAAGATCAATAAAGACTCCGGGCTTGTCACATCCCGGCGGCGCCTGCAGTCCTATGAGAGGTTCAACCTGACTGTGGTGGCCACAGACAAGGGGCATCCCCCTCTTTGGGGGACCACCATGCTTCACATCGAGGTCATCGACATCAATGACAACCGCCCCGTCTTCATCCGCCCACCCAATGGCACTATCCTGCACATCAAGGAGGTAAATCCCTTGGGAGCAAGCAGGGTCATGGCACGTTGAAAGTGTATTCAGGAGCACTCCTGCCTATCAGCAGCAAAATCCAAACTCCATCTCCACTGGGGATGGAACAAGGCCTTGATTTAGCATTTGGCAAGGTTTGGTTCATGGGGCTGGACACTCAAAAACAGCTTCTCTCCATACATGCGAGCAGGGTGGTGGGGCAGATTTGGGGAACAGAAACCCCAGCAGCACTCAGAGTTAGTAAACAATCCGTGTGTGGTGCGTGCAGAGCATGTTTATAAACATGGGCTGGAAATGCTGACATTTAAGATGTTTCCTCTTTCTGGGAAGCCAGGCTTGATTCAGCCAGTCCCCAGCCACCAGGCCAAAGGGAATCATTGCTCAATGTTGCCAGCCCCATGTTGGGTTTGGGTAGTGGGAGCTTGCTGACCTCCAAACCCAAGGGATTTTGGACCAAGGGGTCTGGAGGGGCAGGGGGAGCAGGGGTTTGCATGCAGTGCCAAGGCTGAAGGGCTTGTGTGTGCAAGCAGGAGATCCCCCTGCGGTCCAACGTCTACGAGGTCTATGCCACAGACAAAGACGAGGGTCTCAACGGAGTGGTGCTCTACAACCTGCTGAAAACTGGGGCAGGGAACAAGGACTGGGAGTATTTCAGCATCGATTCTGTCAGTGGGCTGATCCAGACGGCCATGCGGCTGGACCGGGAGAAGCAGGCAGTGTACAATGTGAGCTGGGCAGGGGGCCGGGGCAGGCCTTGAGGCTGTGGGTCCAGCATGGGGCTGGTGGGATGCAAGTGATGTGGTGAGGATGGGGTCGGCTGACACAGTTGTGGAGGTACCACACCTTAGCAGGAACTGGGTGGTTATCAAGTGTTATAGGGGGGTTGCATCCTGGTAAGCCAACACCCAATTCCCTGTTAAATCCCCCCAAAATCGTCCACCATCCAGCTGTCCTCTCTGTCCCTGCCTCAGTGATGTCTCCCAGTGTGTGTGGTTTTGCCCAGGACAGCCCTTTTGCCTCTCTCCCCAGCTGATCATCGTGGCCTGTGACCAGGGCCAGCCACCCTACGAGACCATGCAGCCCCTGCAGGTAGCACTCGATGACATCGATGACAATGAACCCATCTTCCTCAGGCCACCTGTAAGGCACCAGAGTGAAGGGGGTGGGATGCAGGGGATGCAGGGATGGGTATGCCAGCGAGCACATGTGATGGAGCATGCAGCCCTGGGCATCACCATGGTGGGCAGCACCATGGGATCTGTCTGCTTTTATTTAAAGCAACCTCAGTGCTCCTAACATTCCTTTCTCTGGGGTCTCTGGCAGAGGGATAGTCCCCAGTACCAGGCACTCTCTGTCCCCGAGCACTCGCGGCCAGGCACTGTGGTGGGGAATGTCACTGGTGCAGTGGACGCGGATGAGGGCTCCAACGCCATTGTCTACTACTTCATAGCAGGTGGGTGTGGAGATGGCAGCTCTGTGTCCCTCCACACACCCCTCACCCGGGATTTTCTTCATCTCCTCACTGCCCCTCTGCCCTTCTCAATGGGCAAGGTGGCATTTTGGAAGTGCCAAGCCCAAAGGGGCCTAACTGGGGACCCCCTTCTGCACCCAGCTGGGAACCAGGAGAGCAATTTTCAGCTGAGCCGAGAGGGGAAGCTGAAGGTCTTGCGGGACCTGGACCGGGAGAAGGAACCGTACCACTCAATCATTGTAAAAGCATCCAGCCAGAGGAACTGGTCCCCTCCCCAGGACCAGCAGGCGGGGAGAGCCCAGTTCTGGGACCTCAGTGGGGACCTGACACTTCAGGAGGTGCGGATCTTCCTGGATGACATCAATGACCAGTCCCCCCAGTTCACCAAGTCGGAGTACACAGCGGGTAAGGGGTGCCAGGGGCTGGGGGGGCACCAGGAGACAGAGATACTTCCAGGAAAATCCAGCAGGATGATGGGGCAGCGAGAGCCAGCCTCGCCCCAGGTCCCTTTCCCATCTCTCCCTCAAAGGGGTTGCCACTGATGCCAAGGTGGGGTCGGAGCTGATCAGAGTGGTCGCAGTGGACGCCGATGTGGGCAATAACAGCCTGGTCCTGTACAACATCCTGGGCATTCGCTACATCAAGCAGCACTCCAACGACTCCGAGGAGGTGGCCAACATCTTCAGCATCGGTGAGTGCCCAGCCTGCTGCCGGGAGCATGGCGTCTTGGGCAGAGATATGGCCAAAGCTGTCCCCATGGCTGGGGTCACTAATCCCAGGCATGTGACCATCCATTCCCCAGGAACTCTTGATGGCATCCTGCGAACCTTCGACCTCTTCACGGCCTATAACCCCGGCTACTTTGTGGTGGACATTATGGCCTCTGACCTGGTGGGCCACAACGACACGGCCATTGTGGGGATTTACATCCTGCGGGATGACCAGAGGGTCAAAATCATCATCAATGAGATCCCTGACAAGGTCAGGCAGTTTGAGGAGGAGTTCATCAGCCTGCTCTCCAACATCACAGGTGCCATCGTCAACACAGATGATGTGCAGGTAACCATCCTGTTTGGACGTTGCTTTGAGGGGTAGGCAACCTTCCAGATGCTACTTGGGAAGTCTCTTTTGGGGGAATCCTGCCTGGATAACCGTAGACACTCCTGGGCTCAGAAGGTGACGAATACACTCCAGGTTGGGGTGTACTGAAGGGGTCCAGATTGGTGCTTGAGGGTCTCTTGCCATGCAAGTACACCTTGGAGCATGCTCAGGAGGAGACTCCTCTCCCACACTGGAGACCTTGCTGTCTCTCCCCAGTTCCATGTTGACAAGAAAGGCCGGGTGAACTTTGCCCAGACAGAGCTGCTGATCCATGTGGTAAACAGGGAGACCAACCGCATCCTGGATGTGGAGCGGTACGTCCCCTGGCCCCCCACCCGGCCCAGCTCCCTCGGGACCCTCAATAATGTCAAGGTGCCCAAGCAACCCTTCTCTTCCCAGGGTTATTCAGATGATAGACGAGAACAAGGAGCAGCTGAGGAATCTCTTCAGGAACTACAACGTGCTGGATGTGCAGCCTGCCATTACTGCCCGGGCACCAGATGACCTCTCAGCTCTGCAGGTATGGGTCCATCTGGGGTTGGAGATGCTGCTCGCAGGTGGGGTGGTGTTCCTTCCCATGGGGACTGGTCAGTAACTGGCGAGATGTTCCACCCACATAACTTTGGGCATGTGCCCACCAGTGGGTGCTGGCTCCATGCCCGAGGTTTCCACCACGCCTCTGTCTCTCCTAGATGGCAATCATCGTGCTGGCCGTCCTGCTCTTCCTGGCTGCCATGCTCTTCATCCTCATGAACTGGTACTATCGGACAGTGTGAGTAACTCTCTCTGCCTATCCCCTCCAAAATGCATGGTTTTAATACTGATAGTACCTCTCCCCTCCAAGCTCCCAGCCTTATTTAACACGGGGGTATACCTATGAAGGGTTATTGCAAATCTGTGTGTCCTCCTTTCCAGCATCTTCCTTATTTCCCTCCCTGAGTGGCTGTTTCTTTTGCAGGCACAAAAGGAAATTGAAAGCCATCGTGGCTGGCTCCACTGGTGAGCAGTTTGGGGTGTCCCAGCTGTGTGGGAGAGTGGGGTGCATGGAGAGCACAGAGGAGGGTCACAGGGAGACATGGGGGATATCGTGGGGTGTATATCAGAAGTGATCCTGCCCAGCACGGTGTGGTGGTGGGAGGCTTTTCGCAGCATCAGGCGCTGCATGATCAGCCACATCCCAGCATGTTTGTCACTGCCTTTCTGGTTGCTCTTTATCCCTCCCTGATAAAGAAGTGTCACCCCATGGTTTGCTGCTCAGCCCACCAACATGTCCCCCTGTAACTCCCATCCCTGCCTTTTGCAGGGAACAGAGGCTTCATGGACATTATGGACATGCCAAACACCAACAAGTACTCTTTTGATGGGTGAGTGCCACCCCCTGGGGTTGGAGGCTGCTCCCGAGAGAGGGATGCCTGTGTTGTGGAGCCGTGATGTCTCTCTGCTCTGCTCTGCTCTGCATGGAGCATGACTGGCCCTGGGACACGTGCTTGCTCTGAGAGCTTTCTAAGCTAAAAAATCTTGGTCTTTCTCCTGTGACTCCATCTGTGCCAATCCTGGCCAGGTTTGGGGTAAGCAGAGATGACGGGCATGTTTTGACACGTATCTGGATCCAGAGCAGCCAAATTCATACCTGCACAGGGCAGGAGGAGGCAGTGCAACCTCAGCATCCAGGCTCCAGATGGCGTTAGGGATAATGCCACTCTTTGCCTGCGCTGATGGCAGTTCCTCCCCCTGGGCAGGGCCAACCCGGTGTGGCTGGACCCCTTCTGCAGGAATATGGAGCTGGCGGCACAGGCGGAGCACGAGGACGACCTGCCAGAGAACCTGAGCGAGATCACCGACCTCTGGAACAGCCCTGCCCGCACCCACGTGAGACACGGCCCCCGCCAGGACATCGTGTTCCCGCGCCTGTCACCCACAGCACCTCCTGAGCCGCTCTCTCCTCCTGCAGGGCACTTTCGGGAGAGAGCCCTCCGCTGCCAAGCCCGAGGATGACCGCTACCTGCGGGCAGCCATCCAGGAGTACGACAACATTGCCAAGCTGGGGCAGATCATGCGGGAGGGACCCATCAAGGTGAGTTTTGAGGGCAGGCATCCTCCGCCAAGGGGTCTTCTCTTACAGGTACACCTTCCAAGTTCACAGTGCCAGAGGGTGATGTCGCTTCACAAAATGCCAGGACGAGGCCGGCCTCCCTCTAATCAAACCATCTCCCTTGGATAACCCACAGTCTCTCCCCCTCCACCCAGGGCACTCTCCTGAAGGTGGTCCTGGATGATTACATGCGCTTGAAAAAGCTCTTTGCCCAGCGGATGGTGCATAAGGCCACCGCCAGTCAGGGGGACCGCTCCTCAGTCTCGGAGGTAGAGGGGTGTGCATGGGCGTGGGGAGATGCTTGCCGTGCCCTCTGGGATGCAGTGTGTCTTCCTGGCCCCACAGGCTGTGGTCGCTCCCTGTGGCCACTCTTGGTCCCTCTCACACAGTGCTCCCTCCACTCTCTGCTTGGTCAAAATGAGCCAATGTTGGTTTTCCACTGGTTCCCACTGCTGTTTTTTCACTGGTTTTCCAGGCTGCTGATGCCCCACAGTGACTCTCCGTGTTTCCTCTGAGCATCAGCAGCACTTTCTCCCTTGGTCTTTCTGACCCCAGGGGAGGACATCCCTCTTTGTAGGGTGGACTCTCTTCATCAGCTCCCATTTCTGCCAAGGCTGGCCAAAGCTGTGAGGGATCATCTTTCCTTCCTTCTGCTCCTCTGACTGGAGGGTGTTGGTGCAGAAGGGCTGGTATGGGGAGAAGCGATTCGTCCTGCGGCTTTCTACCCTTCATAGGGGGCAAAACAAGGGGCAAAGAGAGCAGAGGAGAGCAGTGGGATAGGAGATGCCTTTCAACCCTTCTGCCCTCCATCTGTCTATGCCCTTATTCCCCTCCAGCCCCATCCAGCCTTCCTTCATCTTCTGTCCCTGTCTGCCTCCTGCTCCTCCACCCTCACACAACCGCAAATTCCAGCCCGGGTCCAAACTCCTCCTTGGCCACTCTGGGGGCAGCTGCAGGACCCATCACCCAGCTGGTAGCTGGTGCCTGAGCCAGGGCATCCACCCAAAAATAGAGTGATCCAGCTGGAGGTCATCTCTTGGTGATCCTCATCACCACGCTCTGAGAGTGCTTCAGAAGAGGAGAGTCCTTCCCTCCACTGGACTCCAGCATTGCAGGAGTCATGGAAGCCAGGAGCTGCTATGGCCACAGTGGTAATTCCTTACTCCATGGCTCTTTTGCAGCTGATCCAGAAGGAGCTGGAGGACGAGGAGGAGGAGCGCAGTCCCAGCCAGGGCAGCCTGCGCTTCCGACACAAGCAACCGGTGGAGCTGAAAGGTCCCGATGGCATCCACATGGTGCATGGCAGCACGGGCACGCTGCTCGCCTCCGACCTCAACAGCCTGCCCGAGGACGACCAGAAGGTGCTGGGTCGCTCGCTGGAGACTCTGACCGCCGACTGCGGGGGCTACAGCGACCACAACGCCCGCACCGAGTCAGCCAAGTCCACCCCCCTGCACAAGATGCGGGAGGTGATCATGGAGAGCCCTCTGGAGATCACCGAGTTATGACGAGCGGTGGTGCTTGCTGGTGCTCCTCTAGGCAAGCCGGGGCCGGCGGGGATGAAGCACAGACCAGGGGGGGCCGTGGTGGGGGCCAGGGGCAGCCCAAGACTGGTGCTTGGCCCCCTCTTCCCCTGCAGAAGGAGTCCAGGCTACCTGGTGCAGATCACTCTGGCAGCCTTGGAGAGCTTGGCCCCGGGAGAGGGCTCTCAGGACCGGAATGCTTTTACTCACCTGTCATTTATCCATGAAACCATTAAATTTTTTTTTATTTTTCTTATTAAAAAAAAAAAAAATTTTTTTTCTAAAAAAAAAAAAAAGGAAAAGAAAAGCTAAATGAATCTGATGAGTCCAGACTGGACGGGGGAAGGTGCAGTGAGGATGCAGATGATGTGCTGCCACAGCATCCCTGGGCACAGGCTGGGGACAAGCAGCTGTCACACCTCGACCACGGGCATGGGGACAGCCGGAGAAGCATGGGGAGAGACCGAGTCCTTTTGGCATTAACGTCACCTTTCCAGTAAGGAAAGACCCAACAAATTAAAAAGAAAAAAAAAACAACCCAAAGACATTCCTCCATTTCACTGGCTTTACCAAAACTACTTGCGATGTTGAAAGAGACTAACAATAACTGGGGCTTCTGGATGTGGAGTGCTCGTGTGTGTCTTTTGTTGCCCTTTTCTTTCCCCTTCTCTCTTGCATTTGGGTTTGTTTGTTCGGGGGTTTGTTTCCAGTCGTAACCTTGTGGAGAGTGTTGGGCACGGTCTGTTACGGGACTCAGAAATACACTGTCTATGGCTTTGGGTAACCTGTCTGTTGTCCTTCCTCCCCGGATCCATCACACCCAAACCCCCTTCGGAAGAGAAAACTCTCTTTTAATTCATCCTTCAACCCCATCACCTTCACGAGATGCCACCCTGGGTGTTGCTGCCCCTTGGATTTTGGGGGAAGCATTAAATGTCCTCCTGGTTTGCCCGCACCCCCATTGCAGCCCGAGCACAAGGAGGAAGGACACAGCCAGCCAGGCTCACGGGAAGAGTTTATTTGTGATGGGATGCTCCCGTGCACACTCAGGACCAGGCACTGCAGGCATCCCCCTGATAGGGCAGGGGCGATGACCCAGCACCCCGCTGCCCTCACCACCACGGCTGGATCAGCACAGGACCTCCAGCAGGGAGGGGGGTGTGAAAGGAAATCCTTGTGCCCAAACTCATTCATTTTCTGTTCAGGTGAGGCTGCCACCAGCCAGGAGTGGGGGGCCGGCGTTTGGGCAGCAGAACCCAGCCCAGCCCACAGGGACAGATCCACGTTGCTGGATCTGGGCCTTACGAGTGGTTCAGGGTGGGATGGAAAGGTCGAGATGGTATTGGGGATGGGGATGGGGATAGAGATGGGGACAGAGGTGGGCATGGGGATTTTGCAGTTACCCTGAGAGATGTCAGGGCTGAATCCCCAGTCCTGAAAATACTAACGAGTCCCTTAACCTGATTTGGAAATCCAAGCCCCAGGAGTGGAAGAGTAAGTGGCCAAGGGCGCTGGGGTTCCCTGCAGCCCTGCCAGCGCGATGAGGCCGGTTGGCTCCTGCCATTGCCGTCTGTGAGTGCAGGCATATCCCAAGGGAAGGGAGCCAGGATCCCGAACCAAACGGCAGAGCAAGTCCAGCCAGCAGAGGAGATGGCTCCTAGTTCCACACGTGACGCCGGCAGTGTGCGACGGCCTGCAGGAGGAACGGGGCGGGGTGGCGGTGGGACACAGGGACCCCCGGCACCCTGCCGGCCCAGGG
This sequence comes from Corvus cornix cornix, assembly GCF_000738735.6. Classification (NCBI taxonomy): domain Eukaryota; kingdom Metazoa; phylum Chordata; class Aves; order Passeriformes; family Corvidae; genus Corvus; species Corvus cornix. The sequence goes on along the minus strand of NC_046336.1, from coordinate 32,589,323 downwards.
AGGGGACACGACCGGCACTTACATTACACTCGACCGCCGTGGCCATATTCTTGCACCAGTATTGCGGGCCCCAGACACAGGGGGCCGAGCCCAGGAGATCCTCCTTGCCTGAGTCGCAGGCTCTGATTTTCTGCATTGTGAAGGAAAAGGGTGGGAGGAGGAGGAAGAAAACCTCCATGAGCAGCCTCTGGTCACCCTGCCCCTCTCCCAGCCCCGAGGCTTGGACAAAAGATGCCCATCTTGGTCCAGGCCGCCCCAGGGACGAGGACACTTACGGTGCAGACGAAGGTGGGGTCCATCATCTGCACGAAGAGCCGCACGGCCGCCGGCTCGTACTGCAACACGAGCGCCTCGCACTGGGAGGGAGAGAGGGGGTGAGCCCGGCGGGGGTGTCGGGGGTGTCCCCGCCGGGCTGGGTGTGCCCCCCTCAGCTCACCTTGCTGGTGAGCGGCGTGGGCAGCATCGCGCAGCCCTTCTCCAGCACCTCGCCCAGCTCCTCCAGCGTCTCGTTCTTCAGCAGCTCGTTGTCGAAGTAGGTGACGACGATCTGGCAGACGTTGCAGAAGGCGCCCGCGCTCACCGCCAGCTGCTCCAGCGAGGCAGCCCCTGGAGGACACGGGCCGTCAGCACCCAGCGGAGGGGACACCCTGCTCCCCGGGGCCCCGTGCTGGGTGCCAGCTCACCGGGCTGGGCGTCCCCGCTGCGGGGGCAGCAGCGCAGCATGGTGCAGACGGCCGCGGGGTCGGTGGCCTCCAGCAGCATGATCACCACGGCTTTGCCGTAGGAGTTGACGAAGTCCTTGCACTGCCCGATGACGCTGTGGGGCAGCATGTAACACACCTTCTCGATGTCATTCACCAGTTGCTCCTGCCGGCACAAAGAAGAAGAGGGAAACGCTGGCTCCTTGCTGCCCCTTTGTCCCCTGTCCCAGCCCCCCCAGCCCCAGACTGCAGCAGTGGTCACCTCTGTCACGTTGTTCTCCAGGAGGCTCTCGACTGTCTTCACGGTGAACTGGCACACGTCACACAGTGGAGTGCTCCCCACCCTGTCCTGTCGGGACAAGGTGGTGGGATGCATGCCGAGCTCCCCCAGAGCCACCCTCATCCTATTCCACCATCACCCCCCATGTAAGGCATTCCCCCTTGGATAAATGGAGATGCTTGAGGAAATAAAATACAAAATAAGGCTCCCTCTTCACAAGATTTGGATTTTAAGGATCACAGCAGAACTGGAGGGGGGCGGGGGGGGGGGCCCACTTACCCCCAGCATGCTCAGGACCTGCGTCACCTTCTCTGTGAGCAGCGTGTGGAGGGGCAGTGCCGAGGTGGAGGCGCAGAGTCCCAGCTGGCCACACAGCTCCATCGGGTCCTGGGGAGAGAAACATCCCGAATAAGGTGGGCATTGTCCCCCATGGAGGGGAATTTCAGCCCGTCAGGGCATGGGTCTCACTTACCTCAGCCTGCTACCAGTGGAGGGACCAGAAAATGGCAAGAAAAAATGAACATAAAATATAATTACAGCAGTTGCAAGCCAGAGAGAAGGGGGGAAAAACATTTAAATTTTGTAGGAATATAATGCAGTGAGTTTAACTTTAAAAAAAAGAAGCATTTGCTGATGAGGCCCCTTGGCTGTGCCATTCAGCCCCCCAGCTAGCACCCACTCTCCCCTGGCACCCCCAGGGAGCCCCCACCCTCTTACCATGTAGCGCAGCAGCTGGGCAGCCGTGTCCGTGTACTCGGCCAGGGAGCGCTTGCACTGCGGGAGGGAGACACGGCCTCAGTGCCCGACAGTGGACGCCCCCCACCTGGGCAGGCATCTGCAAAAGATGCTCCCATCGAGGAGGAGAAGAGGGCCCATGCCAGGAAGTGTTCAAGGCCAGACTGGACAGGGCTTGGAGCAACCTGGTCCAGTGGAAGGTGTCCCTGCCCATGGCAGGGGGTGGAATGACATTGTCTTTAAGGCCCCTTCCAGCCCAAACCCTTGTGTGATTCCCTGCTGGCCCCCTCACCCGCTGTGCCAGGTCGGGTGTCAGGGTCTCGCACACCCGCTTGGCATGGCCCACCAGTGCCCAGGTGAAGGCAGTGTTGGCCCTCAGCTCCAGCTGCACGGCTGTCACCAGCTGCAGGCAGTGCCCACACACCTCTTCCATCTCCTGCAGGATAACAAGGGCAGGGACACATTGGTACCCCCAAAATAAAATCAAACACTGCCCCCCTCCCCCCCCAATACCTGCATTTGCAGGGCTGGGATTTAAATACTGGCTGCAATTTGGGGCAGCACTTTGACCAGCATCTCTCTGGTTCCCTCCTGCATCCTGGAATATCCCCCCAAACTGGTGACACCCCCAAAAACAGAAGTTATTTCAGCTCCACAGAAATTTTCGGGGCTTTCTTTAATTGTTGTTAAGTAGGCGATGCTTTTAGGGGATTTTCATCCCTGAGCAGCATTAAGACACTGGCACAGGTTGCCCAGAGAAGCTGTGCCTGACCCATCCCTGGAAGTGTCCAAGGCCAGCTCGGATGGAGCTTGGGGCAACCTGGGCACATTCCCTGTCTGTGGCAGGGGTTTGGAATGAGATGATCTGTAAGGTCCCTTCCCACCCAAAGCGTTCCATGATTCCATGATCAGCACCATTCCTGTCCGTGCCACGGTACCTGGGCCTCGCCGTGAGGCAGGTCCTGGGGATGGAGCAGGAGGGGCACGTTGGCCATGAAGGGGGCGATCAGGTCGGCGAAGTCCTGGGTGGGGCCTGTGGCAGCTGGTGGTGGCTTCTCATACTTCAAGCTCTCCGTGGGTCTGTTCCGGGGCTGGCACAACTTGATGGTCCCACACACCACCTTTGGTTCCGACTGGGGGAGCAGAGGGGTGGGGGCTTGAGGCTGCATCTGCCCCATCACACCCACCACCTCCACCCGCCCCAGGTCATTTCCATCTCCATCACATCCTTCAGATGCTTTGTCCCAGGCTCCAGGAGCATCCTTTGCTCTGCAAGCCCCTAAGACATCCCAAACCACGGAGAAATGCAAACCCAGGGGCTTCCCCTGCATTACCAGCACTTGCTTGCCCAGCTGGACGAGCACGAGGATGCCAGTGTCCACCATCCTCTTGCACTTGACAGACCAGTCCTGGAAGGGCAGGTACTGGCATTTCTTATCCAAGAAGAGCCGCAGCTTTTCCTGGGTGACAGAGAGAGTATTCAGGGCCTCAGTGGTGTTGGTGGGGAGGAACACCAGCCCCACATCCCCTTCCTACTGAGACCCACCTCGGTGCAGTTGTCCTGCAGGATCTTGCCCACCACAGAGACCGCCACCTGGCACAGGTGACAGGGGATCCCCTTCTGCTGAGAGAGGGGACATGTGGGGATGCTGTCACAGCACCCAGACCCACCACTTGCTCTCGAGATCCCAATCCTCCACCCCACCACGGGGCACTTGGGAACGTCCCGGGGCACCCATTGATTTTTGCCGTTTACTCTGCAGATATGTCGCTGCCTGAGGGCGCCAGATGCTGGGGTGGGCAGGCTGGGATTCTCCTGCCATCTCCATGTTCTGGGGCAGATGGGCACTTCTCCCGCAGCCTCCCGCATTCCCTGCTCCCAGCACTGTTACCCCCAGGGCCCGGTCCCACACGGTGAGCTGGCAGAGCTCCAGTGCCCCGCACTTAGCCGCGGTCGCCACGTCGCGGCACCAGTCCTCCGGCTGCTTGCCACACTCGTGGAGGGGGCTGGCCCCGGCTGTGAGAGGGGAGAGGAGACGGTCAGCCCACGAGGCACCCCAAGACACCAAACTAACCTCCCTATCTGCACCGCAGTGAGCTAGGGGTGATGCTCCTCACCCTCCCGCTGTGATTCCACCTCAGCTCCCAAAGTCGTGGGGGAGGTTGTTTCGTTTATAAATGATTTTTTAAGGCTGGCTTTGCCAGGCAGCCAGCTTTTTCAATGGGATGTCACAGGGTCAGAAGCAAAGGGAATTTGGGTCTCATCCTCAACCTCACGGCACCCTCTGACACGCTGCAGAGGCGGCTGCTTATAAAAGCAGCAATAAATCTTGCAAACCCGGGGCGCCGGCGCTCAGCCCCGCACGGCAGCCGGATAGTCACGCCACGGCTCCCGGCAACGATTGAGCAACCCCACTTTTGGTGGGGTTCTTTTGGTTTTATTTCCTCCCCACGACAGCATTTTCTCCTGACTGTAAATCCCCGGCACGGCAGCCGCGGCATGGCCCGCCCCGGCAGCGCGGTGGCGTGGCGCAAGAGCAGCGCTTTAATTGTCACCTTGGTGTGTCAGGACTCGTTTTTGCTGGGGCGAGTGTTCCTTTCCACCGGGAACTGTGCCCACCCAGGATGCGGTTGGGGAGGAGGCGGGGAGAGGACACAACCCAAGCCCTTCGCTGCCTTGCTTTGGCTGGGAGGCGCTCCGGGAATTTGGGGGTATATAGGGAGCAGCACCCGAGCAGAGGGACAGGCAGACCCTGCTGCAGACCCTCTTGCAAGAGGCGTTTCTAAGCAAACCACAACCCTCCCCGCTCCAAGCGTTTGCATACAGCTTTTATCCCCCAGCCCTGTCTATGATTTTGCAGAGCAGGAATAAAGCCAAAGGCAGAAACTGCTCCTTCCACCCAACCCTGCCCTTATCAGATTTCTCCCCAAAAGCTGCTTTCCCTGCATGCTGGATTTTGGCAACGCCTCCAGCTCATCCATGAGACGGCAGCGTGAGGTGCCCAGGGCCACCCTGGAAAGTCCCCTGAGCCGGAGGTTGTGGGGAGAGGGGTCCCAAGCCCCTCACCAGTCCCAGCTGCCCCCAAAAGCGCTGGCGCAGCTCGGAGGGTGCCGGGTCGTGTTTCAGCCCCGATTTCCCCATCGGGCTGACGGCAGCACTGGGACAGGTGAGCCGCGGGGCAGGGCGAGTCCCCCCGCTTTCCCAGGCTTCCCACACACCTCCCCAGCTGCGCGATGCCGAGCTCGCCGCATCAGCTGAGAGGTATATATTTATGTTTTCAACCCTGGCCCCAGCATCAGGGCAAACAGGAATGGCAAGTCAGAAGAGACACTAAGGGGCAGCACCAAAACCAAGGAGATGGGAGACAACAACCCCACAGCATTTTTTTTTCTGAGCCGGTACCCCAGCATTTCTCACAGCCCTGTGTTGGAGCCCGGACCCCAGAGGGGGATCGGGGGATCTAGAAGACACGGGTGGTTTGGTCCTGAACTTTCCTGGCTCACAGAGCTCCTCAGCTCAGTGCTTGCTCCTCGCCCTGCTCAAGCTGAAACTCACCCATCAAGTGCTGGGCCAGAAGGTAATTAGGACTAATCATAACTCCCAACAGCTGAGAGCAGGGGGAGCTTCCCCCAATGGAAACCACTGCCACGGGGCAAGCAACTGCGGCAACTGGTGTCTCGTGAGCTCTCCTACACGTTTCAAAGCCGTGCCGGAGCCACCTCATGCTGCCAGGGACACAGGCAGCAGGGTTATTAGATGATGCCATTTTTAGCAAAAGGAGCGAGGCAGGGATGCTCCCGTGCCACTGTGGTCCCAGGCCAGCCACAACTGCCCTATTCCGGTCTGCCAGGCCCGGGGGATGGGGTGGGCTTTGCTCAGGGGGGATCCAGCACCGAGCTCCAGCTCTGGCAGGGCTCTGCTGGCATTCCATGGAGTCTCGGAGCGCCCCGGCCGAGCCGGCAGAGCCTGGCGAGCCGGTTGTGACGTAAACCCCGGGGGTGGCAGCGTGGGCCCCAGCGCCCCAATTCCCGGCCTGGCGCACACCCCTTGTTACAGCAAGAACCATAAATACACTCTTCCCAGCTCCCAAATCCTTCTCCAAGGCTTCCAGGGTCCCCGGTCCCGCAGCACCCCCGTGCCGTGCAGCCAAGCCCCTGCCGGCTCCCAGGGCAGGCGTCACCCCAGGCTGGACGTGCCGAGCGCAGGTGAACTTTCCTGCTCTGCCTGCTGCTGGCTGCAACACCTGGACACGTCCCCCCACCCCGGGCCACGCGTGCGCACTCACAAGTCCTCCACCACAAAGCCTGGGCAGGTCACCTCAGAGGAACCCAGTGAACCAAGCCTGGGGTAACTGGGGTGCAAGGGGGGCTCTTCACTCTTAAACACGGGGGATATCCTTACAACAGCAGGGCTCCACTTATTCTGGGGAAGATTTCCTCAAAACACAGCGATTTGGCCTCAAGGGAGGACCAGAGGTTAGAAACAGGCCTTTCCCAGCTTGTTTCCTGGGGATGGGCAGGGGCATGACTAAGGGACAGCAGCAGAGCTTTGCCTGCAGCAGGATTCGCTCACAGAGACCCAAGTCCCGATGTTGAAGAGGGCTCCTGAGGTGAGTAGAGCACATCACCCCATCACCCTTCCCAGAGCTCAGCAAGCCACAGCAGAGGCAACTTCCTGCTCCTGCATCTCCTCTGAGGACCATCAGGAAAAGGGCAGCTTCAGGTGGCAGCGTCGTCACTCTGTTGTGACAACCAAGTGGCTTCCCCAAGCTCACACGTTGGCAGCCAGGCCCCAGTACCAAGGGCAGCAGAGAGAGCAGCCCCTCTCCTGCACCACTGCAGACACCCCCAGCAACTAGCTTCCTCCTTCCATGCCCCAGCACAGCACCAGCTGTGCCTGAATCCCAGAGAAGGGAGGGAGCAAACCCCTTTTTGCCCTGAGATCACCTTTAAGAGCCTAAGTTCCAACACTCATATCCAGGTGGTAAAGCAGCCAGTGGTGCCACCTTCCCCCAAGCTCTCCTCTGCCCAACTCCAACACCAGAGGAATGAGGAAGCACATTATGGAGCATAAAACACCAAAGCTGAGAATAGTTTTGGGATTCAGCAGGGTTTTCTGGGCTCTCCACATCCTACCTATCCCCAGGCCTGGCCTTACCTTGGTAGGAGCCCAGGCACACAGAAATGATCAGCACCAAGCCACTCCATTTGCTCTCCATGCCGCTCCTAAGAGTCCTCAGTGGCTGGTTCCTCTCCTATGCTGCTCCCAGACTGAGGAATCTTGGATGGGCTGGGAGAAGCAGTGAGAACCCACACCTACGCAGGGCAATTACCACACCCCTCACTTTATGCCTTGATTATAAAATCAGCACCAGGGAGGGAGGGACCTGAGCCAGGCAGGTATTCCCAGGAGGTCAGAAGCAGCCCAGAACCTGCTGCTCAACACTAACCTGGCTGCAGAGGGCAGGCAGGGACAGGGAAAACTGTGCTGGAGCCACGTGACATCACCACATGCCCTGCCTTTAAAAGACATTTTTATGTTTTATTTGAAATCAAGCAAGGAATGAGGACACAAGGGAAGCCACGTTAAATGCAAGTCAGCAGGGAAGGCCGGTATCAAGAAGTCCCTCTGGCCTGCACAAGGCAGCAATTGCAACACAGGGCTGTTGCCTCACACCAGGCGTTGTGTTTGTCCAGGGAAGAGAGCAGCAGCAATCCCAGACAAGCCTCTTCCACCTGCAACCATGCTGAGCAGAACAAAGGCTTGATGGGACACGCAGCTTAATTGGAACCTGAATCCATTCAGTCCCAGATTCCCAGTGACACCTTGGGATGTGCCTTCTCTTGGCCCTGCAGCCACAGGGAACCTCAACAAGATCCTTTGCCAATGAAGAAAATGAAACACAAGAACTTACCGGTTTACAGAAGTTTTTATTGTTCATTAAGGAAGCTTTTGTGCAAAAAAAAAAAAAAAAAAAAAGAAAAAAATCAAGACAATGTTCTTTAGAAAGCAACTGCATGTGTCCCCCCAGCATGACTCAAGCAGGTCAGGTGCCACAGTCCACAGGAAGGGAAAAAACTAAAGGGACTCCCAGCAGCAGCACAGGACTTCCCCTGGTTTGCCTTGCCCAGCAGGTCACCAGCATGAATCCTGCTAAAAACCCCAAGAAAATAAAACCTTCCCACCCTGCCAAGTTGTCAGTGCAGCTCCACCTGCCCCCAAGAAAGATCCACGCCATCCAGTTTAAAACACCACATGCCACCCTCTGTACCGTGGTGTAACACAGCCCGTCCCTCCAGGGCAGTGATGACAAAAGAACAGAGCCCATTTCCTATCTGCTCTATCTACCCCAGCTGGGATACACCACCAGAACCACTGCACAAGCCTGTCAGGACAGAAAGCTGCAGGTATTTTATGTCTTTAGCAGAAATTTTCCTTTTTTCTCCTCTTGTTTAAAGCCATGAGTGCTTCAGCATTCAGGAAACAGGAGAGACCAACCTCTGCTGCCATGTGTTAGCACTGCCCAGGCTTTTAGTATGTACACAGATCAACCAAAAACCAGCAGTCCCGTGGTTTTCCAAGGAAAAATACTCTACTTGCTGCTACAGCGCTGTTAGGGAAGCTCCTGCATGCTCCACACACCACAGGAACAGCAGGAGTTACCAGCATCTTTCTGAACAGGACTGGAATTTTCAAAGCTCCACATCTGCCCAGCTGCTCCTTCCCAAGGTCTCCTCAGAGCTACTTCGGTGCCTCTGTTGTGGGGATTAATGTGATCAGAAGTGCACACCCAATGCAAGGCCCATCCCAAGGAATACAAGCAGGATTCTCACTCCCAAGGACCCCTCAACATCAAGGGCCTGCCATGTTCCCAGGGTAGCAGTCTGCCTTGAAGGCTGTTTTTTGGGATTTCAGGCCATTTCAGTGGAATTTCAGAGAGGTCTGAAAGGCAGGCTGTCAGGTGTGCCAGCAGAGCTTCAAATACCTACTTTAGTGCTCCTACCACCTGCCATCTCTGCTTGCTGCACTTCCCAACAGAAATGGGAACTCTGGATAACAACTCATACCTCCAGTTACTCAGAAGGGTGTCAGTGAGAGTGGGTGGGTAGCAGGGGGAGGTGCCCCCAGACCTCACAGCACCTCACAAGTTTCAGATGACTGAAATATGCTGTGAGAAAAAAAGCACATCAAGGAACGAACAGTTTACAATAAAACCCGTTTTTCCAAAAATTCTGTCCTCAATGCTGAACTCCCTTTGACATATTCCCAGCTCCTGCTGACTTGATCCTCCTCCATCTTCCAGTGACAGCTCACGCTTCCTCCTCAGCACCCAGCTGGCTGCCTGTGGGAAGCTGCAAGACTAAGCAGAATTGAGCAACTAGGATAAGAAAAAACAGAGTCATTCCTCAGGTATGCCAGCATGCTTCAGGAGACTGACATCCCACTGGACAGGGCTTGGCAGCAGAACACCCATGCTGAGACCAAGTAGTCCAAGGAAATCAGAAGGATGTGATCAAAGGCTGAGGGAGGGTTTTCCTTAGCTGTAACAACACCATGAGCCACAAGCGTGATCACTCAAATGCATCTTTTAAAGTACCAGTTACTTTGAAAGCTAGCTGGGCACACAAAGCCCCCTCCTCTGCATCTGTAGAGCTTTGAAAATTCCAGCTGAAAGGATTTCCAGATTCAACATTATCCCTTAGAGTTCCCATACATAGAAAAGAAACATTCCAGCCAGATGTTAAAAATGCAAAGCATATAAAATCTTCCCAATGCTGCCTACAGAAAGACATTTGAAAGTTTAGTTGCTACCTTGTTCTTTTTTTAAAATTAAAATATAAGAGCCTTGTCTCATGTCATCATCTCTGTCATTGTTCCCAGCACATAAAAAAACCACGTCAGCCTACTGATTTAAAAAAAAAAAAAATCTACAACACACTGACTATTTTTAGGAGCATAATGAGTTAAACTGTACAATCGGGAATATCTTTGTTAAGTCAACGATGAAGATCTGATCCTTCAACAGCAGCACTGCTACAGAAGAGTTACAACAAAGGAACTTGAAGGTCAAATTGTTAATGAGGCAGAGAGGAGGGACATGTGAGATACAGCTCTCCGCCAACCTCAGCCCGCATTTCCTAAGAGCCATGGCAAACCTTCAGAACTGGAAATTCTTCTTCTAGTTCCACACATGACGTTTGCAGTGATCAACAGCCTAAAGGGGAAGAAACAGCTGATATTAGTGGAAAAAAGCCAGTTTGCAAACAAGCAGTTCAACACCTTATCCTGAGCCAAGATCTCGGGAGTAAATATGTTTTTCTTAAAGTAAGTGATTTCAAAGAGGACTAGAATAAATAACATCCTTGGTCCCACCAGCCAGGAGCTTTCAGAAAAGGCTGATGACCCTTAGCCATTAAGGCCTGGCAGAAAAAGCAATACTGGAAGCCAATTTTTAGAGCCTGATGAGAGATTGTGACATGGTCTGTTGGCTGCAGGAACACTAACTAAATATAAAGCTGACACTGTGCCTTACTATAGATTCTGAAATACTAGCAGACAGGTGGGGGATACAAAAAGAAGAGGAAAGCTAAGAGCTATGAAACACCTTTTAATCAAACTAGTACCCATTTGGTTATTTTTTCAACTGGAATTCATCCACTTCAAAGTGTGGTAGAAGCCAAAAGAAGCTCAGAAGGAGCTGTCAAAGATCAATAGGAAACTGGAGGCAGAACCCTGCTTTACGTACGTTGCACTGAGCAGCAGTGTCCATGTTCTTACACCAGTAGCCTGGACCCCAGACACAGGCATCATTCCCCAGGAGAGGCTCTTTAGTTGACTCACAGACTCCGAGTTTCTGGGAAAAGAGCAGCATAGTCAGCATCTTTCTAATTGCACCAAGAGATCTCAAGTCCAGCCTTATGTATGAGCTTCCACCTGAGTGAGTGTGGAAGCTGCACAGGAGCAGGAGCTGCCAGAGCTCTCACGGAGGTCACACCTGCAGCTGAACCAGCAGCCACAAAGCAGGGGAGAATTAAGTTACTGCAACTCCTTCATATCAAGTTTTGAAAAACAGGTCTTACAGAGAGGGACCTTTCTCAGGAAATGTCACTTTACCTCCCACCACACTTAGGGCACATCACAACACCCTGTCACTGAACCTCAGCAGTGGATAACCACTGGCAGCTCTCTCCTTCTGCCCTTCCTTGTGCTAGGCTGGCAGTCAGGCCAGGCAGTAAGCCCCAGGCCTTGCTCAAGGGGCTTGCTCTAAGCATTCAGCGTGCTGATTTTGATTCCAGCGGAGTTTCTGCATGCTGGGCACTGAAAGGCACCCAGGACAGTAGGCAGGACTGTATCAGAGCCTGCACTCAATAAAACCAAATGCAATACTCACAGTGCAAACAAAAGTGGGATCCATCACCTCTGCCAAGAGTTGCACAACCACGGGTTCATACTGTTCCACAAACTGCACACACTGTAACAAAACACAGGGTGAGAGATTCTTCCGTTGGAGCCTCTGAAAGCAGAGGAATGTGTGGTCTGCAGCAGGCATGCCTGCATGCTACCCCGAACACCCCAAGGACACACTCCACAAGGATACAGCAGAGGCTTGAGCTCTGCAGACAGCAAAGGAGTCAGGCACTAATCACACAACTACATTGTTTTTTGCTAGCTCCTACCTGCCTGCAGCTGCCTGCAGACAGGTTATGAGGAGAGAAGGGATCACAAGGAAAAGAACCAAACAGGACAGGCTTTGGGAAAAGAACCAAGCAGGAGAAGCTTTGACTGCAAAGCTTCATCTCTGATCATGAGATCACTCCTGTCTCAAGAGGAAAGCACACGGAACCAGCTGGAGACAAACATCCTGAGCAGGACAGTAGCAAGGACTCCTAAGCACTTGGACTCAAGCTATTCATTCCCTCAGACCAGGCAGCACCAGGAGCACTTTCTGCCAGGAACAGCCTCTCTCCCTCTAGTGGAGAGGCCACCGTCAGAGCTAAGGAAGATGCTGCCACTCTCAGCAGAGACGAATGGCATCAATTAATAAACCAACCACAGCTATTAAACAGCCTCACAGCAGGAAGAGCTGTTCCACAGCTGCTTCAAGCCTCTATATTCTATCCCCAGTAAACTTACAAGCAGTTGCCACTTGCTGACACTCAGCAGCCACATAATAAGATTTTCAGGTAAATCTTGGTATCAGTGGTCTAACAGGTGTCCCACTGAAATTACAGCAGCCTACTTCCAATTACTTCATTAATCCCCTGAACAGGAAGAGTGTTGAGAAAAAAAAACAACAAACCTTCAACTGTTCCCACCCACTGTCCTCAGAGGATTTCCAGGCAAACTTTTCCTGACTGCAAATCAGTCCAACAATCCAGCCAGTCAATTCAGGCCCTTAAAAGCAGACATCTATTCAAAGGACTGCCAACTCCCAAGGATGAGAACTGAGCAAACCTAACCCCCTGCACCCCAAACTCCTCCCAGTCTTTAGCAGAGAAGGCTGTTAAAAAACCAGCAAGAGAAGCTGCTCTCTAGTTTTCCCAAATACTCTGCAAGATGTCCCTGCCTATGGCAGGGGGGTTGGAATTAGTCTTTAAGGTCCCTTCCAACCCAAACCATTCCAGGATTCCGTGTTTCATCCTTCTGTTTATCTCCATCTGCCTTTTCCTGACTGGAAGGCAGACTGCCACACAGCAAGGTCATTCAGCTGCCTCAGATCAAGCCTTTTCCCCCTTTATTTGCTCTACAGCACAGGAGAAGTTGTTATGCTTTGGTGCTAACTAGTAAAGGGAAAAATCTGTGAAGGGTCAGGTTGCCGGACACAAGCCAGTCCCAGCTGCACCTGTGGACAGTTTGTCTCTAGCCACGAGAAGGCATTTGGCCAAACACAGAGACCTCTGTTAGGAGTACCTGGACATTTAGAGCAGAAGCAGACACACTTGAGAGACGAACCTAAAATTAGCATGTAGACAGACTGTCAGGTAAAACACTCAGAAAATGAAGTTAAGCATAATTGTCACTGTTAGGACCTATGCAAACCAAACAACTCAACAGGGACAGTTCCCAACCACCAAGACCATGGCTTTTTAGTCTGCCTCCTGCACAAACACCTTACCTGATCACTGACAGATTCTGGCAGGAAGTGACAGACTTTTTCCAGCAACGCTTCGATTTCAGCTGTCGTGGCATTCTTCTCTAGCTCTTTGTCTGCATAAGCCACCACCATCTTACAAATATCACAGAAGCCACCTGCAGGTTTCACTACAACTGAGAAAAATAAAAACCAAACCAAACATCAGTGCTTGGGTAGTTCCCCCAAAGAGAAGAAAAGAGGCAGTATCTGCAGTGTCCTCAAGAGAGAGCTCATCATAGCTGAACCAGCTCATTCTGAACACCACAGACCCCTCATCACCCACCTGGCTGCTGGGGAAGCTTGCCAGCTGCACAGCATTTCAGCATGGCACACACAGCTTCAGGATTTGTTGCCTCCAAGAGCATGTCAATCACAGCCTGGCCATAGACCTCGATGAAGTCCTTGCACTGGTCCTTGACACTTCCCGGGAACAGGCGGCAGACCACCTCCATCTCATGCACAATTTCCTCCTGAAGCACAGGGGAGGAGGAGTAAATGAGGGAGAGAAATTTGACTCAGTTCATAAGCGTATCTTTTTTTGTCCCACCCAGGACAGAAATTTTGCTGTTGTGAAAACAGGCAATAAAATTAACTTTCCTTCCCCCTTCACTACGGCCCCATCTCAGCCAAAGCCTAGGAAGGGGTACCATGCCCACCAACTCACACACCTCTGTCTTGTTGCTCTCCAAGAGGCCAGTCACTTCTTTCACCATGGTCTCACAGATTTCACACAGAGAAAAAGTCTTCTCTTGAACTACGGCTTTCTGAGTACACAGAAGAAATACACAAACAATACAGCAGCAATGGACCCCACTTGACAGGGACAATTCCTAACAGCATTCACCTAACTGCTCAGTTTGGGCTGTATTCAAAAGGTCACACAGAACCCAAAGCCAACCTCAAAGGTCTCAGAAAAAGCCTGTCTGAATGAACAGGCCTTTTGTATGACCAATTTCAAGACTACAACCCCCAGGCTATATAAGGAGTTGAATTTAGTAGACACAAAGAAATAAGCAATCCCACAGAGACAGAAATCAAGGGAAATATATAGTGGTTTTTACAATACCTTAATGGAGGACAACATTTCCTAGAATTGAGACATCCTCCTGTTCACAAAAAAAACTTTGGAGAAGACAAGGCGCTTCTTCAAACTCAAGAGCTTCAGCATTCTGACCCTGATCACCCATCTGCATATAGAGAGTGCTGCCCCATTTTTAAAAGTGATCAAAGTATTACTCCAAACAAAGAGCAAAACTCAAACTAAGAATTTACATTTAAGGTGTCACTCAGAACTGCTGGAACAAGAGTTCCCCTTTCAATCCTGAAACATTACCTTGTAGCTTTGGTTTTGAAACAAATCATCAGCTTTCCTACTTCACAAATCAGCATCAGAAACAAGAAAAGGCCAGGAATTTATATGCAGGAAGACTTGGATTATTCTGTGCATAAAAGCTCATCTTTTTCTGTTTCACTGAGTTTGTTACACTAAAGCAAAAAGGAAAGCAAAGTACAAAAACCCCATCTTACCTCCACAGTTTCCATTTTCACCTCATGAACCACGTGAGCTGGCACCAGAGGCTGAAGGGGAACAGATTCCACAGAAGAACAGAACCCAACCATGGCACAAATGTCCTTTGGTTGCTGAAAAGAGATGTACAAGGAATTTTTAAAAGTCTAGAAGTCTCTGCCCTTTCTACAGAGCCTGTGAGCAGGGCTCTAAATTTTAAAAGGCTCCAACACAACTAGAAGTTTCATGACTACTTCTACTTCAAGTATTGCCAAAGCATTTGGTAAGGTTATAGGCAGGACAGCTACTGGATGAAATTTAGCAGTTCCTGTTAAAGAGGAAGAGGTTAAAACCCCCATTTAAAAAACCACGTCCCATGAGCCACACTACCCACGCCCTTTGAAAGGAGCTGACTTAAGAGCTACCAACACCAAAACAGGCCACCAGCAGCATCACATCAGACCTGCATCCACAAAGCTGCTCCCCAGCTTTAAGTAATCACAGGAGACGTCAATTATCCTGACTTCAGAGTTCACCCAAAAGCTGAAAGAAATGCCTAAGAAGAAAGAACCTCTTTCCTCATCCACAAACTACCTTCTTTAAAGCTGCCAGAAACATCACATTCTGCAAACAGAAACAGTTTCTTGCATTACTGAACACAGCCTACAAGAAACAAAAGTTGAGCTTGTTAAAACTCAAGCCTAACCATTTGTACTGCAACAACTGAACTTCACATGTTCTTCTCACAGTAAGAGAAAAGAGCAAACAGTATCAGTCTTTAGAAAGGCTAAGTCTTTCTCAAAGAAACACACTCCTCATGCACTTCTTTTTTGAAACATACATTACTAAATGCACAAAGAAATGCCAGATATGAGGCAAACTGCTCTGAGGAGGATACGCAAAGTGAGAGAGACACAAAACTTGAATTTTCCCACCTAAAGTCTACTTAAGCTAGAAAAAGACACCCTTGGTCCTATAGGTAATCAGAAGATCACATCTCACCTGTCACAAGCTTCTTACAGCAGAGGCTTATCCTAGAGTTAATATTAATATATCATGCCACAATCTCATGCACAGGCAAAAGCAGCACACCAGAGATACTGTGCTGCTTCAGACTACTCCAGGCAGCACCCCTAAATCAAGCCCTTTGGTTCATGCATTGTCAGAAGCAGTTCCAGGTATTAATGTTACAGCAACACCCACATACACACATGTTCTCTCACAGAGACATGACAGACACAAGGTCTCACAGGACAGGTTAAATTAAAAGCCCAAATTGCTCCAGGAAGCCTTCATCTTTTCAATTCATATACTTCAAACATCTATACCACTGTTCTGGATTTAAAGGTTAACCAAGGAAAGACCTGGGGACAGCTTTGCTCCAAGCCCTTTTGAGCCCAGACTTCAAACCAGCAGCTGACGGGAGCCACTGGCATGCTTTTTCCACATCTATCCTTCTTCTATAAGAGGGAGGATATTTTCTGGTCTACTGGCCAAGGCATAATCAAGTTGAAATCTTAGTAGCACAAAGTGGTATCTGGAGCTGGAAGTAGGACTGATGCACCGGATGAAGCCTACAGTCTTTCTCTGTTTTAATCACATAAATATCCCTTGTATCTGTCAGCACTGAGTACAATCACACCATGTGTACAGCTAAGAGAGCAAGAAGTGAACCACAAGCTCTTTAAGAGCAAAGGGTGAACTACAAGCAGGCTACCACCACAGGCAAGTTGCTCACCTACCTGATCCTTCTGTTGACAGGGGAGATTGGAGACAGAGGAAGAAAGGAGAAATTAAGATAACAGTTAAGAGAAAAAAACATGTCAAGCACTTGGAACTGCATAAATTCTTTCCACGAAGATAATGGAATATGACACAGTCCCCACCCCAAAGATCCTCAGCTAGAGCAACTCACATTTAATTGCACAGTGCTAACCAGCATTATTCATTTGCAGTTATTAATGCATTGTGGGCAAGACTACCTCCGAAGAGGCCGGACAACACTTAGATGCATACAAGGTGTAGTCATATTCCAATTTCAGGTATTAACAACACACTGCACTGCAATGCTTAAAATGAGAAACTTAGTGCTGCTGGAACAAAGATTGACTTCCCCCCAGAATGTTTAAGAAACACAATGAGCTTCTAAGTAGCCTTTAGCAACTGGAAACAAAAAAAGGCCACTATGTTGCCAACTTCAGGTTCAAGTCAGCCACATATTCTACTCAGAAACTCACCTGTAATTTGTTGTGTCACCTGTGGCATCTAGGGACTGCATTCTCTAAGGAAAGGCTAAGCTCTTTTTTTAAAGGCCCTCAGCTCTCTGGATAAAGAGGTGCTATCGAGGTGGTCAGAGGTAAATGCATGTTGCTGCAGAAGGTACCACTCACTTTGCATGGCTCCTGCCAAGAGCCCAGAGAGCAGGAGCCCTGAGACAGCAATTCCCGAAGGATGTTTAGCCTTGCTTCCAGGAGACACCTTATCTCTAACACGTGAGCCAATTTTGCGAAACTGTGACAAAGACAACTCTAATATCCTTAACACAGTATTTGGGGGAGGGGGAAGTGATGTAAGTACAGGACTGAGATAAAAGAATATAAAGGAACATGTGTAATCTATCTTCACATTTCAAAGGATTAAAGTGCCTTTTGCAGTGCAGAAGTGGTTATAAAATGGAAAGAAAAGTGCTGAAGAAAGCATCTTGAAACTGAAATTATTATTCAAACACCAAGTTCAAAGCATTAACACCAAGACTTACAGAGCAAGGGCTCTCCCCGAAGTTTTACTGCAGTGCATGTTTCCTGTTCCCAAAGAAGCCAGCTACATAAGCCAGAAAAATTAATTGAGAGCAAATACTACACTCTGCTGATCTTACCATGTGCATCATCATCTGGATGGCCAAGTCAGAATACTCAGAGATGTAGGTCTTGCACTGCAGGAATTGGGAAAAGAAAGTCTTGTGACTATCAAACCACTCATGCTGTAGAGTTCATCTAGAATTTTCTAATACATCTCAAGGTATTAATTTACCTGTTCTACTTCATAACAACAGGTCTTTCAGAGCTTGTCCCAAATACAAAATGGCATTGCAGGTTACTAAACTGCTGCACAGTTAACTGCTTAGCCTTTTCTCTTCCTCTCAGGTCAAAGAGCCCTCCCCCTCATTGATACGACCACATTACCCAGCCAGACCATTTTTGTGAAAAAGGCCTTTAATGGCTAAAAGCAATCTGGAGTCTTTCTCCTCCTCTCCAGTCCCACACACCCCACCCAACTTTCCTGACCATTAAGTTTACAACTTTAGTGTTATTGTTCTACTGTGTTAACACATGCATCAGAGTCTCCTTTGTGATATTAAATAGAGAATATGATCAGGGGATTAAGGCACTGAGCAAACTATTTTATGTTTGCTTACCGGAACAGAATTTTTCAACAAAAAAGGACAGTTTACCATATCGGACATCCCTGGTCCCAAACGGTCACACTCCTCCTTGGCATGAGCAACCAAAGACTTTACAAAAGAGGAGTTTGTCTTCACAGCTTCCTGAACATCAGTGACCAGCTGAATGCAATCTTGGCACACATCCCCACTCGCCTGGACAAAGAGTGAAAGGAAACTGAAGTTGACATAACTTCACATGACATGTTTTAGATGCTTCTGTTACTACCAAGTTTTACAAGCTATTCTGAGCAATATGCAAACCTTAATAAACACCCTGTAGAATACTTTGAAGCTTGAGCTAGTAGGGAGACAAGCTACTGCTGGTGTGTGCACCAGCCACTAGATGGAGATTAGGTACCTACCTGGCTTCAAAGTAGAGATAACAGTTAAGATACCCAATCTTCAAATCTCTTGGTTTTGTTACAGACCACAGTGGGGAGGTTTCTAAATCCAGCATAGTTCTTATCTGCTCCACCCACAGCAGCTTGTTCTCAATCCAGTCACTGCTCAACTCCCACACCCCGGCTTGCTGTCAACACTCAGCCTCTGCACCCAAGTTCATTGCCTCATCTATTCCCCCTTTGTCAACTATTTGCTCTTTTCCAATCCAGTCTGTCACCTCTACATTCAGAGACAAATGCATCCCCTGAGGGGCACAGCTAGCAGGTTGCTCAAAATACGAGAAGAGTTGTTCTTCCTTTGAACCCTGGTGCCAAGCTTTCTCTCAGAAGAAATTGTTTCCAGCAAGACCTGCTTGATTACCACAGTCCTGGATGGCAACAGCACAGCACAAGACTTGCCTTTACAGACTGTAGAACTTAATCCGAGATTATACATATGGTCCACACTGGAACAGCCCTGGCACCCTTACCTTAAGCTTCTGCTTGGGCTTGTCCTGAGGGTAAAGGAGAAGAGGCACGTTAGCCATGAACGGGGATGCCAGTTCAGAGAAATCCAGCTCTGGGATCTTATTGGTCTGGAGCTGCTTCTGGAGCTTCATTGCTGCAAGGTGCTTCTGAAGGGACTGGCACAGAGCGAGGGCACTGCACACAACCTCAGGTTTATCCTAAGGGAGACAAGATACACACATAAAGCTCCAAACTGATGCCACTTTTAAAGCTCAGAGTAGAGAGTCATTCAGCTGAAACATGGTAAGACAGGGAAAACATTTCACAGCAAGGAAGCAGGCTTCAAACTAATACTACCAGTGATCCACACAGGATTGAAAGATCCTATGCACAATCTTACGCAGAAGAGAAATTTGGGCATCAACAGGAGCACAACTTTTAATACCAACAGCTGAAAATTGTTATCTACTTACAAGCTCTTCCTTGATCATATCCATGATAACTGGAAGGTAGGAATCCACAATTTCTTTGCACTCAGAGACCAGGCCTGGGTCAGGAAGAAACTCGCACGTCTTTTCCAAGTAAGAGCGGATCTCGTCCTATGAAAGATGCAGTGAGCATAGATAGATTATCTCTCTCTCAAATGCTCCTTCCATTCCCAAAATGCTCAATACAAAGCCTGAAACTAGCTCCTCAGACTCAGGTAGGTCCAGGTAAGAACAAGCAAAACTAGAATGAGGTTCTACACTATAGACATATTTTCCCCAGTTCTGGGCCTTCAATGAGACCCTGCCACAGCAAAAACATGTAACACTGCTTGTGTGGCCTGCACAGTCCAGCCTCACCAGAACCAAACATTTACATTTAAGAGCAGAAAGTGAACTTATGGGCTCGTGGGACCGTGACTTGTTTATCCAAAGAACTCACAGGCTGACAAAAGAAAAAGGGAAGCAGTGCTCAGAAAACAAAATGAAGGCCACTTGGTTTACTCACTTGGTTAACCACTCACTCCTACAGACTGCAGTGCCCTATCTTTTAAGACTGCTGCCCCACTGGCACAAGAACAATTTTATTAAGCATCTACAGTCAATCACAGATGTGTTAAGGCATGGGAGGCTCTAGAATGTGCTAATTTCTAAACCAATAAAGGCTGTTTAAAAGCCTTTTCCTCATGCACTTTCAACATCTGCTGCTTATGTTAGGAAAACAGACTACTCTTCCACCCCCTCACCACGAGATCTTGAAACCAAATAGTGTTTTGGGGTGAGGAGAAAAGGAGCTCTGCTTACCTCAGTGCCATTATCCTTCAAAACCTTGCCAGCCACCGTCACAAGCTCCTTACACAAGTCACAGGGAATACTGCTCTGGAGAGCAAAGCAGAGAGTTACTTGGAGAAAGAATTAACTGCCTGTAAGAGAAGTGTGTGAACAACTGAAAAGAACAACAGAAAGAACAAACAGATTTGGAATTAAGTTAAGGAAGAAATACTGGTTGAGGCCAGGGTGGGAAAAGGTATTTTTAAACAAAGAGTGAGGCTATTTCAAGCATGTCTAGCTCCAGTTTCTTCAGTAAACCAACACTGTATGAAAAAGCTGGCATGCTACCACTTGCTCATTTCACCTTGTCCCAGTCCCTTGAAGTATAATATAGTTGATTGCCCCAAGACACCTTCTTCTTTTACCATTTTCTTCAGTGCATTCATACTTGCTAGTAATCTTAGAACATTTCAGGCAGCTTCAATCATTGTAATGGTGCTCTGACATTCCTCCCTTCCCCTGTTTTTCCTTAAACTGAAGTACCTCTGCACAGACACAGCCAGTGTGGACTGAATGCATCTGTGAGTAAAACACCTTTTTCTCCCCTAGAAAACTGTGAAACAATACCCAAACTACAGCTACATCTAGTAAAGCAGCCCTCACATTTAGTGCAAATGCAACTTGAAAAGCTGCACTAAATGTAATATTGGTACTACTATTTACTTATTATGACTTTCATAATTTAGCATATGCTGCATCTTTCTGGGAATTGTAACCTTTGAGAAAGACCTAAAGAAATCCACAGCTTTTTTCATAGTAATTGCTCAAGTTCGGAAAAGATTCCTATGAATTAGGAGCCAGTAATAAAGAGGAACAAGTGAAATCCACAAGCTCCATTCCATACATTGCTGGGTGATTGTACAACAGGTCACGGGAGAAGTCAGCAGACAAGTTGTGCAAGACAGAGCAGTGAAAAGCAACGTTTATCTAGCACCCAAATGACAGAGTCAGATGTAGCACTTAACTCCAATCAGAGGCTTTGAGAAATCTTCCTCAGCATATGGAAACCAGCCACCTCAGCCCCAGGTGGGCCTGGGAGGTCTCAGAGGTTCACACTTACCACGGCAGGCTTGTTCCAGACATTCTGCTGGCAGTGTTTCACCGCCCCGCACTGCGACGCGGTGCGAATGCTCTGGCACCACACCTCCGGCCCCTTCACACATTCCTTCTGCCACAGGACAGGGCTTGCCACGGCTGCCAGAGAGAGAAACAGAATCAACCTTTCCAGCTGCGTGCTTGGATGATTCCCACTGCAAAGTAAGCAGTACAACCACCTGTTTATTAATCTTTTTAAGCACATTTCAATCCAGCAATTTTTTACGCATCCCAAACTCTGATTAGAGATTCAAAGAAAAAAAAACTAGAAAAGCCACAACAGTTGAACTTCCCTCATGAAGTGCCCAAGTCTCAGCACCTCAGCAGTCCCTTCCCCCATCATCCACCTTTTGTAAAAAAAATTTTTAAAATCCCGAAAATAGAAAACCTCACTTTGCTTAGCACACAAGAACTACCAGATGACTTGAAACAGAAAAACTGCTCATTACAGAAATCTATTCCTCAGCTGATTCCCAAAGCTACAACCTCCCTGTTCTCCTGTCCTACTGTCACTTCAACTCTGAACCAGCTTGCAATTGCTGTCTGCATTCCTCCTCCCACATGAACCATCCTGTTCTCACACAGCAAGTTAGAGAGTGAGGGCAGAAATTAGATTAGGAGCCACAACAATGTGCATATTGCATGGAAGACTTAAGAGCAGGTACAGACCAAAACACTGACCATAAACAGAAAGCTTTAAGAATGCTCTTAAGGAATGTTCTATCATAGTTATCAAACCTACTAAACCTACTTAGACTTCCTTTTTTTCTCTTGGTCAGGCCTTCAACTGTGTACAGAAAAATCTGTGGGGGTGAAAAAATGTACCAGTCCTTTTTTGGACATTACCTCCCATCCCATGTGGGACTGCCCTGCAACCTATAAAGTTTTCAAGTAAGACACAGCACACCTTTACTGGACAGTCCTGGTAAAGAATTGTAAGATATCTGCACTATGAGTAATCAGTAGGACAAGTGAATCAAATGCACATTTTCACTGACTTTCCAAGCTTCTTTTTTTTAATTATGCTGTCTGGACCTGACACCCAATTTCTACCAGTTTCTGAAACCATCCTATCTGTCAGTAAGCTCTGTATCTTCAGGAGACAATGCCCTACATTGTACTAACCAATCAAGAAACAACTCCTGAAAGGCTCCAGCAGACAGGCTCCAAAGAAACCCACCATGATCCAAGCCTACAAGGCACTGCTGCCAAAGTTTATAAAAATAAAAAAAAAAACCCCAAAACAAAATATAAACCGAACCTGTTCAAACCTATTAGCTGTACAGGTGTTGTTATCTTTACATCAACACACATTACAAAACCCTGGCAAATTACACTGTCCACCACGAGGCAGTATTTAAGCTGTTTCATTCCTGTGAAGCTTCTAATAAGGTTACAACAGATGAATAATCACTTTTCCATTTCTCATGTCTTGTTCTAGGCAGTTAGAGGATTGATTTAAAGCTGAATTACCAGTGCATCTAGAAGGTACATGGCCACCACTCATCAAACAGCCAGAGAAACACTGTTTTATAGGTGGCATTCTGTAGCCTTCTCAGCTGTTGATTTATAAAGCCTGTTTATACTGGATTTCAGAGGAATGACCCATTCATTTTAAGAAAAATGTGCTTTGCACGCCTAATCTTTTACACAAGAGCTTGATGCTTGCCACCCTCTCTTCCCAGCCAAAAGCCTTCATTGCATATTATTCTTGAGCAGTACAGTACACTGGTATTGCTTGGGAGAATGCACGAGTAAGACTTCAAAGCTTCTAATAATGTATGGTTAGCAAAGTATTTACAGTCTATTCTAAACTCCAGCATTATTGATCTGCAAGCACTAAGAATAGTTAATTTTCAAAGTCAGACTGGCCAGCCAAAGAGCTGTCAGCTCTGGCAGAGTGACAATTAACAAGAATACACTTGGTTGAGGGAAAGTTATTCTTCCCTTTCAGATACTGGCATTGAACAGTGGTAGGAAGGCTCTGGAAGGCAGAGCCGAGCTCTGAATAAAGTCAATCAAGACTTGGACTTTAAACAGTGGAATTAAGGGTTCCCAGCTGTTTACAAGTACAGCTTTTAACGTATGCCTTTATCAAAAGACAATTACCCCCCCCCCACATTGAAGCATACTATATAGACTACAAAACTGAACTATACAACTCCAGTAATAGTTATTCCAAGCAGTTTATCAAACTCTTGATTTAGGAGAGTGTTAAAAGCCAAATGGAGGCATTCATGCTGTCACTTGCACTGGTTTGATTAGGCTCTTAGTGAGCTCTCTGGTTTTGTTTGCTTTTTTACTTTTAAGATCCTGTCACTGTATGACTTTTCAGATCTGTACCAGCTTCAGAACAATGTATTGTTCCTTCTTCCTCACAGCCTTAGCAACAGGTCATTATTAAGTGCATTTAAAAAATACTGTGCTTCAGATTTATTTTTACTTATCAGCTTTGTTGGCTGTGTGTCTTTCACAAATTTCCTGTTGCATGGCTTCTGTATCAGATGCTCACACAGTCACAATGCTCCAACTTGTTCACAAGGAGGAAAAGAAAAAGTCTTAAAATTAGATTGATTTTTGACAGTGCATTGACTATTCATGCCTCTGACTGCACTGTTTCCCTGCAATACATCTCACCACCCTGAAAAAGAAGTATTTTCTCAGAAGGGGTGTAAACAGCAACACTTTGTTCAGATTCTGCTCAAAGCAGTGCCACTGGACACACAGTCACCTCAAATTTGACAATAAGGACACTAATTCTATCTGCCATCCTCTAGAGAGGACCAAAGACAATCTTACAAGAACTTGAAAATAACAGGGATTAAGAGACAGAAGAAGTAAGCCAGTGACTAAAAACTGTTTTAGGATGGAAGTGCGCACTCCAAACACTTTCCCACTGGTATTATTTAAAGTCCTCACTCCTGCACAACATCAGAGCAAGAGGAAATGCCACTATACCTCCCGACCTTTCTGTCAAAAAAGCCAACAGATTCAAGAAACCTGAATCAGCTACACCACAGGATGAACCTACAACATGAACTTACCTAGAGAAAACAGAAAATGATGGAACAGCAGTGCCCTTTCTGCTGCAAAGGACATGGCGAAGTTCTTTTCTTCTGAAAAGACAACTCTAAATTTTATGTTTTCAGTACAGAACTTTCCAGTCACACAGTGACTAAGCAAATCTGCTTGTTAAGGCCACACATGGTTGGCACATTTTAGAGCAACTACAGAATAAAGATGATGCACACTAATCACGGCTTCTTTTCTGACACCTTCCACAGTTACTTCAAAGTCAGTTAAACTTTTATTAGTTTGTTCTGTAATATGTGGAAGTACTTTTGTTTGAAATATTGTATCTAATATGAAAGGATGCACCTTCATTGCAACAAAATCCACCCTCCTTTTCTGAACATTCTGGGAAAAACAAAAACAAAGCTAAAAAAAGGCAGCATTAATTCAGATCTTGCAGATTCAGAAAAGAATAGATGGAAACTCTTTACTCTTTACCACTTTTTCCCTTTTAGCTTGTTCTCCTATTTAACTATGAAACAGAATTTTTCCCTCCTATATTAACTTATATTACAACAAAAGCAAACATGCCAGTGAAGTGTGTTAAGACCTTGTGCTGCCTCAGAACAAATAGTTTTGAGTTTTAACTCTTCCCTCCAAATAGCCTTAGCTACAAAAGGAGCAATACTTTAACATGGTACGTCACATCCCCAGCACAGCAGTAACCCAAGAGAAAGCAAAGCACCATCAGGTACCTCACAGAGTTCTCAATGCTTGATGGAAAAACCCAAGGGAATTACTTCCTTTGTTATCTCTAGCATCTCTATTTTATATATTCTTCCTTATCTAAGGTCATCTATTTTTTAATAGATTTCTCCTTTCTCTGTAGATTAGCTCTCAACAGTCACATGTCATGCCCACCAAGACCTGTCCCCCCTGTTTCCTGAAGTTCTTGCAAGCCACTATTTTTAGAGCATCAAACAAGTTTATCTGTGAAGGCCAAGGTGTTTCTTTACTTGTCCTTTTCACTGGTTTCTCCCTGCTTGAACCACTTCAGATGTAGCTTCTTCAATTTAAGGAAAAACAGCCTTTGCTTTACCAAGTTTATCCTAACACACAGACACAAATTTGAGAAGTAGAGGTGATGGACCCTCAGAAAATATCACCTTTTCCACTTGGCTTATAGAGCCTTGCATGTGAAAGCACAGCTCAGTTCTCCACTCCTCTCCAGGAAACAGGGACCTAAAAGGAAGCTTATAATGTCTGGATTATCATTCTGCAAGGACAGCTACAGGAAAACTGCTAGGCAATTACCTTTCTTGGAAAACACCTTCCCTTCCCTCAAGCATTTGTGTCACTCTTCTTCCACGGAGAGCCAGTCAGAATTTTTTCCCTTAGATTCTCAGAAAAACATCCCAAGAAATCCCCTCCAAAGCTGCCCTGAAGCTACAAATGAGACTTAAAGTTAACACCTTATATAAGCATCAGTGAACAGGGATTCTAAGGACCCAGACCAGATACCTTAAAGAGCCAAAGGATGAACTAGGAAACTACCATCCAGAACACAGAGAAATTCAACCTGAAGACTCCAGCCTCCTCCAAACCAAACTGCTAGAAAAACCCTTGGTTACAGACAAATTAACCTGTAATTTGGAAAAAAAAACCTCAAGGAAAGTGCTGAGCTGCTGTTCAACTCAATGGATTGAAGTAAAATGTGAAGATCATTTGGGGTGCTGTCAACTCTTACGCTTTTGTGACAGTCCAACTTGTCCAAGTGTATTAACCTATTCATCAGGAGGGATGTTATTCTCAGGCTGTCCTACTTGCAATGTTAAAAAAAGTCGTTCATTATCTCCCAGAGACACCAAACACCAAGTGAATGCATCAGCCTCTGCCATCTGGGCTCTGTTAGTTACTGACTTTTCCCCATGTCCTTTGATACTTGCAAAAGCAAAGCGTGTTTAAGTTAAAGAAGTCAAGAGGGATCAACCTCTCTTCACTGAAGCTTACAAAGTGTCAAGAAGTGAAGGAGTGACCCCAACCTAAAGTTATCTGAAGGGCCCAATACTTCACAGCCTCTCTGGTCAGTTAATAGTAAAACTTCAGAAGTCATAACTGCATCACACACCAGTGACTCTTGCCAAAGGGCTACTCTATGCGTCTGGATTAATGAGGCAGTAAAAGTGACCATAACATTTGAGGGATTACAGGCAATTTGAAGAAAAACTGGAGGAAATGTGGCTAGTGTTACCAGCATTCCAGTTAAAAATGAGTCTTCCTGTCCAGTATCTACTGACAAAAAACCAAGCCTGAAACATTTCTAACTAGAGTGATGGGCAAGAAATTAATTTGGAGTTAACACCACAACCAGGGTCCTCCCCAAAGTGGGGAGCTCATTCTCATTTTGGGACACTGCCTCTACCTCAGGTGCTCCCTTGCTTCCCTCACCAGAAGCATGGCAAGAGAAGCAGTTTGTGTAGGTACAAGCAATCACAATGAAGTTACAGAGAGCAGAGAACTGGATGAGGTGGGACAGTAAAATCACCTCTACTGGCCCAGTGAATTGTCCCAGGTAACTACAAAGGTTGCAAGAGAATAATCTCCAAGTTGGCCGTATGTTGCCAAGCAAGGCCTGACTTCTGCCTGAGATTTTCTACGGCAGAATCCAGAAGAGAAGTGGATGTTCTAGGGCACCTGGTAGTCATCAGGAGTAAGTGGTCCCATACAGTATGCTAAGATATTCCCAAAGTTATGAGTAGCAGCAGATCCCTGAAGAAATACACAAAAATGTTTTGGGCATACTTGTTGTCCATCTCCATTCTTTCTGCTTTTGTTCTGAGGGTTTTTTTGCAGGGATGCAGGGGACAGATTTCATGTGAGTCTCTGCAGCAATCCTGTATTTAACAGCCCCTTTTCACCAGACAAACATATCCACAGCACAAAGACTGGGAAAATCTGCTATCTAGCAGCTGAAACCAAACACTGCCCCATGACCATATACATAGAGGCACTGCCCTGAAATATATACACACACGTCAACGTAGCCTTTTTAAATTGCAAAAGCAACTCTGATATTTTAATAGCAGCAAATGAATTGCATTTAAAAGCTGCTCCATAAAGAAAAAAAATAAAACAAAGTGAGTAAATCCTTTCAGAAAAAATAAATTCTCTCTTTTTATGTCACAGAGTTCTAAGGCGTTGCCCCAACCTGCTCTGAAGAATCAGATCTACATGAGATACTGAAACAAAAACCCATGGCAAGCAGCAGTAATTGGTCCTGCTTCCCCCACAGATACAAAATCAAAATGTCCCTGCACTTTATACCAGAAAAGCCTTCCCTGAAATAGCCACAGTCCAGCCTCCTGGGAAGCTTCAGCTGACATCAGGTGACAGATCCAGTTTTGCTGACAAGCTCCCTCTCTCTTGCTCCAGCCTCCACATCATCTCGGTGTTCGGAGGCTCCCAGAACAGCTCCTTTCTGGTGCACAAACAGCACAAATCAGGAGTGCAGCAAGGCCGCACTGGGCTCAGGCAGCTCTGCGGCTCCAGTGGAGCACTCAGCCCAGCGTGACTGGGAGCAGGCAGAACGGCTGGATCAGCTCCTCCAGACACAACCAACAGCAACCCTTTCTATTTATACCTCCCCAGCAAACAAGGAGGGGATTGTGCAAGGGCAGGTTTGCACAGGGCACATGACTGGTGTGCTATCAAAGCACCTGCTACGGTATGTGATGGCCTGACAGTGCCTCGTATCCAGTTACTCCTCCAACAAAACACAGGTTTTATTTTTATATAATCACAGCCCCATTTAGGTTGGAAAATACCTCTAAAATCATCAAGTTCGACCTGTGACCAGTCACCACCTTGTCATCCAAACCAGAGCACTGAGTGCCAGGTCCAGATGTTTCTTGAATACCTCCAAAGATGGTGACACCACCACCTCCCTGGGTAGCCCATTTCAGGGCCTGACAACCCTTTCCGAGAAGGAATTTCTCCTTATTTCCAACCTTAACCTCCCCTGGCACAGCTTGTCACTTGTTCCTTGGGAGCAGAGCCTGACCCCCACCTGGCTCCCTGCTCCTGTCACAGAGTTGCAGAGAGTGAGAAGGGCCCCCCTGAGCCTCCTTTTCTCCAGGCTGAGCCCCTTTCCCAGCTCCCTCAGCTGCTCCTCACTGGACTTACCCTCCAGACCCTTCCCCAGCTCCGTTCCCTTCTCTGGACATGCTCCAGCACCTCAGTGTCCTTGTAGTGAAGACCCAGAACTGGACACAAGATTTGAGGTGAAGCCTCAGCAGTGTCCAGCACAGGGGGACAGTCACTGCCCTGGTCCTGCTGGACACACCACTGCTGATACAAGACACCCTCCACTCTTCTAATTTAATCTGCAGCAGTGGGCTGCAGCCTGGCTTTCTTTGTTAGAAACCACACTGATAGCAGAACAAGCCTGCAAACTACAGAACACAGTCCAATTATCTGCTTCATTCACACCCTCAAGAAAATCCAAGACAGGCTAACTCAGCCTACAAATTTCCTGTCCCCAGATGTTCTGACCAGTGTTTCCTAGAGAACATACACATTAACTTGAATCTTCCTTCCTTACAAGGTTTTAAGTCTACTATTTTAGGGGAGGGTGGATGTGGAAAAAATCATATCCTCAAAGTTTTTACTTTCCACTCCCAGCTTAACTTAATTTAGGAAAAGGGGGGAAATATTCAGTTAAAGAGAAACTGAGTCCCACTTTAACAGCACAGCCAGCCTTCCTCCTCCTTCCCTGGCCTCAAAGACACGGAATAATCAGAGTGCGCATCAGTAGTCCGGAGGTGCCAGGACCTGTACAGCCTGCTTTAATTCCTCTGTATCTCCCTTAAAGGGAAGATGCACAGAAGCTCTGTAAGTAGGTCAACCAAAAACCCTCACGGCCTGTAAGGCAGCCAAGTGACTCCATTAGGATCTGACAAGGGTGGCTGAATTTTTATACAGCTAATTAGCGAGCTCAGCAGACGAAAACGGTGTTTCGGGTAGTCACAGCAAAATCTTCAGGAAAATCTGCATGGTAGGTGAGGCAATTAGCACTCATAACAGAACCCTGGTGAAAAAAGACAGCTGTTTATTTGTGTTAAAAGAGCGACTTCCTAAGGAAAAACAGGCCTGACTAGTCTCCTGCTACCCTCAGCTGCATACCATGCCTTTAACATGTAGGCCAAGCAAACTCTCATTGCTGAACTGGTTTCTCATTACAATTTCCCTAAATACACTAAAGGGAAAGCTGGTGGATACTTCAAGGTGAAGCCTTTTCATTTCCAAAGCACAAGAAACTGCAATGATTTCAGCGATTTAGAAACAGTCCCAGGAGTGGTAACTGATGGCAGCTAACCCAGTGTAGAGCAGACTCAAAAGACACTATTAAAGCAGATACACATGCAGATTGAAAGCTGGCATTTGCTTTCTTGCTTCCTGACTGAAAAGTCTGAGATAATCCACTAAACAGCCCACGTATCAGCATATTAAATATTATCAGTGTATCTAGGGGAAAGTGTCCCTGTCCTCAGCAGGCGGTTGGAACTACATGACCTTTAAGATCCCTTCCAACCCAGGCCATTCTATGATTTCATGACATTAAAACTACGGTAAAGTACAATCATGAAAAATTTCATAGGGTCATTTACTGTGCTATGCCAGCTGGTTACTCCTGTGGCCTTTAAACAGCCAGTTGGGCTTTTTCTCTTGGTTGCTTTTAGAAATGCCGCAGGTTAAACTTGTAAGCAAATAAGCTCTAAGATTAAAATAATCTTATTTAGAAGAAAATTCGCCAAGTAACTGTGTACATCACATCCTTACATTTTGGGGGTTCTGGCTATTCCACCCCACAACCTAAAGGTGTATTACCACTCATCAGACTATGAACCATTTCCATACCTCTGTCAAGCTTCTGCAATGTACAAAACACAAGCATCGCATGTTCTAACCTCTAATCCTACAGCTAAAGGGAGAGTATCATCTATTCTTCCCATCATTTTCACCTCAGCAACAACAGGTACCGAGGCAGCGAGCAGCAGAATCAGTGGAATTTTCCATATGGAGCAGGAGCTCCTAATGCAAAAACACAACAGCAAAGGCAACCTCCCACCATCTGCAAGAGGATTAGCAGCCATCTATCCCTGAAGTGACGGAGATAAACACCGCTGCTGGCAGGAAAAACAGTCCCTCCCAATTGTCCCCACCAACCTGGGGTCTGAGCTGCCCGATTCGTGCCATCGGGAAGTCATTTCCCTACCAGCAGCGGGAATGGCCGGATCCTCAAGGGGACTCCCCGCTTCTCCCTGGGGCTATTTTTGGGCGACCCGCCCCCCCCAAACACAGCATTTCCACCACAGCCATCCCGAAGGCGCCCTTGAAAGCCCCACTCCCACCACCCTCCCTCATCGCTGCTTCCTCTGTTTCGGATCTGGGAGCGGGTCCTGTTGAGGGAATACAAACAGCATTAGGATCGGCCTCGCCCCCTCCGCGCTGCCCTCGTCCCGCTGGGCGCTCAGAGAACCTCTCCTCGAGCCCGCCGGGGCTCAGCTGACGGGGAAG
Organism: Corvus cornix cornix; assembly: GCF_000738735.6. Lineage (NCBI taxonomy): Eukaryota > Metazoa > Chordata > Aves > Passeriformes > Corvidae > Corvus > Corvus cornix. Next base: position 32,558,676 of record NC_046336.1, on the reverse strand, counting down.
GAGCTCGGAAGGCAGTGCTTACCGGCGGCCAGGAGCCCAAGGAGGCTGAGGAGCCCGAGGATCAGCGGCCGCGCCATAATCACCGCTTCGTTATCCGTCTGCAATGCGGCGCCGCCGGCGCCGGCCGCTCCCACCCTTATATAGGGGCGGGGGCGCGCACGGCGCACACCGCCCCGCCTCCCGCGCACGCGCACTGGCGGGACAGCGGCGAGGGGCGGGGGCGTGTGGGGGCGTCTCGGGGGAGCGCAAAATGGCGGCCTTGGGTCTGTGTTCTGAAGGCCGGAGCTGCGGCTCCCCGGAGCCCTCTGCGAGCCCCCGCTACTGGAGACGGCGGTGTTAGGCCGGAAAAAAGGAAAGCCTTCAAGGCGATTTTTGCCTCCACGGGCTCTGCCCTGAGGCAGTGGAAGTCCCCAAGGCAGGAGTCCCCGCACATAGACCTGCCAGGCCGGCAGCATCTCATTGAGGCACACACCAACATGGAGACGTAGTGTTAAGGGGTTGGAATGGACCTTTTCCAACCCCCTGCCATGGGCCTCCCACTGGACCAGGTTGGTCAAGGCTGTATCCCACCTGGGCTTGAACAGTTCCAGGGATGGCACATCCACAACCTCCCTGTGCAGCCTCTGCCAGTGCCTCACTGCCCCTACAGTAATAAAGTTTCTTCCTAATATCCAACCTAAATTACCTCTTATTCAAATTGTACCCATTCCGCCTTGTCCTGTCACTACAATTGCTGATGAAGAGTCCCTCCCCAGCTTCCCTGTGGCCCTCCTTCAGATAGCAGGATGTGCTGTGAGGTCTCCACGCAACCAAACATCCTGCTGGGCATCTGCCACCACAGCACTTCCAACTCACGGGCATCCCATCTTGCTTGGGAGGCAATGGGAATGCCGTTTATTTCATTGTCCTGCAGGGAAGGCTCCCCATTGTCACAGGGCAGCCAGGCATCCCTGTGGTCCAAATGAACAGCAATTAAAAGCACAATTAAGAACAACAGCCTGAATTCACTCACTTGCTATCTCCCAGCCTCTTACTCCTGCTGTGCCCCTTGCACTGATACAGCTAACTGGAAAAACAAACTAACCCAGAAAGGAGAAAGGAAAAAAAAAAAAAAAAAAAGGCAGCGTTTTCCTGACTGAATCAGCAAACTGAACCAACTCAGCCAAGGGACAGAGCAGATCCCTCATGGGCTCCCCACGACTAGGCAGAGCTGCCAGACCAGCTCCCCTCTTCTTCTAAACCCACACTCAAGGCTTGCTGTAGCTGGAAGAAGGGTCCTCGATAATGCTTCCCACAGCCTGGGGGATTGGGCATCCCCTGTGGCCTGAGCACAACACAAACTTATCCCATCCAAAGAGCTTGCCCTCTGCCAGGCTTATCCTGCCTGGTTCATTGGGGATCTTCCAGGTACAGCCCTTCATCTGAGGGCACACACGTTATTACCTTGTTAGGTCCTTACCTACATGTTCATTTTTCAAGGACCAGACTTGATAGCATTTTGATAATATTTAAGGTTTACTTGCAGCATGAGGATTAGGAGGAAGTGGATCTGTTCTGTTTCACTTTGCTAGGCTATTCCAAACAGCGTAATGCACATTTCTCCTTTTCTTATAAGGACCCTTTAAAAGCCAGGCTAAGAATTCACAGTTACCGTGATTTTCTTCACAAACCACATCAGGAGAACTTGATGCTTATGCAGGCCTTTGCCCCTCCACAAGTCAGCACAGCTTCATTTGGAACCTCCAGAGCCTCTGCTATCGCCGCCATCGGATGCCAGGTTCTTAGGTAATTCCCAAACTGGAGCCAGGTGCACCCAGACTGAATCAACGAGGCAGAAAGCCACCCCCAATTTTGGCCAGACTAAACAAGCAACCTTTACTCTGGCTCTAAAGCCACCTTGCCTAGGCAGGGCTCTGTGTGCTGCCCTTATCTCAGGAGTGCACATAAAGTGTTGACGAGGCACCTCAACTTTCCAACCAGCAGTCAGCTACTAACCTAGGAAAACACACACCGAAAAAAAGAGCTTTGTGAAGAATATTTAAAAGGAGGTTAAGTAAGACTGTCTGGAACAGAAAAGCTATTTCAGCAGGCAGAGTGTTTTTCTTCTGAGAGCTGAAGGACAGGGGGAAGGAAGAACTAGTGTGGAGCTAGCAAGTTCTACCCCCAATCTGTTATAATTTCAGGCTAGCTCAGGTTTTCCTGGAGCTTTGCCAATTCCCATTGATTTGGGGCCCTTTTTTCTCTCTCGAGCACACAGAATATAATATTTGGCAATAACAAATTGTCTTCATGACTTAGCTTTCCTGGTCTAGCCATAGTGCCTGTTAGTTTCCTCACTTAAAAATGGGATTAAACAAAATAAAATGGCATCAAGAGTTCAAGCACTAGCTGTCTGCCATGGATGTTTGGAAGAGTGGGAAACTCCCAAGGATATCTCAGCCTGTTGGACCAGGTCCAGCTCACAGATGTGAGCCAAGACCTGGCACTGAGGGCGTGAGCTGCAGCCACCGTCTGCCTACCACCTTCTGCTTTTGCTGAGCTTCTGCTGAGATTTGGGGGTTTTCCTGAAGATAAACCCCCCCAGATGAGGTGCCAGATGAGGCTTCTCAGGAAGGATCATGGCTTGTCTGTAGTGACACACAGTTGAGTCACTTGGCTGTGGCTGAGGGAGAAGGCCTTCCCCAGCCTAAACTTGATTTTTAGTCCCATTTTCTGGGAGGCACATGCTCTGCATAGAGAAAGTGAGTAGGAAGGGCTCGGAAAGTTGCAGCCAAGTGAGGGACTTTCCTGTAGCTAAAAACATGACTCACTTCCCAGCTGCCTTCCCTACCAACCAGTTGGACCGGGCTGGCACCAGAGCCTGGGCTGGTTTTGATGCTCAGTTTTGTCCTGCCTACAGCACACTAATTCCTTCCACGTCACCTTGCCCTCCTGGCGCCCAATTCTGTGCTTTGCATAAGTGGGGCACGTGAGGAATCTCTGTTTGGCAATCCCGGGAGGCCAGCCAGAGGCCCCTGCAGGCTCTGGTTTTGCAGCTGCAGCCAGCTCTGCAGAAGTGTTCTCTTTGCAAAAGAAAAAAACCAAAACAAGTGAAATAAATAAAGAGAGGCATTTTCCGCAGCAGCCTGGCTTTCAAACTATTTTGCATTTCCGACTGCAGCAGGAGGAGGAAGAGAAGCAAAGCCAGCCACAAATTACAGCCTGACAGCCTCATGCAGATCTTTGGACATGTTTGAAGTTTATTCCAGCCCAAGACCAGCCTCCCGGTGATTCACCAGATAGTTTGGCTTGCGGGTCCCGCTGGAGTGGAGACAGGCACCCACACACTCACCCACCCTTCCTCATCACTAACAGGCTGCAGAGAAATAGCTCCTGCTCTGACATTCTTCCCAGAGCAGAAAGCATCAGAGCATTTTCCAAATGGGATGGCAGTGCTGCAGGGACTGCATCCAAGGGCAGAGCTGCAGCTTGGCAACACCAGCAGCAGCCAGGGCAGGTGGGACACGTCCCACTCCTCCTGGCACACACACAAAAAAGAAACTACCAAAAAACACCACCCTGGCCCACAGAAACAGATGGTGCTTGACTGGATCAGGGCCT